>NC_132915.1:22979583-23287992 GCF_047675955.1 Chlorocebus sabaeus
ATAATTTAGAATGTTACTCTAGAAGTTCCCTCTTACAATTTCACCCTATGCGAAATGTTACAAAGGCCTGGTGTCAGTGTGGGACTGAGGTGGAGGTTTAGTCACCCAGCAAATGTAGAATTAGTGAATAGCTCCCTCAAAGACTGACGCGTCTGTTCTGCTGATACTGCACACTTTCTCTAAAGAGATTACCAGCATAATCCTAAATATTATGGGACCCGAGATATCTTATATTTGAGCGCATCAGATCCAGCATGCTGCACCTAATCCCTAACAGCTTTATTCAGTGTTTATGTAAGCTGGTGAAGTTGTATGAACATGTCGACTGTCCCTTATTCCCAGAGACAACATCACTGTGTATAATTGCCACAAAAAGTAGTGAGAAACGACATTATAATTTTCAAATTTCATTTTAACAAATTTCCATCTTTCAAATTCCTTTTTTTACAAGTAGAACAATCTAATGATCTTTTGGTGATCTATACTAACATTTGAACGGAGATACTTATGGTTGTTCCGTTTGTTAGCTGTGTTTCTTATACATTAATTTGTAGCAAAGGCATGTTGATGCTACCATGTAAATTGGATTGGTACAAAACATTTCTTTTCCATTTTTTAGACATTTGAATTACTTCTAAAGAGGCAGAGTTTTTTGGGGGGGCAATATTAGACGAGAAAACATTACCGAAAACTAGGAATTACTAAGTATAACACCAGGTATTCTACTGTAGGAATTTTTTTTTTTTTTTAAACTACAGCTTTAATTTGGGATACTCATTTTAATTCTACTAAAATTTAAGTGGAGAAAGAGAAATATCTGGTTCTCTTTGCAAAAAGCAAAAACACATTTGCTCATATAGTTCATTTAAAAAGTGAATTGTGTGTGTACATAAACCCCAAAAATCGACCACTATGTTTTATATAATTTTACAGTAGAAGATAACTTCACGTTTTTTTAAACGCAAAATCAGAGGAGAAAGAAACATTTCTGTTCACCTTTGAGCCCCTGCTTATTGTAATTCAGACCCAAAGAAGATTAAGTACATAGACGTTAGTATGTCTAGTGTTATTAATTTCTAAACAATAGCAGCAACAATCCTGAGTAAATCTGTCAGTAGCAAGGATAAATACTTAAAGACTCCATTGATGTCAGAAATGCAATCTGCTGGTTATAGCTTATTTCACTAATAAAATCTTTAAATGCATATATTTTGAAATTGGTAATTGCATAGAAACAGTATTTACTTTTTTCCCTGCAAATACAAGCACCAGGAAGCTATAAGCATTGTGAAAAGATGTGATTCTGAGTTTATATATTAAAGGAGTTCTAGTTTGATAAGTATCTTTTTTGAACAATGCAGTGTCTATATTATTTGAAACAATTATATCAATTTACATTTTAATATTTCCAACTGTTGTGCATTGCTATCTAGTACTAGCAAGGAAATGACAATAAATCATTTTACCCTGAAATATTCTTAAAACCAGTGCTCCAAATTTGCCTATGTTATGAGATAATGTGTGTCTAGGGAATTATGCACTAACTTGTAAAAAATTTCGGAGAAAAACTGAAATGTAATTCACCTCATTGTTAAAAATCATTCAACCAAATAGCTATTATGTTTGAAAATACATTTCTTACATGTGATAAAGCATCTGGTATCATATATATAAATCAAATGGATTTTTTTAAAACTTAAAAAAGTAAAATGACTATGATAGCAATGCCGATGACCAAAATCAAAGCTACAAAACTGTGAGAAGGATATTCACATGATTAACCTAATGTTAGTATAATGTGGTGGATAACTACTTGAATTTAATCTCAAAACTTATGCATTTGGTAGTTCACTCCAGGGTATGACAGTATTTATATACAAATATCTTCTCCAGTGTAAAATTAAGCCTGAGTGACTTGTTTCACTGTATACATTCCTGAGTCAGAAAACATTTTATTGTTCCCACACCTAGCTATCAATTTATTTTGCTGAGAGCTTATAAATGCTTACTTCCTTGCCTGGGGGATGGTCCATACAGTTAAATGTCAGAAGAGAGAAGAAAATGTAAAACTCACCAGTGGCGTCAGCTTTAGTTTTGAGCTGGTTCTCACACATTTTGACGCAGCAATTAAAAGTCTAACTGAAAAATATGACACTTTTCACTGGGGAGGTCTGAAGACTGTCCCTGCGTTAACCCACAACTACAGTCCTAACAGACTGCATTAATGAGATTAAATGAAAGAGGAGTTAAAGGCATCAACGGCTCCATTTCATTAAGTAAGGGTGAAAGGCTGCTCAGGCGCTGAAGGTGGGAGGGAGAATATCGGTTTTTCTTTTTGATGCTACTTATTCGCTAAAGAATGCAGCATTTACTTAATAGCAATCAGCAACTTCAAGATGTTCCCACCCCCAAATTATGCAGATACATATAATTTCTGCACTTAAATTCCCCTTTGTTTTCATCCTGTTGGAAACAGATTTGATATGCATATGGCATGTAACAAAAGTTATCCCTGTGACTATAAAAGTACAACATAAATTTTCTTCAGAACTAGTTTGTCTCAAATTATTTTGGATGAAGGATTGCATCAAGGTATTACCATGTTCCTATCCTGTCAGATATTGGATCACAGTTGTCTATGAAGTAGTTAATACAGCAGAGGAGCATTTTAGAGTCTAAGAAAATACGCACACCTAACAGGACTAGCAGTAGCAAGAAAGCGTGAACACCAGTGTAGAGACACCACCAGGTGACCTCACCCGGCCCCACACCTGAAGTCTAAAGTAACTTCATTTCCCCAGTGTGCCCTGGTGCTCCCACTTGCAAGAATGACGAAGAAACAAAGACAGAAATTTCTGATCCTCGCTAGGAAGGCTAAATATATGAATAGGTAAAAATTGCGTTAACTTCCATGGGAACAAAATATGTTCTTTATATGAAAGCAAAATGCCTACATATGTATTAGCTTTATTTAACTTTACTTAGAGTTGCTCAATTGCTTGCATGATGAATCTCAGATCTTTCTCTTTGCTCTTCTCATCCCCTACCACCTTTGACAGCTCTTGATTTCTTTCCACTAATCACTTATCACAAACCGTTTTCTTCTTAAGTTTTTTAAAATAAATTTTATTATGTATATTTAAAATATACAACATGATGTTATAGGACACATGTATTGTATGTAGTAAAATGGTTACTATAGTGGAACAAGTTAACATATCCATCATCTCGCATAATTACCCATTCCCTCCTGTGGAGGCCATTATCCGAAGTAAATTAACACAGGAACAGAAAACAAATGGTTTATGAACCCTCCTTTTGTTCCTGTCTTCTCTTAAACGTCTCCACTTTTTCCTGGCTTACATTGTAGTAGAACTGCTTTTTGATGGGGAGAGAGGCAAGGGGTGGACAGGAGGCTGGGAAATCCATTCAAGATTATTTTTGGCATGGTAGAGCTGAACTTAGTGGTTCCCAGCTGTGGATGCCCACTGGGATAACCCGGAGAGCTTAAAAATATTGATGTCCAGGGATTTCCTTCTTACTCTCATTGATTTGTTTGGTGGGCGGGTCGGGGGGAGCTGGGCCAAGGCATCTGGAATTTTAAACACTTCTAAAGTAATTCTAATGGGCAGCAGGGACTGAAGACCCTTGGAATGGTCCTCAGAATCACCGGAGACAAATGGCATAGATTCCTGACCCCAGCAACTACTGAGTCAGAATCTGGGGGGGGGTCTGGGGATCTATATTCATAAGCACTTAGGTATTCGTTATGATTAGATACATTTGGTAAAAACTTTAGCAAAGAATCTTGGGCTTTGAGTTAACACATTTGGTTGTCACTTCTTGGGTAAATTACTTAACTTTTTGTACCTTAGGCTACTCATGTCTGAAATAGGATTGTAACACTTACTCATTAAATCATAAAAGGAGTAAATGTGAAAGTGCTTAATATTATGTCTGAAACACTTGGGAATCAGTAAACGTAGTTCAATATGAATCTTCATGCCTTTGCTCATTGTGGCGATATGCATTTTGGCTGTTAACTTTGGTTATCATTCATTCATTCAATATTTATTAATTAATTCATAAGTAACTCCCACCATTTGTACTTGGAAATAAATATGAGGAAGCTCACAGTCCAGTGTGTATTTAAATCCTATGGATTTAATCCTATTTGATTGTTTTCATTGTAATTGTTAGTTTTCTGTATTATACAAGAAATAACATTCTAACTTAGAAGATCTGTAGGTAATGAAGATAAGTAAGAAAACCATTTAAGAACTTCTTTTTTTTTTTGTCAGAAAGAAAATCGATTTGGGGGATATCAAATATTTGATGCATTATTGTTCAAATGTGGAGACAGAATTGTTCCCTGTGAACTATTTAAAGGTTATTAAATATTAACTTGAGTAAATGAAATTAGTAGGCACCCTTCACAGGGTGCTGAAAGCCAAGTATTAGGTGTAGAAACTTATACATCTTTATGTCTCCTGAGCCTTGATAAAAATCCAACTCCCGCTCTTGCAACCAGGAAGTGGGTACAAAAGAGCATCAAAGGAGAATTAATAGCATCTTGATGCAGCGTATGCTCATTGCCTAGAAACAAAGGGCAGAGTTGGAGATAGGAGCTCAGATAGGAGGGGTGGATCTAGCCTGTGTTCAGGAAAAAAGGAGGATGGCTGGTATCTCTCTAAAGTTTCAGTCTTATCACATCACCTTCCTTATCAAAAACTTTTCAGCCCTCTAGGTTCCACAAAACAAACCCAAGCACCTCCTTGGCCTACCTTTCTACAACCTGGGCCAGCTCTGTCTTCAGGCACTCACCTCTGATCCTAGATCAAAGCCATCCATTCACCTGAGCCATCCCAAATGCCTCACGCCTCTGCCTTTTCATGCCACCTCTATCTCCTCCTTGAACTTCCTGACAGCCTGTCTCCACTCTGCTCCAATTACCCGCACCTAACCTAAGTTTGAAGACCCAGCTCAACTGCCACCACGTTTGCAAAGTGTCCCCTGACCATTCACCCACAGTAATTTCTGCTTACCTTGGGATCCTATGTCCCCACCACTCATTTGGTCCTGGTACTCTTCAATAATCCTGTTTATATGCTTCTCTTTCACCTTGACTATAAGCTCCTTAGGGATAAAACCCTCTCTTTATGTGTCTCCCAGTGTCTAACATAGGGATTCGATAAAATGAATGGAGTTGGCTGGGCGTGGTGGCTCACGCCTGTAATCCCAGCACTTTGGGAGGCTGAGGCAGGCGGATCACCTGAGGTCAGGAGTTCAAGAACAGCCTGGCCAACATGGTGAAACCCCGTCTCTACTAAAAATACAGAAAAGTTAGCTGGGCCTGGTGGTGGGTGTCTATAATCCCAGCTGCTCAGGGGACTGAGGCAGAAGAATCGCTTGAACCTGGGAGGTGGAGATTGGGATATGTTTGTTTCCTTGCTTGCCGATGTTTAGTGGGGATGAGAGATAGTTTAAAAAGAAAAGCACTTGCCTCTTTTTATTCTTAATTTAATCATAGGTGGTTCTAAGTGTAGGAACAAGGAAGTTGAAACAAAAAAAAAACTTCTCTTGATTTCCTGTTTTCCGTTAATATACAACCTGTCCCTTCATCCCCTTGATCTGGCGTTTAATTGTCACTTTGAACTGTTGGTCCCAATGGTTTAGGTCTGTTTCTGTCTTGTTGGTAGATTTCATTTTCTCTGGTTAGGGATCTTAACTTTAGAGGCAAGAAGGAGTTGATTTCTCCCCTGGGTAGCTCTCCCTTGACCCCATCTCAGAGTAGACAGCGGCTATTACGCACTTTTCACACTAACATGGTGCTTACAGCCATCCCTAGTATCAGAAGACATTACGCTAGGTGGACAGAAACTCCAACCACCCACCGCTGCCAAGATTCGGGGGAAATGAGGGTTGAATTCCCTTAAATAGAAGAAATGTCATAAAAAATAGCTTGATTTTATAGAACCCATCCCACGGTGGTTCTTGAAAAGTGTAGTCCCCAGACCAGCAAAGTCAGCGGCATCACTGGGAAGTTGTTAAACATGTAGACTCTTAGATACCACTCCAGACCTACTGATTCAGAGACTCTGGGACTGAGCTCAACAATCTATGTGTTCACTAGCTCTCTGGATGGTTCTGAGGCATGCTGATGTTTCAGAACTGCTGGTTTGCACCATGGGTTTTCTAGTCAGAAGGAGCTAGATTTAATAAACAGCTCTGTTACTCACTAGCTATGTAGTCTGGATAAGTTAATTTTCAGATGTTTCCATTTCATCATCTGTAAAATGGTGATGCTATGGTCTGAATGTGTGCATCCTCCCCAAATTAATATGTTGAAATTCTTACCCTCAGGATGATGGTATTAGGAAGTGGGGTCTTTGAGAGGTGATTAGAGAATGAAGGCAGAGCCCTCATGAATTGGGTTAGTGTCATTGTACAAGAGGCTCAAGGGAGCTGCCTTGTCCCTTCCATCATGTGAGGACCGGAGAGAAGACTGTGAACCAGAAAGCAAGACCTAGGCACTGAATCTGCTGGCGCCTTGATCTTCGACTAACCAGCCTCTAGAACAGTAATAAATAAATTTCTGTCACTTATAAGCCACACAGTCTATGGTACTTTGTTATAACAGCCCAAACAAACTAAGACAGGTGATAAGAACACCTACCTGATAGAAGTGTTGAAGAATTTAAAGTGAGATAATTCCTGCAAAGCAGTCAGTCCAGCCCTGGGCACACAATAAACATTCAATAACTTTGAGCCATTACTAGGATACTATTTTCGTGGAGAATAGAAAGTGTTCCATACTTTAAAAATCTCTGTTATTTTTCTCTACACGTTTCTCAAAACTTGGCTGCACATTAAAATCACTTGGGGAGCTTTTTAAAAAAAATATCTGATTCCTAAGAGATTTACATCAGACTAATTTAGCAAGAATTTTTGGGAATTGAAACCAGGCATTTTTATTTTACGGAAGATACCAAGATCATTATGAGGTGCAGTAAAATCTGCTGTTGCAATGTATTATAATCAGTATTGTCATGAGAAAGTGTTGTGAGATTAAAAGCAGCTGAGAATTAATCATCAGTAATGTGAGATGTTGTATTCATTATTTCCATGATTTTGCCCAAATTCAGTAGTACAGAAGTCCAGAGAAATGCCAAAAGTCAGGTTCTAGAACAGGGTTTCTTATGCTTGTCGTTGATATTTTGGACTGGATAATTTTTTTGAGGGGGGAGCTGTTCTGTGTATTTGAAACATCCTTGGCCTCTATCTACTAGATGCCAGTGTCGCCCCTCACCTATGACAACCAAACAGGTTCCCAAATGTTGCCAAATACCCACTGGGGACAAAATAGGCCCCAGTTGACAACCACTGTTCTAGAGTTTCAGTGCCTGGACCCAAATCCAGGCTTTACTATGTAACAGTATGATTAGTGCAAGTTACTTAATCCCTCTGTGCCTCAATTTCTTCTGTGAAGTAGAGATGAAAATTATACCCAACTGATAAAGTTCAGTTTTGCTGTTTGAGAAATAAAAGAGAAAATGCATATGAAGCACAGGTGACAGTGTCTGGAACATGGTAAATATTCAGTAAATATCAGCTATCAATTATATGTTTATTGATAGTCTTATTTTGATTCCATTCACTGAAAAAAATCTTCTCCTGAAGTCTTTACATTGAAGTCATGTATCCTTCTGGAGGCAGTATGGGTCATTTAAAAAAAAAAAAGAAGTTGTGTGTCCATTCATTAATTCATCCTTTGAGTTGAGAATCAGAATACCAACTACTCATTACCTCCTAGGGTCAACAGTTGGTAGGTGACAAAGAAAAAAGCAAGGGTGAAAGGATGTGTCAGAATTAGAAAAGGGTTCTGTTTCTACACTTCTCTAGCTATGCAAGGCTGGGAAGTTACAGCTCCTCAGAAACATTGTTTCCTCATTTGTAAATTAGGAAAAATAGTTACTATTTTGTGTATTTGTTATGAGAATTGAATCAGATAATATATGTGAATGCACTTAAGCCAATATCCTGGTATATAGTAGGCACTCATTAAACACTTAATTCCATTAAAATTATAGATGAGAGCATAGAAGGAAACAGTGTGGGAATAATGTGGGTGTATCTGTGTCTTTCTGAACTTCGTATGACATCATTTCATCTGAATTGATGAGTAAGTAGTGAAAAATATTTTTTCAATCATGACAGCATTTTGTTCTGTCAAATCTGCATTGGCAAAATGTATCTGAAGGGTACTTACTAAAATTCAGTATTATTAATGTAGTCAATTCTTTAGAAGGCTAAAAGAATGGGTTAATCTGTTTACAGTTTGGCAAATGCATCATTTGTGCTATTGAGCACTAATTATTTTTTACAATTCACTAAGAAACTTGAGCAGTTTAATTTTTGTGCAATGTAGAATAGGGATTATTGCTTTAATTAGTAGCAAAATTATTCTGGTGACTGGGTTTGCAAATATCTTAACTTTGATTCAAATCCATGTTATAAAAAACCGTTCACAGTTTCAAGTATTTTCCCAACAGTACTTCTATTTACTTTTCATCAAAGGGAAAGTTACACAGATAATGGAGTAGAAAACAAAGAAACTAGCAATTTTCTTATTGGATGACATTAGGAGTAGAACCCAAAATTCAAACAACAGAAATCTTGCGCCCTGATTGCTCATTTACTAATATGTTTCCCAGCTTCTTTCCAATATTTTTTTATTTTAAATCATAAGAAAACAAGAATGACTTCACAATATCATGTAAAATAGAGTCTTTCTGTTCCATTATATTGTATAAGTTATTAGATAGAGAAAATATGTAAGGTAGATTTTGGGGAATAATTTTTGTTTGCATAAAAAGTGCTAAACATTTTTTATATTAAGTAAACATCCCCTAACTCAGTAGAAATCGAAGCTATTTAGGAATAGAGATCTGGACATTAGAAAAAGACTGTAACAATCACTTCTTAGATTTTGACATTTGTTCATTTACCAAATACCTCTTTGTTGAGTGGATATTCTAGTACCCGAGTTAAGTACCTCACTTCATGGAACTTTCAGCCCAGAAGCTTATTGTGCAGGAAGAGAAATAGACTTTCCTGGTTCTCATTCAGCATCTATTCAACAATGGGGAGTTCAGCACGTTGCAAAACAAGTTCCCCTGTTGCATTCTCCTGCAACCAATTACGATTCCCTCCAGCCCATATGTAGGTAGTATGCCTATGAACCTTGCTAAAATAAAAACACAATTTCTGTGTTGCCTTCGTTGGTCTTATTAGTATAGAAAACCCTATGAGAAATGCTATGAGATGAGTTTGTCATTACCTAATATCTGGTATGCCCAAGATGACTACCAATGACACCACTTTACTTCCCAAGTCGTAAGGCTTTAGTCAGTAATTCGTCCTACAGCCATGGTGTAGAGTGTCTGTAGTGTCTGCAGTACATGTGTGTCTATATGAATACATGTATATATGTATCTAGATATACTTATGTACATATGTATACACTTATGTGTGTGTATGTATATATATAAATATATGTAGAGTATAAACATGTATCTATGTGAAACACATCTTTGTCTGCTTTTGAACGTAGGACATTTCAATTATTTCTAACTTCTGAAATGTTTTCATTTATCCAGGAATTACAAAGATTGCCATCAAAGAAGAAACACATCTGTAGTCCCCCAATATACCTTTCATCTGGACACTTACGCTTAAGTAAAGTGGCAAGCCTCACCGTTACAACCCTCAACTCAGTGGTGAGCTTCAGTCCTGCCTTAATGATGTTTGTTCTACCTCCTTGCAATCTGAAGTAATTTCCCTGAGTGGAGGAGAAACCATTCAAAAAATAGACAAAGAAATTGATAACGTAAGAATCTTTCCCAAGGGATCTTAACTTGGAAGTTGACTTCAGATAAGTCCCTTCAGAAGCCCATATATGATAAAGACTTCTATTATTCGGTGTCATGGGTGAAGGTAGTAATTTTGCATGGTGCTGAATATGCAGCATCACAGGATGAGCTTTGATTGTTTTAATCCAGGATACATGGCTATAAGCTGCTGCACCCGGGACCTATATTATTACGCATTCGTGCATGGGTTTCATCCGTGCTAGCTCAGAATTTTCTACCAAAACCATTCCTATCTCTCATGAGTCTGGTCTTCCATTGTGGTTATCACAGCAACAAGAACAACAACAAATAGAATAGCTGCTTCTTTATAAACATTCGTACTTTTTAACCCTAAATGTGTAGGTTTGGTTCATTTATTGCTATTCTTTAGATCTCATTCTGTTTTTTTTCTTTCTGTACAAAGGCACCAACAACATGTACTCATTTACATAAGAACACAACAACCCTGTCAGAAAGAATACAAGTACAGTCATTAATGTTAAACCACCTCAGCTCTGTTCCAAAACCAGCAAGAGAGCTGAGTTTCTCATCTTATATCTTCTAAGGAACATATTCACCAGGAGACAGCTTAACAACCAACTACAGTAAATTTACTTAAAAATGTAGAAAAGTCCAAGAATGGTAGCATTATCTCTGTGTGCAGCCCAAATTTGCATTCGTTGAAAGAAATTTGTCCCTGAGGTATCTTACAAGGTAGAACTGTGTACGGTTCTTTTCCCTCACTCATCCTGGGACATCTCACAGCCAACCAAAATCATGAATATTTTACTGAACAGAGTGAGAAACAAATGAGGGATGTGAAGCCATATGAACAATTCACATTGCCAAACTAAATGCGGACTTAGCGTCATTGAAGAACTACATCTTTCTAACTCAAAAGTGAAAACAGGAGTTTAGTTTACTTAAAGGTAAAAGCAGAAAATTCAGATAGGCAACCAAAGGCAAATATATCATACCATTCATTATCTTCATTTTCTGATCTCTCCAGGGTCCATAGAATTAAACAGTAGTAATAGCTAGCATGGGTTGAGAACATATTACAGTACGTGCCAGGCATTGTGTTAAGATATTTAAAGGCATTATCTCATTTATTTAATCACAACAACTCTGGGTGGTAGATGTTAGTACTCTCAAGTAACTGGTGAAGAAACTGAGGCACAGCAGGGCTAAGGAATGGAACTTTAGATTGGCGATTCTCCACATGTGTTCCTCCAATGAGTAACATCAGTACCACTTCCTGCTCCTGTGTATTTTTTAGAGATGCCAATTCCCTGACCCACCTCAAACCTACTGAGATGTGGTCCAGGAATCCTAGGAATGAAAATTATAGCAATCTGTGTCTTAAAACATCTCCAGCCTGATTCTAATGCTTGCTAACATCTGTGAAGAATGGCTTATATTACACAATTAATAAGGTGGATCCATGTCTGTTTGAGCATTTAAGCCCGTTCTCTAAATCACGTACACTATATATAGACTCGTTTACAAAGGTGAGTGAATTTAGAGCATTTCAAGAAAGACATACTTTTTAATGTTTAAGTATTAAATATTGATATTTCTTCTATTTGAAGAAGTCTTGAAGAATTGTCCTTCCAACCCCCATATTTTCAGTAGGGCTAGGTGATCTTTGCCAACAAAGACAAACTACATATTACACAAGCCTTTTCCTCTTTAATTTAAGGAGCAGATGGACACTGGGTCCCCCCCTCGCTAGGAGAAATTTGGTGGCTACCATGGTGGACACACCGCCTATACTGTGGAAAATACGGTATGTCACTGTTGTTGAAGTTTAAATTCCCCAAAAGGCCTCTGTTGGGATACTACTGGTCCATAGGAGGTTACTGACCAAAAATACCATGAGTTTTTGGTTTAAGAGTCTATCTACAATCCTCCTAACCCTCATGAAATGTGACTACCTGCTGTAAATCCGTGTTTCCGAATGAGAATTGTCACTTGTTTTTTCTTTCTACCTTTTAATCACAGACATTAGGCTGGGTCGGCATTTTCATCATTACCATTTTTACTTATTATCATTAATACCTATGCTATACTTAATGTTGAATGTTATTTCGGGACTGAATGAAAACATATTAAACTCCAATTTCCCTGAAGAAAGAAAAAAGTACAAAGAGAAATACATATGCAATGATCTCTCTCCTTTCCTTTCTAGGATGAAGGGTTACTACATAAAACTTGGGGGCTTACCTTATTTTATCAGAACAAATGAAAAAGTACTGAATGTGAATACAATTTACCGAATGTAGTAGCGTTTTCATTTCCATTTTATTTACTTTTTGTTTCGTATCCCTAATACTTACCAGTTGTTCAAGTTGCTGTCCTAAGTACCATTAACTGGTAAATTAAAATTATTTTCAAACTGCTTGAAAAGCATTATTAAAATATAGCTGCTTTGGAGGTCAACAAAGCTTGGGGAATCTTCAGTGATGAATGTCATATCAAAGACTTAAAAGACTTCTTCTTCTACCTTATTTAAACAATTTATTTTTTCCTGAGCTGAGATGAAAATTGCCAAGTAGAAATAATTGCTATTTAACACCACTACACTTACTAACAAATAATAATTGGGTGATCTAGATAAATAAATGTTGAATTATTGTCTGATGTTAGAAAATTAAGAGCTGTATCCCAATGGCTAAAGAATTTTTCAGATGAGTAGGAACATTTTACTAAAGAACAATATATATTGTCAACTCTGTGATAAAAACACTCATAGAATGAATAACCCAATTTGCCCATGCCCTTGCAACTAATGGGTCCAAGAATAGTTAATGCTGGGAATGTAAAAATGATCTTCTGTTTGCTAAAGGCAGTTGATGGGTGATGTGTTGAATGTACAGCTGCCTTAGGTATGTTTTAGAAAAGTGCTTATTCTGATTTTCTGAAAAGAGATTAAATGGCCTTGCCAAGGAGTTTATATTGCTTAGAGTATAAAAAAGACAGCTTCCTTAGCATACCTCAAAACAGGTAAAGATTCAAATAATATTTACTCAAAAAAATGAATCAACCTGTGAATTAAGACCTCATCAGTACTGGATATATCCTGCCCTATTCGAGATTCTAGATCATTAGTTTAGAAAATAATAGAACATTTTTAAAAGAATTGTGTTCTACGTAAATTAGAGGGATATGAGAAAAATAAAATAATATTTAGTGCTTAAGTTACCTTTCCATATACAAGAATATAGTATCAGCTTGCACTGCTCCGTTCACATGGAAGGGAATAAACTTCTCTCTCCTCTTTCCTTTTAGCCTAATGGTTAGGATGATGACACTCAACCTTTTAAAAAAATTATTACAGCACACTTAAGCAAGGCAAAGACCTCACAGTCCACCTACCCCACCCACTATCACTCTCCAGTGGATTTCCAGCTCTCTGTGTGTCACACAGGCGAAATAGCAACGTTACAATGTGTTATGTTAGCCTGAACCCTCGGTAGAGTGATGTATTAGAGCATCTATAAACTATCTAATAACATGTTCATTTTAGTTTGTGAATACCAACATTTTAATAACTCCTAGTAATCAACTAAGTAAGTTACTAGTGAATTGGTCCTTATTCTTATATAAAAATGAAACTCAGCAGAATAGTTATCTGTGTATTATAAGACCTGAAATAAGGACTTCTGATAGTTAATTAGAGTCTTGCCTGGAGGAATTCATGATCCTCCCAGCGGACTGAGACTGAATCTTTGGGAAACACCAGTTTGTGGCATGAGCTTTGGACTTGTACTCATGTTATGACTAGTCCACTTAAGAGATGCATCCTTAGTCAACAGAATCAACTTCTCTGTGTCCAACTTTCCCCATTTATCAAACTGGTGCCATGATTCCTTCCTCATGTTTGGCAAATAGAAAGCGGTGAGCAGATAGATGGTGGTCACTACTGAGCCTCATCCTATCGCTGAGCTCACTGCCACTGCATCAAAAAGAGATGCAAAAGCCCAGACATGATGAGTGCCTGTGTTTTCTTCATCACAGGAGGCTGGGCATCCTCTCCGAGAGCCACTACTGGGCATGTGCATGTTTTGGGGTTGAGTACCTGAAACTCTTCTGACTTGGCAGATCATGTACCAAATAGAGCTGTCCCGACAGACCATGCATTCCTTCCCCTAGAAGCTAGTTCTTATTCCCTACAATTCCAAGACAGGGAAAATCACACCTACTGATTAATTCAGCAATAAATTCTTACCAAACGCATACTAAATGCCTGGGCTTATACTCATTTACACTAGCTAGTTATCCAGCTAACAAGTTGCTTGTTATTTTGGGAGACCATTATAAACATTATCATTCTTATACTAATTATAACAGCAACAGTTGTTACCATAAATAATAATACTTTATATTTATTTAAATGGCACTGTACATTTTTAATTTAAAATTTTTCACCATTTGTAAATGAAACCAATTTATACAGTGGAGAATTTCTCTACAGAGCAGAAAGAAAGGCATTCAATAGCCAGATATAGGGAAAGGAATTGCCAACAAAGTATAGGATTTCTTTTGGGGGAGAAACGTGCTATATTACTCAAGAATTGTTAATTTTCTTCTCCTCTGTGGGTACGACTCAGTTCAAACAAAATAGCTTAGGGACATAACAGTCCATTAGTAAGGTCAGCTGCCAAGGACAGATCGTCACTTGTCATCATGTGTATCCTGTTATCATTAGGGCTTTGGAACCGAACACTGCATTAAGAATTTCTCAAATACAAATCCAGAAGTCCTTTTCTCACTATCAGAATGTCCACCTCTGCTGTTTTCATTTAGTACCATACACAGTGCCAAAAGGTATCATGCATGCATCTTTAACATTTGTTCTTTAAAACAACAAGATAGGATTCCTTCATTTAGTCATTGCTTGGAAAATTATTAAGTGCTTATGATGCTTCCGGTCCAGAAACTCATTAAACAGTTTCTATAACAAGTTTTACATCTTGGGATTTTTATCTGAGGGAAAAGCACAAAGTTTTGGCAAAAAGGTCATTTGGAAGACATTTTATTCAGCCTGGGGAGACCGTGCGTGAGGGTTGTCTTCCAAGGTTTGTGATGTTTCCTCTAAGCACAATGAGGGCAGTGGTGTTGATGGAGGACCTGGATGGAAGTCAAATGTGCCATGATGACATAGTGGGGACCCTGGCTCAGCATGATGCAGGGCAGGAAGTGTCGGTGTGGGACTGGCCAGCACACCGTTCTGCTGACCGTGTGAGAAGCTAAGTTCAAGGTCTACTTTTGCTTTTAAGGTGTTTCCTTGTCACTGTAGCCAGTGTCAAAATTAAGAAGTTGCTTTGCTTGTTCAACTCATCTCTTCTAGTGGGTGAATGAATCTCATCTAGGCTGAGAAAAAGGAAAACTCATTCACTTCCATTCACCCCCTAAAACACAACCAGCGATTAGGAATTTGGAGGGCAAGTGCCCGCATGACTACAACTCCTTATTTCTTTTGCTCTTAATCAGAAGGTCTCTATAGACAGGTGGGCAAATAGGATTTCTAGCAATGTCCCATGGTAGGAAGTTCTTCTATATGGGAAAATTTGGAAATCTCACAGGAAGTTTTGTAGTGAGAAATCATAGAGAATTGAGTAGTAATCTTTTTTAAAGTTCCAAATTTAATGTGGTGCCCTTGAGGAGAACTTTTATTCACATATGTTAGAAGTTGTTTATGCATAAAGTATTTCTGATATGATAAACAAGGAACTGGTAAAACTGATTGCCTTGGGGAGATGGTTAGGCATGTGAGGGGAAAATATAATTGAAAACCTTCTCTACTACTAAAATATTTTATATATATATATAATTCAAATATTCTGTGTGCAAAATTAAATTAAATTAACATTTAAAATAAAAAACCACAATTGTTAAAGATTACTTTTAGTGGATATGTAATATTTCTTCATGTAATGTGCCTTAATTTATTCAAATTTTTTCATAAGTGAATATTTAAGTTGTTTCTAAGCTTCTTTTCTCTACTATAGATTGCACATGTCTGTTTACTTCTCTTATTCCTAGAAGAGGAATAGCTAAGAAAAGGAGCATAATTATTTCGAAAGTTCTTTGAAACATTGCACATTGCATGAGCATGTCTATCTCATGGCTCTTACAACATTGAATACTATTATTTTTAAAAAATAGTAATTGCTAATGTAATAGGTGAACAATGGCCTCTTGAAAACTTCATGTTATAATACAATAACATATTTTACCCCAGATTGCCTTCTACCTGCCATTTAACATGAATTTTTGGTTTTTATATGTTTTGTATCAAGCATTAGTCTAATAGAATTATAATTTTAAAGGGAAATCTGCTCAATCCTAGATAGAAGTCATCTGTAGATTGCCCATAATTTTGGTAAACTATGCATTATTTTAGATATTGCTGGGTAAAGAATAGAGTTAATTATCAATGTAGAAGATGTACTGATAAAATAGGACATACACTTCAATAAAAAATTTCATATATTAATGTTGTTAACTCTAAAGCCTTTGAAATATTTTAATATCTTGGTATCTGAGTCTATCTCAGTAAGAAAAGTATACCAAATCTAGCAGGAGACCATAAACTCAGTTCCGTAGTTTAAGTTGGGACCAGCTATGGCTCAGAGGATGATCTGAAATGACTGTTGGGGATGATGGACTGTGCAGCCCAGCAGTGATCCCAGAAACACCAATCACCTCAGAAGGACTTCATAAAGTTTTCTACATCTTCATTAACTTTCAGCAAGATGGCCAAAGCACCTCAGTGATGAACAGAGAGGTATAATTTAATTCACTTTGAATATGACTTTCACCTATAAATAAATGTTTCCATAATGTGATTAAAGACACCATCAAGTCTGAAAATACTTTTGGTCTGTCTAGTGTCCAAGATTTTTTGATCATTTATTCCTTTAAGACATTGTCTTTGCCCAGGAATTACTTTCAAGAATAAAACCACCTCTAGGAGAAATACTGCAATCTTGAATGTGAATTAGTCTTTTACGAGTCTGGAGCTTATTGCTAAGACACAGGATGGGTAAGTTTTAATGTAGCTGGGGAGAGGGACATGTCCAGAGTTGCCCTAAGTGTCATTATTGCAAACTAGTCCTTATAAGACTGCTAAATTGTTGGCTATCTGAGAGGCAGACATAAGTCTGGGCAGGAGATGGCAGCATAAAACGGGAAGGTAGAAATTCACTAGAGAAAAATCTCAACTTCATAATTTGTCTAGTGCTAGTCCTCAAGTTTCTTACCTGGTTCTTAGTGGCTCCACAGCTAGTAGTTTGTAAAATAACTAGAATTTCTGGAATGTTTAAAGTTCATCCCACGGTCTGGCTCAATCACTATTCCTGGGCAGTCATTAGCACCCCAGAGGAAGGTCAGGTATGGGGCAGGTAAAAAAGCCAGGGCATGGAGACAGAGTTCTGGCCCTGCCACGACTCAGCCTTATGACCTTGGGCACATCATTGAACCTTACTCCTCAATGTAGCTAATTATGTATTGCTACATGGTTACAATGTGGTTGGTGGTATAAATTGAAATACTGTATTTTTAAAAGTTTTGTAAACATTTTAGCATTTACAAAGCCTTTTAAAAGACCATGCTAAATACAACACAACTCTGGAATGAATGTTATTGTTAGTATTACTACTATTAGTAAGGATTCTCTGGGATTGAGTGCTCTTTGGGGAGAGCAGAGGAAAGGAGATAGTAGATAGCATTCAAAATGTTAGAAAATCTGTGGGCTTGTTTTAATTTCTTTAAATGTGTCTATATTATTCATTCTGATTGAAGTAATTTTCATATTTTTGACCTTAGAGGCCGTTGAATAATAATTAGCATTTCAATTTGTGGCATTTTTTTTTCTGGTGGAAAGACTGGAGTTGGGAGTCCAATGACTTGCTATACACAAGACAACAAGCATATTTTTACTTAATTACATAGGTATGAGTTTAAGAAGTATGGTCCAAAGGGTGGAGTGTGGGGAGAATGGGGAAATATTAGTCAAAAGGTACAAAGCCTCTGTGCTATGGTTTGAGTTTGTCCCCACCAAAACTCTTGCTGAAATTTTATCTCCATTGTGGCAGTGTCAGGAGGTGCAGTCTAGTGGGAGGTGTTTGGGTCATGCAGGTGGATCCCTCATGCATATCTTGGTGCTGTTCTCATGGTCGTGAGAGAGATTTAACAAGTTATTGAGGGAACAGACTATTCATGAGAGAGGGGATTGTTGTAAAGTGAGGTTCCTCTTCTGGTTTGGTCCTCTCTTTGCATGTGTCTGCTCCTCCTTTGACTTTCTTTGCTGTTATGATACATCATTAAAGCTCTCACCGGAAGCCAGGGACATACCTTTGACTTTCCTAGCTTGCAGAGGCATGAAATAAATAAATCTCTTTTCTTTATAAACTACCCAGCCTCAGGTATTCTGTTGTAGTGACACTAAACAGGACACTCAATTAGGAGGCATGAGTCTGATTATTATTATATCAATTGCACAGCATGCTGAATGCGGTTAATAAATGAGTACTGTATACTTCAATATTGCTAAGAGGAAATTTCTTAATGTTCTCAACACAAAACTGTGAATTAGTATAATAATATTCCATGTTGTATTTGGAAATCATAACACAACTTTGTACCCACAAATATATACAACTATAAACCATACTTTGTCAATATATAATTAAAAAAAACAAATTTAAAAAAAGTACAGCCCAGTTGGAAAAGTGTGTGTGGGTCCAACATGCTGACCCACTCTGTGGTTGAAGGAGATTCAGTTATAATTGCTCTTTTTCTCTGAACTGCAGATCGAGAGTGCGCTGTCATGATCTTTAGAGGGGAAGGAATGGTAGATTTTGCCCAGTGTTTGGAGGAAAAACAGAACCTAAAAAAGATGATCTCCTAGTAGGTTGTCTAGGAATCACAGACTTTGAGATAAAGTGGCCTTAGAGGTCATTAATCTACTGCTCTTCACCTCCAACACCCAGGGCCCCAATCGATTGATGGGCAATTGACACACCACGCCAAGAGAGTGAGTTCGAGCTGCAGATGAGCACAGTCCAATGCAAACATAATGCAAAATATACGTGGAATTCAAATTTCTTCTAGTAGCCACGTTAAAAATGTAACACAAACAGCTGAAAATAATTTCATTAATGTAGTTTATTTAACCTTATATATCAACTATTATCATTTCAGCATGTAACTAATATAATTTTTTTTTTTTTGGAGACAGAGTTTCCCCCTTGTTGCTCAGGCTGGAGTGCAATGGCACTATCTCGGCTCACCACAACCTCCGCCTCCCAGGTTCAAGCGATTCTCCTGCCTCAGCCTCTGGAGTAGCTGTGATTACAGGTTCCTGGGGCCATGCCCAGCTAATTTTATATTTTTAGTAGAGACAGGGTTTCTCCATGTTGGTCAGGCTGATCTTGAACTCCCGGCCTCAGATGATCCACCTGCCTTGGCCTCCCAAAGTGCTGGGATTACAGACGTGAGCCACCACGCCCAGCTACCAATATAAAATTATTGAGAATTTTTACCTTCTTTTTTCATACTGTATTTCCAGTATGTGTTTTACATTTGGACCACATCTCAACTTGTTTTCATTTGAATTTTCTCAATTTCTTTTAACGTTAAATTTTCAAAGATTGGAGTGAAACATAGTTCTGCCAAAATGATATAGTTATGCTTAATGGAAAATATTTTAAATCGCTTTGATATTTAAATTTAATAATGTTAAAAATTTCATTTATTCTGTGCATGTTTCAAGTGCTCATTCACCCCATGTGGCCCTGTGGCTGCTGTATTTGCTGGTGCCTCTCTACATAATATTCCTTTTCAGTTATAGAGTGAAGACTTGATATTTGCAGTCTGGTGCTTGGCTTACAGAAGAAACTCAACAAATGAGTTTTGACTGACTTGAGACTAAAACTTGGGTATTCTAATTCATTTTTCAGATGTACCAGTTACCAATGATCTGGTATTGCTCCTACTTCCTGTAGAGCAGTGGTTCTCAAAGTGTAGTCTCCTATGGAAGCATCTGCATCACCTGGGAGCTTGTAGGAAATGCAAATCCTTGGGACCTAATTTCAGACCGACTGAGCTAGAAACTCTTGGGGTTGGCCCCAGTGATCTGTGAGAACTACTGCTGTAGGTCTAAACAAGTCTTATTTTCCCTAGGGCTTTCCCTGGGAATGAACGGATGCCGAGAGAGCAAGAGCTTCTCATTCTGCAGTGCTGTCTGATAGCATTTTCTGTGATAGTGGAAATGTTTTATATCTGCACTGTCTAATATGGTAGCTACTAGTCACATGACCATTGACCATTTGAAATGTGGCTAGTGCAAATTAAGAACTAAGTTGTAAATTCTCTTTCATTTTAATTAGCTTAAATATAAATTTAGAGAGCTGCATGTGGTTAGTGGCTATCTAATTAACCTCTTTTACCAATAAGCGGGAAAAGCATGGGTTCAGTAATTGTAGTGAGGAATCATCAATCCAAACTTGGAGTGAACTCAGGGTTAAGTCTGAGGCAGAATCTTTGAGGCAACAGCCCTGTCTTCTCCAGGGATACTCTCTGAGAATGGAGAAAAAATGGATTCACTGAATCAGTGTGTGTTCCAAATCCAGGATTAGGGTAATCAAAACAACCCGTAGCCCATTGTTTGTTCGAGACCTGTGGACTTACATTTTCTAGGTCAGCAGTAGAACCACGAAATCTCACAAGGAGGCCACGACACACAATAATCATATTTTGTATTTAGTGATTGGTCAAGCTGTTCTCATCCTCTGGTCCCTGAGTTATCAGAACTGGAAGTCTATTAATTTTTTAATGACACAGGCTCTCTGGCTGTGCTGATGGTGACCCTTTTTATTTGTTAATTCTCTTTTCTAAAAAGTGCTTTCTGGAGCTGACGAATCTCTCTACCTTTGCCCTGGACTCTTCATCCCTCTGCTGTTCTTGGGGGCAATTACTATGATTTCCTGTGCTTCTAAAGTACAGGTGTTTTCCATAATGACATAGAGAAAAAGAAAATGACTGGATTTCAAGGGATGAGGATGAGACAGAAAGCCCTCAGTGCTACAGCTCTTATTACTCAAAATAAGAGTAAATTAGAAGAAAAGTGACTTACATTTTTTGTTCAGGTCATCATGCCTTACTTAAACCAACTCAAACTGAGTTTCCCTGGACACAAATCATACTTGATCATGAGATTGAAGTGGGCTCTATGGAGCTGGGATGTAGCTCCTGTGGAAATTTACTAACTAAGACAGAGGGACTACACAGTTCTGTGGGACCTCTGAGGCCCATCGCAACATGCTTGGTAAATTAGGTGCCCCTAAAAGAGTAAACATGACCCCAAAAAACTCCAGCTTCTCAACCTGATCCTCACCCACCTACTCTTCCCATAGAGAGGAAATTTAGTTTGTATTTAGTCGTAAATCTTAGATGATGGCTAGACCATCCTTAACTTGCAAGTGGAACCAAAAAAACAACATATGATGAACAGAGGGTGTCACATAAACTGGTAAACTGGCAAAACAATTCTTTCTTTGACAAAAGGAAAGGGATACCAAGCTGTTGTTTTCAATTGCTCCACCTGAAATCTTGCCAAACACTGTGCTCTCTCTACCTCATCGATCTAATGCTTTAATTGGCAGACAGTAAAGTCTGATGGGAAAGTAATGGTTTCTTAAATACTTGAGAATGAAAAGCAAATCAAGTTAGCACAGTGTAAAAGGCAAGTAATTACATAATGTCAATCTTGTTTTATACAGTTTAGTCTTAAACAGCATACAAAGAAAGGGCATGGTCAGGAGTGAATAAAGTAAGACTGCTTTGTTAGGTTACTTAAGCTCTGCTTACTTTTGGTGAGCCATGAGCTTCAGGGAGCCTGTCTCCATGTTGTCACTTTCTACTGCCTATCCTAATGTGTACTAACCATTGACAGGATGATCGTCATTCTGAGCCAAGGATTGGTCTCAGTTCGTAGGCATGTTTCTGAACAGGAAGATAACCTGACTGTATTATGGAACCGAAGCAGAGGGTCACAGCATACCTTATGGTTCTGAGAGAGTGACTCAATTGGTGAAGGCTCCCCAGTTTTTGGCTATGTCCAAGGCTGGATTTATGGCTTCAGGATGTTCTTCATCCTTAGGGCCTGGGTTTTATCATCCACCAAAAAGGGACACCCTCAGGGACTGGATGTATAGAATAATCAATGGCGTGGTCAGGGACATACACGTAAAAAGGGAAGGATATCCTGGTGTCGAGAAAGATGAATTGGAACTTATAGGATAGATGAAAATTGGGATATCAATGAAGCAGCTTCCCTCCATCCCTCCTTCCCTCCTTTTTCTCTTTTTCTTTCTTCTTTTCCTCTCAAATGAAAATAGTGGAATTTTATATGCATGTGTTCGTGTGCATGTGTGTACTCTTTACAAAAGCTTTATAGGCTGCAGCCAGAGATGTAAAGAAGAAAGTAGAACTGCAAGTAATACTATTTCCCAGAAAACAATCACTGTTAAGAGTTTAGAATATATTTTTATGAACTTTCCCTATGCATATTCCCAACTTTTGTTTTATTCTCTGTCTCTCTGTCTCATATATATGAATGTGATGATATAAAACATTGTATTAAGTATACTATATCAACATATATACTACATACAGATTATGTATATGATTTTCATATTTTGGATGCAGATAGCCCCAGTTTTGAATATGCCTTAAGGAGTAGGCAAATAAGGACTGTGGTTCTTTTGTTTGGAGCTTCCATGAGGTTTGATTGAAATAACCATCAAGGACCTGGAAATTTGGGTTGAAGTATGAGAGGGGTGTGCTGACAGCTGTGAGTGCTTGGATGCATCGTGGGCAGTGCTATGCAGTGTTTATACCTGCACAGCTGGTGCAGGTAATGCAAAGGTCTCACTCGTGCAAAAGGCATATGGATAACTCAGGGTCCATCAGGGTGAATGTTCCTTATTTCAGTCAATTGACATTATGCTAAGTAAGTTTTATTCTTATAAAAACATACTGAAGTCTCAGCCATCCAGAATTTTATAGATGGAGCCTTTGCAAATTCCCCAAAAATACTGTGGTTGCTATTTCAAGCACCATTATTTTTCTACTGGAGGCTCTTTGCATGGAGTGCTTTCTAAAATATATTACATAATTTTTATTTTTTCTGATTATAGTATTCTGAATATGAGTTAACTTTTTGTGAAGACTCAGCTCCCTTTTCAGAACCCATTGCACTGATGTAATATATCAAGACCCAGGTCTTTTGAGGTATGTAGAAACGTTGGTGTTTACACAAAAATGGCACCAGATGGTCATGCTTTATAAGCTCTTGTGTCTTCTATTTGTAGGTCTCTGTTCCTCTATTTGCTGAGAATCTATTGCTCTTCTGGCTGGATTAGTGCATTTTCCTGCAGCAACATTATCCACCATCCTGTCCCTTCCTTTCTATTGACTCCAATTCACCCCTTCTTATGGAGGACTTGGAAAGCAGATATCCAAGCTTGCTGGAATTATGTGTAATGTAGAATAAAATGGAAAAATAAAAATAGACTCAGCATAGGCCCAGCCTGATTTTACATCCTGGAAGAGTGATGAGGTTTAGGAATGAACTTTGCCACCTATTTTGGTTATTTAGAAGTTCTTCTTCCTCTTCTGCTTTTTTTTTTTTTTTTTTTTTTTTTTTTTTTTTTTTTTTTTTTTTTTTTTGAGATGGAGTTTGGCTCTTGTTACTCAGGCTGGAGTGCAACGGTGTAATCTCGGCTCACTGCAACCTCCCCCTCCCAGGTTCAAGTGATTCTCATGCCTCAGCCTCCCAAGTAGCTGGGATTATAGGCGTGCACCACTGTGTCCAGCTAATTTTGTATTTTTAGTAGAGATGGGGTTTCACCATGTTGGTCAGGCTGTTTTTGAACTCCTGACCTCACGTGATCCACCCGCTTTGGCCTCCCAAAGTGCTGGGATTATAGGTGTGAGCCACCGTACCCGTCCTCTTCCTCTTCTGTTTTAATCAAGTCATGGTTATGGTGCCTGACTTACAATCAATAACAATTTGTTGAGTTGAATTAAGCAAAACTTACGGTATGTATCTTGGGAAAACATCACTAGATGTTTCAGTAATGGATGGACAAAGGGCTGTACCTGAAGATACCTTGAGTAGAAAGCTGCTGTGATTCTCATCAGCCCAAGAAACAGTCAATAGATACAAGGAAGACTTTCCTAAGGATCAGAAAGCTCCTTGCAGGCCTCCTGACGGCTTCCCCTAGCTCTCCTCATCCCTGAATCATGGTGTTTGGAATGTTCTTGATAGACTCCCAGTGCCTCCTTATCACCCACCGCAGGTTTTGACACATGTTGCTGACCATTACTAGCCATTTGGGTCTGGCTCTTCAGATCATGTACAGGTGGTACTTGTTTTTCTCTCGGAAGTACTCTTCTTTTCATCAGCATGTAAGTCATCTATTCCGAGGCAATGGGTGGTAAAAGAAGGGTTTCTTTATGCCCTTGGCTGTTTCCTATTATCCAGTTCTATAGCAATGTCATGGGGATATTCCAAAGTACCTGGTGGCCAGCCACGTGGGAAATCTCCCAGGGCAGTGCTTCCCAAACTTAATGTATGTAAAAATCACTTTTATAAAATAGATTCTGGTTCAGTAGGTATGAGATGGGGCCTGAGAACTTGAATTTTTAATAAATCCTTCCGCTCTAGGTACTACACTTTCTGTAGCAAGAAAGCAAATTCTTGTCTTATCATTCCTGAAGTTCTGCATTCCCACTGTTTATTTTTCTAGGGATGTGAGAATCCTGAAGCAGGAGATTGAGGGTTCCAAGAAGATTCAAGTGAGTATGGATGGCTATGGTCAGTTTCTGAACTATCAAAATTTGAGCCATTGTAAACAGTCATCTACTTCCTATTTTGCAAAACCAAAAAGAAAAAACACTCCATAAAAATGGCACACTGTCAAAACAAGCAATTATCCTTTCTCTCTCTCTCTCTCTCTCTCTCAGTCCCTCTCTCTCTCACTCTCACACGCACACACACCCCATACAAGCTTTGAGTAGCATTCTAAACTTTAGAAATAATGAGAAAAATGTTTGGTAAAATATGAAAGTCAGGGTCTCTTCTACTTGTTGTACATTAATAAATAAAACATATTTAATCTATCTACTGGAATCCCTGTGATATAAACAATTTAGTGTGAATACATTTGGCTTCCAGCTGTCAGTGAATTTAGGTAAATCCAGCTTTAAGAAAAACATGTTTTATGTGAAAAACAATTTCAAATTCCATGAAAGCATCTACTTATTATTTCAATCATATCACACTAGGGCAGTAAAATAAAAAATCAGACTAGTCTCCAGGATTTTATGATCTATGTCCACGTAGTATCAGCTATCCACATTAAATTAGAGTGTTTATGGCTTTGTTTTATCTAGATTATTTGCCATAAATCTGGAGTTTTCTTTTCTTTGTAACTACAGTGTGTGTAACTTTCGTGTTCTCCTAAAATGTTTTCAAAGCGAAGGGACTCCATCTTGAAAAGGGAGTTAATGAGGAGACCGTGATGGTTTACCTGCTGAATAGACACCGATTCACACAGTGGAAAGCGGTGCATTCACATGCATAGGATATCACAGTCCCAAATCTAGACTGGGGCCGTTTTTAAAAGGCAATATAAAGCTAGTTGAATTTTAGAAGTTTCAGTCTACACTAAGGTCCTTTTTACAAAAACTCAATTAGAAATTTCAGTGCTTTCTAATGCTTGGAAGAAGGGATCTTCATCGTTACCCCTTTTCACTCTATTCAGCTGGCTCTGCTCTGAAGCTTCTTTTAAAATAACCAAATTGGCCTGGCACGATGGCTCATGCCTGTAATCCCAGCACTTTGGGAGGCTGAGGCGGGTAGATCACGAGGTCAGGAGATTGAGACTATCCTGGTTAACATGGTGAAACCCCATCTGTACTAAAAATGCAAAAAGTTAGCTGGGTGTGATAGCACACGCCTGTAGTCCCAGCTGCTCGGGAGGCTGAGGGAGAAGAATCACTTGAATCCGGGAGGCGGAGGTTGCAGTGAGCCAAGATTGCACCACTGCACTGCACTCCAGCCAGGGTGACAGAGCGAGACTCTGTCTCAAAAGCAAAACAAAAAAATAGATTAGGAAGATTTTTGAAGTGAAAATACAAATGTCTCCTAAAGGGCAACGATGTATGTCTGCAAAATCTAAAATCCCCCTTGGGGCCTTGTGAGGTCCATACAGAACCGCTATTTGGCTGGACCAGAGGTCTCACTTGATATGAAAGCATATTGTGGAAAGAGCTCGCTGTGTGCAAATCAACCTGCTTGGCATCTTATATGGATTATTTTATTCAATCCTCATGATGATTTTCATGTACAGGTGAGGAAACAGAAGATTAGAGAGGCTTAGTAAATTTCTTCAAGCCACACAATATGTATATGGCAGAAACAGGACTTACACTGAGACCATGGTACAGCATTTTAACCACTACAACGCTTAGACTATAACCCAGATGATTATATAGGTAACAAAGTATTTCTATTATAATTTACAAAGACTCGTAATTGCTCTGAAAGCAATCAGTCTGTCACCAAATGTATCTGAGAGCTTACTGTGTATCAGGCACAAAGCTAGGCACTTAGAGTGGTAAACAAAAGACACTGCATTTCAGTCCAGTAGACAGTACTGCTACTCCTAGAGGTCTTAGTACTCCCAGCACTGCTGCTGCTACTACTACTATTGCTACTACTACTACAATTATTGTCACTACTGAGAGCTTACTATGTCCTCAGCAGGATTTTAAATACTTTCTATACATTGCCTCATTGAGGTAGGTAATGCTGTTATCCCCGTGTTACAGATGAGAAAACTGAAGTGCAGGTAAATATTAAGTAACTTGCCCAAGGTCACACAGGTAGTGAATGGAGGGGGTGGAATTTGAATTTAAGTAGTCTGACACCAAAGTCTATGTTCTTATCCACCACAGAAAGCCACTAACTATAATAAATTAATTAATAGCAAGTGTGCAAATTGTGGCAAAGAATAGGGCATGTATAACTGGAGACGCAACCTGGTGTCTGTGGTTAGAAAGGACTTCCCTGAGGAAGACCTGATGCTTGTGGTTTGGGTGGAGCGCAGAGCATGCAAGGCCAGCAAGTCCCTGGGGGAGGAGACCGTGGGGTTCATGTGAGGGCACATGAGGAGTCTCCAGTGACACTCATCCTGTGCTTTTTTTCCTTTTCTTTTTAAATTTTGTTTACATGAATGTGGAGACGAAACATCTAAGAGTGAAAAAGAAAATGAATATTTATTGAGTTTTAGGCACTTTGTTAGCCACAGCTGTACAATACATTATTTTAAATTATCAAAAATGTCCTATGAGAGAAGTCTTGGTATCATTTTAAGAATGAGGTTTACAAAGTGACTTGCCCACTGTCTCATAGGTTGAAGCTAGGATTTGCATCCAGTTCTGGTCTGGGCTCTTATCACTGACCCGTGGGGACCCTATTTGAGGAGAAAATTTGGGGCCATGGTTTGTGTGTTGGGGGAGGGAGGTGGGAACCTGTGTAGTCATATTTCAGGAATGGAAGAAATAGAAAGACACAGGAACCCACTTAAAGTTTTTTGTTCTTTTAGGGCCACAAATTCTTTTATTTAAACATTGAAACTCTCTACTTCCTCCATTCCACTTTCTGTCTTTCCTGTCTGTTTGCAAAATTACTAAATCCTTAGATTGACTCTAACTGTGGACAAATGATTCCAAGGAATATTCTGACCTAAAACATGGACAATTATTTTCAAGTGATGTTCCTGAGACGCTCTGTAATTGGACGTCCAATAAGTCCTCCCTATACTGTGCTGTGAATGTTAACATCATGTTTCATTTTAAAGGAAAGTTATGATTACAATAATGATTTTCCTAAGCATGAACATGAAGCCTTCACTTCTTTTTGTGTCCTTTGTTTTTTTAAAAAATCATCATTTAATAGTCCTAGCCAAATCCAGAGGAGAACAAAAAGAAATAAGAAACATTAACAGGGAAAGCAGGCCAGAGAAAAATATACAACTGTTTTCCTCAGAGGATTAAAAGATATCTTGCTTTGAATCACTTTGTACCCATGAAACAAGGTAATACATGTGCTTTAGCTGACTAAACAAGATTCCATTGATAGCTTAAAAGCTCCAGTTCTTATGTAATGAATATACTATTTCATGTACTAATGGCCCGAAAAGAATGAGAAATGTTTTTTATCTTACTTTCAGAAGGAAAGTTAACTGGGTGATGAATTAAGAGTATAATACCTTGTTCTAAATCAAAGAATGCTCAACCATAATGAATGATGATCTATAATAATATTACACCATATATAATGGCATATATTAGGATGAGAGGTAGACGTATTTCCATCAATAACTTTGGCTCTTAAAAGCATTATTTTATGTGTAGATTAAAAACATAGGTATTGATTTCTTTTAAGGCAAACATCAAAATTCATTGACCTGACTTTGCAAAAGTCAATATTTTCCTCATAAGACAGTATATCCATATGTTTACTGAACCACAGAATCCCTTTTTGTACTGTTCTACATATTCCAGATGTCTTATAGTTAAAGAATATTAGAGTCAGAAGGAAGCTTAGCTCAAATCCTTCAATTTCCAGACGAGGAAATTGAGTCTCACTGAGAGTGAGAGACTTGCCCTAATTATTACGCTTGCCCCACTATCACGCTGGTGGAAAAGCAGGCTTGTTTAAATTTAGTCTACTCTTCTCGCCACCATTTCCCCCGCCTTCATTAAATATTTTGAAAACTGTCTTCTAAACGCAGAGAAAACTTACGTTTAAAAAACTCCTATGAGCAATATAGAATTCTATAACCTAAGAGCCATGTGTGAAAGGGGAACAAGAATCAAAATCTAGTGACAAATTATGCACATTTATATTGGAAGGATTTTTTAGACTAAATTCACGCCAGTTTAATCTGGTAGATTATTGCAGTAATGGCTCCCAATGTTGCACATTTCCCTATATCCACACTTTCTGGTAGTGCCTCCCACTCTGCCTTTAAAATTGGCCATGTGATTTGCTTTGGCTAATGGAACAATAGCAATCCTAAGAGTAGCAGAGGTTGACATGTGAGCACACATTGTGCCTTGCCATCACTTGTTGCTCTTTGGAATGCTAACATCACATGTGAAAAAGCCCAGGCTAGCCTACTGGAGGATAAGTCATGCCAGCTGAGGCCCCCTTCCCTTGACCAACCATCCTCCCAACCCCAAACATGTGTGTGAGGTCATCCTGGATCATCCGTCCCTAGCTGAGTCCTCAGCTGACCTCAGAGATCAGCTAAACTGACTCAGACAAGAAAAACCACCCAGTTGACCCACAGACTCACAATTAATAATACATGTTTGTTTTACAGGTTCTTAAGTTTTGGGGTAGTTTGGGGGACAGTAAGGCTATGACTGAAAAACATAGAGAACAATATATAAAATAGGCAAGAGGGCGATTCCAGGTTAATCCATGTAGTCTGGCAATTCTTCAATAGTTCCAAGAATAAAAACCATCCAATGCCTCTTATCTTTAGAGGTGACAGAAGTTTGCATATAACAGTAACTTCTGATAAAGAATTTCACATATCCCACTGGAAGATGGTTAGGAAAAGACATGCTATGAATCGTATCTGATGGGAGCAACAAAGCTCTAACCAATGAAAGCTCAAATCCTGAAACCATCGATTCAGAACACCGTGGATTGACTAGGTTGGACCTCTTTAATTATTTGATCATTATGAATTCATAAGTATTTATATCATTCATAGTATTACTTTCAGTTTAGATCAAGTTGCTTAATTTGTTGATGGAGAAAGTTAAAATTCAAAGTTAAACAATCTGATCTGTAAGGCAGTACCAGCTAACATCTGTACCAAGAGAATGGACAGATTGGTTAGGAGCTCACTGGGTATCAGATATGACATTTAGTATGGAGCATGAGGTTAAAAAAAAACTGAACAATACATCTACATGGACATGGACACGAGAAGGCTACAGTGTTAATCACATGATTAAACCAAAGTTAAAAAAATTTTGTTCAATCTCATTGTCCTCCTGAGTGATACTAGCACGTGCTCTGGTAATCCCTGTTCTACTCTAAATTTAAATACAGGGCAAAACACAAACAAAAACATTTGCCAGATTTAGAGAAAACATTCCAACTTTGTCCATGTGGAGTAGCATAAAAAGTAGGAACAATGATTCCCAAATAAAATACTCTGAAAATACACACACACGCACACACACAGACATTACATACACAGTCATTTGCATACAATTTCATTGTTTTCAAAACAACAGTACAAATACAAATAAATAAAACACGCTTCTCTTGTTTTTTTTTCTTTTCAGGTAGGGTCTCACTCTGTCGCCCAGGTTGGAGTGCAGTGCTACGATGTTGGCTTACTGCAACTTCCACGTCCCAGGCTCAAATGATTCTCCTGCCTTAGTCTCCCAAGTTGTTGGGACTACAGGGATGTGCCACCATGCCTGTCTAATGTTTGTATATTTTGTAGAGATGGGGTTTTGCCATGTTGTCCAGGCTGGTCTCGAACTCCTGAACTCAAGTGATCCACCTGCCTTGGCCTCCCAAAGTGCTGGGTTTACAGGCATGAGCCACCACACCTGGCCCAAAATACAGTTCTCTACAATATATCTGTTAGCTCTAGATTTTCTATGCCATTAACATCTGCGGGTCATTAACACTTTGGTAAATTTATAAGTACCTTATGCTCTTTAAATATCCCCTGTGAAAAAAGGGCTGTGTAGATTTTTAAAATATCTGAATGCTCATGAGCTTATATAGGGTTAAAGTTGAGTGGCGATATGCATAAACCAAGTGAATAGCTTTTTATAGTGGAGAAAAAAGAGACTAGCTGATGGTATATACCAATGAGGCTGCTCTTCATAATCTAATGGTCAGGGCAAGGCAAAAGGTGGACTATAGCTATCAGCTGCCTTCTTTCTAACACAGAATTCAGAAAGAGGAGAGGACTTTACCAAGATTACCAAAAGGCACTACATTTTCAGTTTGACAACTTCAGAATAATTTATGAACCGGTTAAAAAATTTGATAGCAGACACCTGCTTACATTAAAAGAAAATAAAAGTGTGGAGTTTCATATAGAATATGTTACTCAACCTTTGGAGAACTCCATTTCCTTTTGTATTTCGTATATTTTTACTCTTTCAGTCCTTAATATATTTTGAAATTAGGCTAGGGAGAGTAGTTTCCAAAATTTGGCATAAAAAGGCCTGCTTTGGAATAGGTACGTTTTCAGACCCATCCTGAGTCGTACTTTTGGAAGCTGTCGATGGGGAGGATTAACAATTATAAAATGCTATCAATGCCCTCAGTAAAACATCTACATTTGAAAAATGACTGTACTTATCTATTTGAGATTATAGTTATTTAGTCTGCAGGCAATACTTAGTGTGGGTATAGGTTGGGTGGCTCTGCCATTACCCTGAAGATCTCTGGCTGGACCACTGCGTTAGGGCTGAGATTGAAAGGGGGATGGGGACCCAGTCCACCAGAGCCCTGGGTGTATCATCACTTTCAACACATTCCATAGCATTTGTTTTTGTATGGCTGTTTTGTCTCCAACAACCCAACTTCCCATCCATTGATAGCCAGTGCTAGTGCTGGAAGCTTTTGTTAGCATAACTGGCTATCCACTCTGAAGGCAGCTCCCAGACTCATTCTGTGGCTCCTGCCTCCCTTTTTCCTATAGCTCCATGAGTCTGAGGGTCTTGACAGTAGCTACTGTCTCCATTACCAATGATGTATCTCCAATACCAACAAACAATGACTTTAAATAGAATAAACTAAAGTCTTCCTGGGTGTGTTTCATTAATGGCTTTCTGTCCTCTGTGATACTGGGCTGAAATGAAGAACAGTAGACTCTGGGCTCTGAGAACCAACAGATAACCTTTCTGATGCAATGAATGGCATGGTGAAAGTCCCAGACTGCTCTTTAGAACAAAGCATACCACACTTCCTGCAGAAATAATAAGAAACTAACATTTAAATGAGTACTGACTATAAGCTGAACATTGTAGTGAGTCCTGTTTTATCTATTATCTCATTTAATCTTCACAACAACCCTATAAGTAATTATATTATCATAATACCCATTTTGCATAAGAAAACTGAGAGGCATAGAGAGGATAAATGTTTTGCCCAAGATTATGCAGCCAGTACAACTCCAGACAGACTGGCTCCCAAGGAACTCTCTACCACTCCATCATACTATCTATACATGCTGCAGTAATGACACAGCAGTATTTAAAAAAAAAAACTACAACAAAACCCACATAATTGGTAAGACTACAGGGAATAGCAATAAAATTCTGTATGATTTGCTGCACTGAGTCTACCAGTAATAGCCTATTTCATGATATTAATATTTTTTAATTCTCAGCTTCTCCAGCCAAAGTCTTGAGGTTAGAGAAAGTGTTTGTGGCTGTCAAGACTGGTACACGGAGAGACAGCGCAAGCTAAGTCCTCTGAAACGTTATCTCACAGAAAAAGTTGCATTTTTGTACCAGTTCTACACAAAGACAACATTTGCATAAGCTTGAGCAACACCATCTAAGTACTCAGTCTGTCTCGTAGTGAGCTTATTTTCTGGCTGGCAAATGCTGAATTCTGCCTTATAGAGGGAAGAGACATCTTTTACTAGTAGACGGCCCACCAGAACTAACACTGAGCATATTTGGATTCAGCTTTGAGAATCTCAAAAAAGTTGAGAGGGTTAGTGCTAAATAATATTTACTCCTTAGATGTTATACTTCAGCCATATGCCAATATCCTCACTCCAGCCTGAGTTCTAAGGATGGATAGAGCTGGTTTCTGGTCTGAACTGTTCATCTTCTACAACTGACAGAACATCAACCTGGAGGTAACTTTTGGAAATCTGTTTGATTGAAAATGCTCCCTGGACAAAACAATCATTTGGCAAACAAATAACTGCCTGTAGAATTAGTAACCCAAATTAAGGATATCATAAATATTCGGAAATAGAAACACTCCTGAACAGAGAGGTAAAGCAGTATCTGTTTTGCAGAATTACCATGACTGTGTACAGAAAATGGATCCATTGTTTCTGGAGGAACTGTTTGGGTGTTCGGGGAAGGTGCTTGGGGGCATGTGCAACTTTGAGAGTTGTCTGCATGGGTACGTGGCAGTTCCTCTTTAGTCTATCAGCTGCTTTATAAGCATCTACTGAGGCAATAGTAAGTTGGTAAAAGAAACACTTACATGACCGCTACATTAAAAAGTAGGTTTGCGTCAGTCCTTGAAGTGGTATGCCTTGCAGACTTTTGGGGAAAGAGGGTGGGTACAGGGAGCAACGTATGCATTCCCCAACCTTCCCCTTGTGTACTTGGGGGCCAGTCCATGTGCCACATTGCTGCCTTATTCATGAGTAGGGCCTGTAGGACATATGATCCCATACAGACACCTGAGCAGGTCCAAGCTCATGGGTCATCTCTTGAACATTTAGTAGCTCTCACTTTTCTATCCCTCCTACAAAGAAAATTTTGATGCCTACCAAAAAGTGAATCTTTTTTCTTTTTTACAAGATACACTACTCAGATCCTACTACTGTTTGTCTCATGCATACAGGATCTTTAGGAATTTGCAAGCTAAAGTGCCTTCTGAGACACAGTTGAAGGGAGATGGGCACAAGACTACAGGGTGTGTGGGCTGAGGTGAACTAGTAAGTACCTGCTCTGTCCAAAGGAGCAGTGGCTGCTCAGATCCAGCTGATTGTTGCTAAGCAAGTATGCAGACTCAGACATCTTCCAATCTTGCACTGTTGGTAACTAATCCTAGTGTTTTAAGGACACTGTAAGGGCCAAAAACAACAACAACAACAACAACAACAACAACAACAACAACAACAACAACACTGTGAAGGGTATTTGGCATGCAGTCTGCCAGTTTGTAACCTCTGTAAGGTTCTCTTCAATTTAATAATTTGCTCACATTTTTGAGTAACAATGGCATTCCTTATCTGCCATTCATGGGGCATGAGCTCTGAGCCATTTTTCTAATATGGGGGAAATCTTCCAGTGGCCCATTTGTCATCTTGACTAGTTCTTTATTGTACACATAGGAAAAGTCAGCTGGAAATTCATAATCGAGAAAGGTAGGAAGCCAATTACCCTAGAATGGTTAACTGGCTCATAAATTCAACCCTAAATCTTGGTCTGATTAATATCATGGCCTAAACAACTAAATATGGTTATAAACTTTTTAGTCTTATAATTTTCCCACTCCACTTAAAGCACAATGCTATTTTGAGTGTTATTTCTCCTGACAGAATGCACTATTTCATCCATGCTGGTAACTTCAAGAAGAGATATAAATAGACATTGAATAGATGATAGAATATTTATACTGTCACCACAAACCCAAGGAATCTGATTTTTCTTTGAACTGATTGATACAGATGAAAATTCTTCGTTTCACTTCATGAGTATAGACTTTAAGAGCTAAAATAACAATGCTATTTTTTAGAACGTAAAATAATAATCTACAAATGTATAAAGTACATAGCAGGCACCTTTGAGTTTCTGAAGCCCTATAGAAACTGTGGCATAAAATATATAATGTAATAATCCATCAGAGGAACGCCCTGTGTTCTCATGCCTACTTGCACTCATGAATTCAATAACAAATGATGCTTGGTTCTCAGGGGGTAATCAGTTTATTAAGAGAGAATTTCATTGCAGACCAGAGCCTCTGAATAGATGGATGCAGATCTCCCGACTTTTGTAGGGAGAGTAGAAGATTAAAAGAGGAAGATTTAGGATCACATTTTATGGTTAATGTCTCTTGCTCCTTTGTATATTGGTCTGAGGTCTGCAGACTTCCTGCTCAAGCAGGTGGAGACAACTTCCAAATGTGTGGTGAGGTTGTGAAGGCAATCAATTCATTTCTGGTAACCCTCACTTGTTAATAGAAGCCTTCCTTTGGTTTTAAGTTCCTGGGATAAGAGATGAAAAACGAAACAAACCTGGTTTCCTTAGTAAATGATCTCTTCCCCGTTTTTGCCCTGAAACTAGTCTTAGTTTATCAGTCAGCTGATGTAGCAGTAGAGCACATGGAGAATGTTTGTTTACAGCTCCAGAAAGAGTAAACCTTTTCCTAACCTTTTCCCACTATCTGTTGTATATGTCATGGGTGCATTTTCTGGTCTCTGAGATTGCATGGAGCCTTTTCTCTGGGGCTTAGGACCTTTAAGAAGGTTTCAAGGGTTGAGGTTCTTAAGGGGCTGGTGAATATTTATGAGGGAAGAAGGAAGCTAGGAAATACATTCTTTTTTATTATTATTATTATACTTTAAGTTCTAGGGTACATGTGCACAATGTGCAGGTTTGTTACATATGTATACATGTGCCATGTTGGTGTGCTGCACCCATTAACTCATCATTTACATTAGGTATATCTCCTAATGCTATACCTCCCCACCCTCCCCACAATAGGACCCGGTGTGTGATGATCCTCTTCCTGTGTCCAAGTGATCTCATTGTTCAATGCCCACCTATGAGTGAGAACATGCAGTGTTTGGTTTTCTGTTCTTGTGATAGTTTGCTGAGAATGATGGTTTCCAGTTGCATCTATGTCCCTACAAAAGACACGAACTCATCCTTTTTATGGCTGCATAGTATTCCATGGTGTATATGTGCCACATTTTCTTAATCCAGTCTGTCACTGATGGACATTTGGGTTGATTTCAAGTCTTTGCTATTGTGAATAGTGCCACAGTAAACATACGTGTGCATGTGTCGTTATAGCAGCATGACTTATAATCCTTTGGGTATATCCCCAGTAGTGGGATGGCTGGGTCAAATGATATTTCTAGTTCTAGATCCTTGAGAAATCGCCATACTGTTTTCCACAATGGTTGAACTAGTTTACAGTCCCTCCAACAGTGTAAAAGTGTTCCTATTTCTCCACATCCTCTCCAGCACCTGCTGTTTCCTGATTTTTTAATGATTGCCATTCTAACTGGTGTGAGATGGTATCTCACTGTGGTTTTGGGAAATACATTCTTATTTCAACTTAGGGACACAGAGAAATTATGTAAGATGTCTGTGATTCTGTGCAACCAAGTTCAAGGACTACTCAGGAATAAGCCTGAGAGGGAAGAAATCAGACTGCATCCCCATCTGAACTTCTGGCTCCTTCCCACAGCGGAATGGGGCAAAGCTTCATTCACATCTGGAGATTCAATGGAGTATTGGATTCTGAAAGAGCTATGACTTCCCCTTATTTACTTGTGGACTTTCTAGAGAAATTTTCCTGTTACTACTTTTGCTGTTATAAACGTTCCCATCATGCAGTAAAAGTAACAGAGGCACAGTTTATTTCGGTTTCTTCCCCAAGGTAAGATGACATCATTATAAAACACTGGCTAGCTGAGTTTTCTTGTCACCTGTGTGGGCTGATTTCTGTGAATTGGTTGGGATCAGCAGTTTAAGGAAAATGCAACTAACTGATTTACTATCCCTGATGGACATATTTTGATGGCCTTAATTCTTTTCAGAAAAAATAGTATATTCCTAAAAAATCATTATAGAATTATTTTTGGAGCACTGCAGTGACACACAAGAAGTGATAATCTCTCTAGTCTTCCCATTAGCCACCATCAATTAGTGTACCAGCAAGACTTTACTCTTGGTCTTACACTGTTTGCTAGGCAGTATCTCACAGAAAGATGATTCTGGATCCCAATCAAGGAACAAGATCTATTAGAATAATTTCACTTTCTTAAGTATCCATGCAAATCTTGGCAAAAGGTAACACTGGGTTAGCAAATTACCGCAGAAAAACATTCAACTGTATTTTATTCAACTGTATTTTGGAGATTCTTTGTGTCACAGGGAAGTTTATTTTACACTGGCTGATGACTTCCTAATCCCTCCAGTTACACTCTTGTTGAGGTATATTATATCTGTGCCATTTCCAGGTTTTACTCCTGCTAAATACGGTTGTCACCACTTATTCAAACAGTTATGTTCTTAAACCCCTAGCGGATGCCTGAAACCACAGACAGCACCAAACCTTCTAAATACCATGTTTTTTTCCTATACATACATACCTATGATAGTTTAATTTACAAATTAGGCACAATAAGAGATTAACAACAACAATAATAAAATAGAACAATTATAACAACATACTGTAAAAGGTTATATGAATGTGGTTTATCTCTCTCTCAAAATATCTTAATATATTCAGATGATAGTTAACTGCGTATAATTGAAACTGCTGAAGGTGAAACCGTGGATAAGAGGGCACTACTGTAAAACCCTTTAAGGCTTCTCTGAAAATGCCACCCCTGCTCTCCCAATGTTCTGTGGTCAGATAAGGCTTCCCCAAAAGAAACTGTCCACTGACAGATGAGAGCCAAGGCTGAGTGGTACGAATTGAAATAAAAATCTGGTATTTTCCATTTCGTATTGCTGGGGCTTTCTGTGTTACTCCCTTCCTTTGTGGTGAGTGTGATACCATAGGAAAAGTCAATGAAAGGGCTTCTCAAGTTCAGGTTTGCAATTTACATTCTTAGGCAAATAAGCTGGTTATCCAGAAGCTTTGTTAACCATCAATATTTTCATCTTGTGTCAATCCATGTTTTGTGTATTGCAACATTGTAGCTTTTAACAAAACCAGGAGAAAAAAAAAGTGACCCACCCCTCAGAACTCATTTAATTCTGTTGCCCCGGAGGAAAGCCTTTGGAAGTTCAGCCTGTTTAAAATGCTCAAAGATGCTGCCAGCAACTTAAAACAGGCAAACTGAAAAAAAGAAAGAAATATAAAACTGTGAGAGTACACTTTGCAATGTGTAAATCATTAATTAATGTGTTTAATTAATTAATTAATGTGTTTAATAAATAATAAAACAGCAGTTTTGCTACTGTCCAGCACTTAATATCTATTTAGTTTAAAGTTCTATGTTCATTTGCTTGACTTGCTGAAAGTCCTATGAAATGGGATGCTTCTTATAAGACTAAATATTACTTACTAAATGTAAATTGTTGCTTATTAGTCTAGATGAGGAAACAATGGAGTAAACATTAGAAAATCTCAAAAATATAATTCAATGATCAACTAAAAATCTTCATACATAGGATTAATACAGTATAAACACTGGTTCGTCGGGAAGAGACATTCGTCTATTCATATACATAAAATCAAGGTCGGTGAGTGCTCTCTTTTCACTTGCAGATAATTGCTGATTGGCGAGCTGGAGTACAGCAGGGCAGGCAGAGGACGAGGGATGAGGACATGCTGAAACACATCAACCAGCAGAGTACCTGATTGGTAATCAGAACTCGTGCAAATGACTTGGGTGGAAAGATAGAACCCCAGTAGCAATTTAACCAGAATATACTTCATATAGAAACAGTGCCAAACACTAGAGGCTTGTACCATTTTAACTACACTGGTGGTATATGGTATTAAAAAGCTATGCTTAAAAGAATCTTCTACTCCAAATAAACCTTAAAATTCAAAATAAAATATCTTTTACAGCATTTTATGTCACAATTTAAAGAATTCATTTGATAAGGCAACTGTATCACTTGGTTGTCTTTTCTTATTTCATTAAAAATTTTTTCTTCCATCTTTTATTTTAGGTTCAGAAGATACACGTGCAGGTTGGTTACATGGGTAAACTGTGTGTCATCGGTGTTTTTATGTGGTTGTCTCTGTCTTCCCAAAGTCCTTCATTCCCTAAACCTAAACAAACTTCACTCAACCAAATAATGTGGCAATAGGACCATCTCTAGGAATATGTTCAGTTTGGATCTTCCTAATGCTCTCTATAAACATTTATTGCCTTCTTTCTCACATGAGCCATTAACGACCTAATATAATCACTATCTTGTCCCCTTCCTAGACCCCTGTTTTTATCATATGATCTTGGTGACTGGAAACACTAAAAATTTAGAGAGGATTGCTCTTGGATGACCCCTACTGTCCTAAGACTTTTAGTACAAAGAAAAACAGCAAGCCTAGTGAAAAATGCCCGATAAGGAGGCAGAGTGTTTAGTTCCAATTTTATCTTCCTCATTTGCTCCTGTATGACCTTGAGCAAGCCACTTACTTTCTCAGGTCCTCAGTCTCCTGATCTGTAAAATGGGAGGGTGGGTGGGGATTAATACTTTATCCAGTTAGGCTGCATAATATTTTCAGATTTCTTTCAGTTCTGCTACTTAGGATTCTTTGAGTTGGGACCCGAGAGCTGTGGAGACAGTCTCAAGGAGGGTCCCAAGGTTCCTTTTAGTTAAGAAACCAAACTGAACAAAAGCAATTACTGCTTGGCACCATAACCAATCTGTCACTGTGTCAGGCATTTTATACAGGTTTTCATTTAGTTCTCATAACAAACCAACAGAGCCAATGTTTTTGCCTCCATTTTATAGGGTGGGAATCTGGGGATCAGTGAGGCTAAATAACTGGGAAGTAAAAGAGCTGGGGCAAACCTGCTTATCTGGTTTTGGTGTCTCTGCCCCATTTCACTTTGTATCCGTAATGGGTGTCGCCTTCTGCTAACTGTCTCTCGGGAACTGTTTTGCTCTTGTTTTTGGAGGCCATCTATCATTCACCTTGCAATTGCATGCCCATAGCTCACAGTTTCTTCCAAATAGAAATATACACATTACTTTGCCTCCAGACAGGTATTTTCCATTTGAAGAGTATGTACTGTGATGCCTGATAGTGCTCCCTAGAGCAAATTTAGGGTGAGGAAGAACAAAGGAAACTAAGTAGATTCCTAAAAGTAGACTGACTTGCATTAAAGCCCTTGAGTACAATTGGAGGTAGTAATAATTTGGAAGACAAAGGAAAGACACTAAGATCATTCTTAAAAGGAGGATGGGACTCTTTTAGAGAACCATTTTGACATTAGAGAAGAAATTAAATCCAATTCATAGAACTGATTGTACAAGAAGAAACTGATGAACATAGACAGAGAGAAAAAAAAAAAAACAGCAAAATTCAATTGCTTCACTGTGTAAGAAGATAAGAAACATGGTTTTTAATGGGTAAACATTTTCATCTTAAGCATCTCACTTAAGCAGAATACATAGACACACACAAGCAGTCTTTCTTGTAACCTGCATATACTTGAAACCTCTAGAGCACTGGCCTTGGAGGCAATGTTGGCGGGGTAGAGCATTATTTCTGCATCCAGACTGCCTGGACATGAAAACTGGATTCTCCTCTTATAGGCTGTGTGACTGTAGACAAATGAATGAGCATTACTGCCACGGTTTCCCCATGGGTTCATTATGAGTATTGACAGAGTTAACATATATAAAGCACTTGCTGGTACATGGCACGTAGTACCCACTAGTGAAGTGTTAGCTATTATTATTATATAAGAATGTTCTTTAAAAAAGGCTTTTGGAACCCTACCAGCATGAAACTAAAAAAGGCTTTCAAAATAACATTTTCTAAGCCCACCAATTGCTTTCCCAGGCAGGTTAAAAAAATGTACACTGATTAAAAATTTCATTTTAAAATGAAGCTATAAAGATTGATGGATAATTTTCCAAAATGAAATCCAGAGGTTTCCCCGCTAGTCTTAAAAAAATTGTTTGCATTATAATCATCGTGACATGTACAAGGACAATTCCATTTTCTCCCTCCTACTGAGCCCTCTTTTGTCCCCTATGAAATCTTGAATTCCCTTCAAGTCTCTTTCTCCCTAAGCCTAGCTAATGCTGTGGTCTGCCACTGTTGCCCTTATCCCCACTTCTGTGATGTTTCCATACTTCAAGGCAGGCCACAGAATGGCTGGCATACAACTGGGAATTCCTGCAAGGCTCGTCAAGTTAATAGTGATTAGCTGTTACAGACAGGAGCCAGGATGGGTGTACATGGTCCCAAACAATGGAGTCTAACATGCATCCACAAAAGCTTTCATCTTGAGAACATAGCCTCTTGTAAGATATTACCAGAAGTCTCAAGGTAATTGCATTTTACTGGAATCAAACCTAACAAGTATTTTATAATTAAAGATCATGCTGGTTTCCTTTACTATCACCTGCAACTTAATCATGTACTTGAAGCTTCCCACAAATAGCGAGGCTGTTTAATATTTATTGAACACCCACAATTACCTTTACATTTCATTTCTCTGGAAACACGCTCCTTTGGTTTGGCTTCGAGAGACCTTGAAGAAGACCATTATTTTATTAAGAAGGAGGCAAAGAAATCCTGCGTGACACTATTAATAATAACACCAGCTCACATTTCACAGCGCTTTTTCATTTACAAAGTGCTTTTACATTCATCATCTCATTTGATCTTCATAACATTGTGTCTGATTTGTCCTTCCTACTCTGTGGAGTCTAATATTCCCTGTGCCACTCTATAAGGAGACTGCTTTTTATCCCTCCCTCTTTTGACTTTTAATCTATGCAAGATTTTAGGAGGCAGATCTCTAACTTATACAGCAAACCGCACAACATTTTTCTGTGTCAACTGCCTTGTGAGCTCTACTAGTCAGATTTTTTAACAATTGGGCCTTTTGAAATAATGAGCCTATTCCTTGGTGAGTGTCCAGGCATATACATTTGTCCTGGAAGATAATAATAGTAAATGAAAGTTAGAAAATTTTGCAGGCAATCCATAAAAACATAGGCTTTCCTGTCAGGCAGGTGAATACAAATCATTCTGGCTCTACCACTTCCTGTACTGCTCCGGGGGCTTCAGAAAAGTTTCTCAAGCGCTCAGGTGGAGAGAATGGCAGTGTTAAGCCGTGTCAAATGAACAATCGACTTGGGTGAAAAGAAGGTAACTGCGAAGCGAATGCAAAGCCCTGCAGGTTTTCCATCTTCCCTTTGTCCTGGGACTGTCTCCAACGAATGGACATTTTCCTGAGCAATTCTGGAGCCATCACGGAGGCTGAGACTCAGTTTCCTTGTTTGTAAAATGAGAAGAGTAATACCTGGTAATGTAAAATTACCAGGGTCATTTTAAAGGGTAAACAATGTGATTTGTTACACGTCTGGGCATAAAACTATAGTCTTGCGGTTGTTGTTATTGAGAGAGGCACGGTCTACCTTTGTTGTATCAGTCCAGGTATTCAAGGTGTCCATACTCATTGTCAACATGGCACAAGCCGTTTTTCGAGGGTTTAGGACACACTTTAAGTAATTTCAATTTCTTATAGTTATTTACTTCCATATTCCTCCTACGCAATACTCTTTTGGCCCCCATCAGTGCTAAGTTTCAGTCTCACAGAAGCTTCACTCAGCTCTGAGCAGTGTGATTGGGACTGATGGTAGGAAAGGGCTCTCATTTGTGTTAAAACTCCTTCCTGAGGCATTGCTTTCTGTCTTTTCCTCTTTATAATCTCAGAAGTCACTAGAATTTTAAGATTTCTTCCTGCTTGTGAAAATCATATCACTAGTGGCTTGGATTCTCAATCGTATGGCTAGTTTATGGTTTTTTAATGACGTTTTCAAGTTGCAGGTTTACATGGTAAATTTACCTATGAGTTACGGGAGATCCCAAAAGGTTGGAGTTTGTGCCCAATTCTGACTGCAAGGTTTTGTTGTTTGACGATAATCTGGTTGCACTATAATGTGGTTGGTGGTGAAGGCCTAAGGACACACAAACAGCCATGTTTCTACCAGATTCCATGCTTTACTTATTTATTTCTTAGAGCTCTTTAACACTACTATTTATGCAATTGTTGTTAGCAGCATATTTAAATTAATAAAGAAAGAAATATTACGGGAAAATATCTATGACGTAAAATGGAGAAGATAATTTGAGGACAAACATTGAAGTAAACCATCTTGAAGTATCAAAGTGATATAACAACACAGCAGAATACTGGCTTATTTTCCCTCGTAAACTTTCTGTTAATTAAGATCACACTTTATTTATTTGATACTGTATTTACGGAGGACCCCTGCAACCGACTCAGGGCTGGGTCTGTTTGCTAATCGGGTAGTGGGGGTTGTATGTGTGAATCAAAGCTGTTCCTGCTCCTTTTCAGGGGAAGGAGTGGGTATGATAATGAGACTGCCAGATGATTGGGAAAGACACAATGAGGAGGCCGTCAATAAAAGCTGTGGAAATCTAGAATGGACATCGTCTTCATCTTGCTGGATTGATGCGGGCATCATAATGGCGCCTCTGTTCCTTTAAAATACTGCTCAGATAATGGCCTGGCCTCCCACGCATTCCGAGAGGGTGCCTCTAGCCTTACTGAAACCCTATCCTGACTACAGACCTTATTTCCCCTTGCAGCTTTGATACCCTGTCCAGCCAAGTTATCCTCCAGAGACACAGTTGCTGTTTCTTTCGATGTGCTCCACAGTGGTTTTAGAAACTGCTTCAAGAGCACCTGAGGACAGAAATTCCCTCTGCCTTCCCTACCCTTTCCCTCTCATCACACACAGATGTTGTCAAGAGTTTCATTAGTGAAGTTCTTTAACATTAATCTATGGAGACAATCTGGCAGTTGGTTATTGCTCTGAAAAGCAACCAAAAGGAGTTGGAAACCAGACAGTAACCGGGAGATTTTTGGCCAAGTGCTTTGTCCTTGTGAGTTTTTGAAGCAGTGTAAGTCATTAGCAAGCCCCTGCTAATTGAATTTGATTTCATGTCAACACTGTCACAGTCACATAGAGTGCATCAATAAAATCCCAGTGCTGTTTGCTGCAATCATTAGGCCCAGTTTTTTTTTTTTAAATAACAAAAGCTCGGCCTTCGGTTGAAGGTTGTCACATCAAGCTCAGGGAATACAGTGCTTCCTGGCCTTCCATGGAAAAAATTCAAGCACTGACGTTGTCATTTAGAGTGGAGCCAAAATTGAATGCGAAAACACACTTGTACAAGTGACATGCACAAGTGGCTGAGTGGCCCCTCACTGATATCTGATGTGCAACCCCCTCAAAACAGTTACAGATCATGCTTGAATTCTTTACAACATGTACCAGTTAATTAAATGTCCAAAATGGCACCACATACTTTATTCAAAAAAGTGAGGTCCATGGAGTTAAGATGTAGAAAAAAAACACATAGAAAAACTCTCTAGTCTTCAGTAATTGAAGTACGTGTAAAACTTTTGTTACTTTTACCTCAAGTTACATACTTGATAGGTTGGGAAAATGGGCACCTGACTAAATTACCAAAATTGTTTAATACAAAGAAGATAAGATTTTTGTGATCTACAATTAAAAGGTTCTGAAGGGTGAGAACTTGCCCTCTCAAATTCAGCTACGATTTGCTAATTTTGAAACAGTTGTTTGATAAGCAGTTTCCTCACATTCTTACCCTTTGTGCCACACGTGAAGGGAAAATTGGGAGTATCTTTCACAAGGTGGCACTGGGAATTGTTTTAACTTATATTGTCATGTTACACCCGGATGAGGAAACATATAAAGTAATTAAGTGAAACCTACTGAGGAAAACCGGGATTGCGGCTGAATCAAGTGTAGAAAGAAAAAATATTCCAAGGGGTTTTCCTTACCGGTTTTAATTTAGCTTTGGGCAATGGCAGTGTGATTCTGCTGGTTTTGTATCTTGTTACCCTCAAGAGCACCCTTTTTCCCTCCTGTGACCCGCACTTCAAGGGTGATACCATCACCTCATCAATTGTCAATGCTACCAGTTCAATAACCAGCTATCAAGGTGGGGCATCTTTCTTGACGAGAAGCAGATCTTGGCTCTCTCCAAAAACAGCCTGCATGCAGTGCCAGGTAACCCCAGATTTCCTCAGTCATCTAAGCTCAGGAAAAAGACTTCACACCTGTGCTTTCTTTGGGACATGTTCATAGTCAAATAAGGATTGTATTTCCTGTGACTGGTCTTGAGACATAACTGACCATAATATTTTTTTTCCTATCAGTACCTATCATAACCATCTTCTTTTAAAACCAGTGAAAAGTGTCTATATTAACAAATGTTATCTGTGCTTCCCTATCCTGTTGAATTTAGCAGTCTGAATTTTAAAAAGAGACAGAATGATGGAACTTTTCATGTAGTGTCGCATGGTACAATAATAGTTACTCTAGGGAATTAGCTTTCACTAAACCCTAGCAAGAGTCGCAAATTAATATCTCAGGTGGTGCTATGTTAGAGTTTAGAAGGCCTTCCCCAGGTAGAGAAAGAAAGTTCCCCAGAGGTCTCTGCACTATGCAATATCATGTTATGCAGAAACCAGGTAAGAGCCTCAGGAGGGCGGAGGGAGGTGCAGAGATGCGCACCGACTGGGAATGTCCACGGAAGGAATTATCACCGCTTCTTTGTGTGAGGAAGATGGCTCAGAAAGCATTTACTACAACCTGTGCTGGAAATCCTGCCTTGCAGCCTTGCCTTTCCTCTACGAGAACAGGGCTATATTTAACATCTGCAACCTCTCATTTTATCAAACTGTAGGAGCATGACATTGTGGAGGTCAAAGTTACCATATTAAAAATCAGAACTCTCATTTAAAAAATTAACCTCAAATGTAAAAGAAATTAGTTCACCTTTTACTATTATGAAAAAATAATGTTGAGTAATATTAGATGCTCTCCGGCAGTGGTATTATTTGGTTAAAATATCAGAGGTAATTTAAGTAAAAACAGGATACAAATTTAGTTTTTAAAATTCTTTTAACAACGATAACCTTTTTCAAGTAAAAATGTGAGATAGTGAATAGAGAATTCTATCCTTTTTTTTTTGGAGAGAACAACTGTTCCCCAACTCTAGTAATTAAAACTATCTGTTTTTTTTTAAAGGAAAGTAGCACGTGCTGTCGTGAAAAATACTGCTCCAGAGTACTCTGTGCTGTGTAGTACTGTAAAGCATCAATTTTCATGTGTCTGCATACCACAATATTTCGTGCATACCGCGAAACTTTAATGCACACATTTCTCCACAGGTTAAATTATTTTCTATTTTGTTTATAACTTTTCTATCTATAAAACTAACAAGCATTTAATATTAATTAATGCACCTCCCTCCGCCCTCCTGAGGCTCTTACCTGGTTTCTGCATAACATGATATTGCATAATGCAGAGACCTCTGGGGAACTTTCTTTCTCTACCTGGGGAAGGCCTTCTAAACTCTAACTTCCAAATTCGAAGTCTAGAATTTGAGGGATGGATGATTTAGTCATGGTTTAGGTGAAATTCTTTGTTTCAGATTTAATCGAGACAATATGCGTTTTAAGACTTTAATTCTGCTTATAGCAATTTAACCATTTTTTAGGAAATGCTCCGACTTTGCTGTCGATACCAACATCAACCACACGATGTCACCAATAACTGCAGTACCGACAGCCTTGGGACGAAACTAATGCACACATTTCTCCATAGGTTAAATTATTTTCTATTTTGTTCATGACTTTTCCATCTATAAAACTAACAAGCATTTAATATTACTTATATTATTTATTATTAATTTACACCACTAGTGCGATTCCCAGAATTTACAATTTTTGAGGTTTACTTTAAAAAATATTAATAATAAAATGTAAAAGTAATATCCTTTTAAAAGATCCATTTGCTTAGTCACCTTCACATATGTTCTGATGATATAACTCAGAAGTATAATAAGAATTAATCAAAGGGCATGTATTGAACACTATTTTTCAGGCTCTGTGGTGAGACACATTCATACACACACACACACACACGTGTGTGCACACACAAATTCATAAGCTGTAGTACACTTGAGTCCTAATCAAGAATTCTTCTAGAACTCTTTTCTTATGTGAAAGCTAGAAAGAATAGAATAGTCTTGCCCCCCTGAAATTGTACCACGTAATATTTATGTGTTCTATAATTTTTCTTTTTGGCATAACACAATATTAATTAAAGTAACATTTGACCTCTTTCCATGAAGGTAAAGACAATCTTTTCTATCTCCAATTCTTCCCACAAATGTATTCTGAATTTGCAAGGTTAAAAAAAAAAACATATTGTGATTGTAAGACCAACTTTTTCCCTTGAAATGGTTTATCATAATATTATGCTTAATTATGCAAATACGCTGGAGGCTTTTTTTATGGATGCATCAGCCAAATTCAAATACATTAAAGATGACAAATACATATTCATTTACACATTCAGCACATATATGCCTGTATGCAGAATTCAATTAATTTACAAATAAATTGATACATGTAATGATACAAATATTAAAAAGTGAGAAGGTATGGAACAAAGCTATTTGAAGAATGCTTATGGAAAACGTCCTTCCATTAAAAACAACAAAATTCTAAGGAATTAAATTTATTGTGTGGATTATTCTCTGTGTCATTCCAAAGAAGATTTCTGAAGAAGGAAGAACTTTAGTGTTATAAGATTGACAGTTTTACTAGCTTTAAAAAATATCAACTGAAGTTTTATATTGTTAAAATGGATATACTGTTATTTTTAAAGTAACATAGGAGGGGAGGAGAAAATAAAAAAGATCTTAATCAAAAACTTTAATGAGATCTAAAAAAACAGAATAAAAATTTCAAGAGTTTCTAAATATTTAGTGGAGAAAACATGCAGGTGAATCTTCAATTTAATAAGCTAGATATTTGGCCTTATTTATATACAATCAAAGAAAGAGAAATGTATATTTGTATTAGAGTTGTCAGATAGATAGATTTGTGAAAAATGGAGTATGTAATTTTCTTTTTATTATTTTCCTGAGGTATGTTAAAATCATAAACCAAACTTCAAATTTTTTAATTTTGTGGATTATTTTTAAAGTCACCTGGTTTCAGTGATGAGCAGGGGCTTATAAAAACAACACACATTTTACCTTTAAGGCTAGGATTTGTGATTGGTTTTTACATTTGCTATTTCAATGCAACACGTCAGATTTACAAATTAATCTTATCCCCAGACATCCAAAAATACAAGGTAAATAGTTTTTACTTTTTTTGGTATGTGATAAACACTCTTGAATTGACCTTACTTTTAAAACTGTCATCATAATGAACTTTCACAAAAGAATACCATTGACATTTATAAATAAACCTGCCTATGGCTACACTATACACTATATACTTTAATATACATATACATTCCTAATGTCTTTGAGTACCGTCTTTTTAACAACAAAGTTAAAAAAGCATCTCATGTATTCATAAAAACTAAGAAAAATAAACACAAGCTTTATAAAATAAAGCTTGAAATAATGACAGATATACCATTGTATTAATTAATGACCTCCCAATTTGGACTTTCATAATAATAATAATTATTCCATTTTATAATGATTTATTAAGAATTTTTCCACTTGTGTCTGGTGACTAAAGTGGATTCATATATGGTTATTTACACAATAACATATCAATGGTTTATATTTATCCTAGCAACAACCTGCTCAGCTAACAAAAACCTTAACATTGGTACATTCACACTAATGTGTCTAGCTAAACACGTTATGTTTTCTTAGAAGAGTTCTTCTAATAAGGGCTTTTTCGAGTGTATGATTGTCAATATTTGATAAAAGACGAAAGATTTTCATAACTTTGTAACTGTGACACTATAAATATCTTGAGGAAACTGCAAATATTTTAATATACATTTATACTTATGATTTTAGGTTTAGATTTTAAATATTCATTTCACTCTAAGTGATAATGCTAGTACAAACTATTGTAATATTTTTAAAGACAAACTTCCAGTTAATTTTCTTTTTTTTTTTTTTTTCTGAGACAGAGTCTTTCTCTGTTGCCCAGGCTGGAGTGCAGTGGCACGACCTTGGCTCACTGCAACCTCTGCCTCCTGGGCTCAAGCCATTCCCTGGCTTAGTCTCCCGAGTAGCTGGGATTATAGGCGCCCACCACCACACCCAGATAATTTTTGTATTTTTAGTACAGACGGGGTTTCACCATCTTGACCAGGCTGGTCTTGAACTGCTGACCTCATTATCCACCCACCTCAGCCTCCCAAAGTACTGGGATTACAGACGTCAGCCACCGTGCCTGGCTCCAGTTTAATTTTCTTAAGGAAGAATTGATTGCTCCTCTCATAGTCATATTTACTGTGCTAATTTTCATAATTTTAGGTGACCTCTCTCAATCCCTTATAAAATGACCTAAAACATACCACGATAATTTTGTTGAGTTTCTATTTTCAAAAAAAAAAAAAAAAAAAAATACATAAATAGATGCTCTAGGCCAATATGGAAGCAAAATACTTTTCACGTGAATCAAGCAGCTTTTGGGAGTGTTGTCCAGTGCTGAATTTTATTTTATTTTGTTTTGTGTGTCAAAACTGCACACACTTAACTTGTGAAAGGTGTTATAAAAATTTGGAATATTGAGTTCTGTTTGGAATATTGACAGCAGGAAGAATTGGGGATGATATGTTAGCTTATTAACCAGGATAATTTGTCCGTGTAAATTACAGATTTGTGGTTAATGAACACCACAAATAAAAGCCTCTTGAGTTGCTAAAACCCTGGGTTGTAAAAGTAAAATGACAGTAGGCTTAAAAGCTCTATGACAAGTCACCTGGCAGTTCTTGATGCTTGCTCTGGAATTCATCAAAATATGTTTTCTTTCATGGCACTTCCATTCTAAAGAAAGCACACATACATGCAATGTCTTCGAATGAAAGGAACCATTGGCTCAGAGAGAGGAACACTTCAGAGTTTTGAAAATGGGGCTGCCGTCTTTATCTGTCATAAGTGGTACCATTTTCCTTATGACTGGGAACGAAGTCTCAGAATGAGGGGAGACTGTGGTGCTGAATTCAATTCAATTTAACAGATCCTGTTAAAACTATGGTTTCTATTAAACCACAGGATCTATTAAAACTATGGTTTCTGTGGAGACCATCATTTCCCCCTACATTTATCATGTTCCTGTTCCTGAGAGCTGGGAAGAACTCAACTTCTCTGTCCTCGCCATTACCTACTCTGAATTCCTACCCCTTTCCCGATCTTGGTTATGTGAGCTCAGTAACCAAGAAGAAAGCGTGAAGATCCAATTCAATGTCATCTTGTGTCAATCTCTGTTTCCTTCCTTTGGAATCCATCCAGCTTTCCTAGCACTAGAGAGTGTCCTCCTAAGTAGAGGGCATTCCGGCCAGGCGCGGTGGCTCACACCCATAATTCCAGCACTTTGTGAGGCCGAGGTGGGTGGATCACTTGAGAACAGGAATTCAAGACCAGCCTGGGCAACATGGTGAAACCTCGTCTCTACTAAAAATACAAAAAGTTAGCTGGGTGTGGTGGTGTGTGCGTGTATTTCCAGGTACTCAGGAGGTTGAGACAGGGCAATTCCTTGAACCCAGGAGACGGAGGTTGTAGTGAGCCAAGATCACGCCATTGTACTCCAGCCTGGGCGACAGATCGAGCCTCTGTCTCAGAGGAAAAAAAAGGGTTGGAAGGGGGGCATTTGTTGCCCCAAATGAGGTAGGCAAGCAACAGCTTTTGGAAAACCAAGACCCACAGAAACTTCTGGGTTATTTTAGGTTCCTACATAGGAAGAACACTCACATAAACGAATGACAATGTCAATATGGCTGAATAACTGATAAACTTATGACATCTCTGATTTATTTGGGGCTATCAGCCTTACATCTTACCCTGCTTCTTTATTTTATTTATTTGTTTTTTTGAGACGGAATCTCACTCTGTCTCCAGGTTGGAGTACAGTGGCACCATCTCAGCTCACTGCAATCTCCATCTCCTGGATTCAAGCGATTCTCTTGCCTCAGCCTTGCGAGTACCTGAGACTGCAGGCCACCATGCCAAGCTAATTGTTGTATTTTCAGGAGAGACGGCATTTCACCATGTTGGCCAGGCTAGTCTCGAACCCCTGACCACAGGTGATCCACCCGCCTTGGCCTCCCAAAGTCTTGGGATTACAGGTGTGAGCCACTGTGCCCAGCCAGAAGGGCTTATTTTATAAAAGATGAAGATTTGGAGAAGAAGATATAAAGAACCACTGTGGAAACACAAAACTGTTGATAGTAGTAGAGACAGAATAATACAACGAATACAACTAACAAAATAATAGAAAATAACATAAATAATGTGTTCTCAAAACATGAGAAGAAATGTGCATGCATTATCAAGTATCTTCCCAACAACTCTATGAAGCAGAATGATTTTGAGATTCTAACTTAAAAAGTTTAGATTTCATAGAGCCAGAAAAACATGAATTGCTGTAAAAGCTTTTGAAGAAAGGCATTAATGGAGAGCATATTTGGGCTAATGAATTTCCCGGGTCTTGGATTTTATCATTTCCTCACTCTTCCTTTCATCGTTTGAGGTGACAGGGGTTGGTAAAGGACAGCAGAAGAAGGAAGCAGATTTAGCATTGCCCTCAATAGGTAGCACATACATTGATGACTGTGGTCTTTTTCACCTATATTAACACTTTGTCAGTGCCTAAGAGCAACTTTGGAATGTATGAAGTATTTTTATACAACCCTTTGAACGAGGAATTTTAGGATTGGAGATCATCAGAACATCTTCAAAGAGCACTTGTCATTTATCAGGGAAGTTTCATTCGAATCAGGCAATTCTGATATTCATGTAAGATACATGAAGGGACTCTGACCTAAGTGTAAGTACAGACGATGAAACTAGGAGATCTCACTCAACAGCGTATCCATAGGACAATCACATATAACCTGAAAAAGATTTATTTTGCCAACACACAAGCAGAAAAGTTTAAATTAAAATATATGAAAAAGAAGATGCTTTTTAGGGAAAAGCATGGTCTAAGATATTAGGACACGTCTTTACATTTCACTTTTTGAATAAATGTAAAGATAAATAATTTTCATCTTAACTTCACAATTGAAAAATTTAACTACTGAGGGGTCATGCGTCTGCCTATCAAACTAAAAATAAACAAAACCACTTTGATCTCTAAGGTACAGAACTCTTATGAAAAAAGTTTGATGCTGATATTTGCCAGCAAAAATGAGAGCTGGCAGTGAACAGTGACGAAACACATCATATATGTGACGTTACTCAACATTGATTTTGATGTTACTATGTCTCAAAGATTCATTGTTCTTCTGCTCAAAGTCACTAGATGTTCAACCAAAGAAGAAACAGTCAGAAATCCACCTGTTGGTTCTGCCTAGCAATTCTCAAATAGTAATTTTATTTGTATACATTTGTGAATAAATGGATTTTTGCACAGGGCCCTTTCTGCTGAGTGAGTATATTGCAAAGAGTGTGCCTTTGCAAAGAGTGGGTGTTTTTAGCTCAGAGTTATCCTGATATCTGGTATTCATGTCATTAGTTACTGAATACCAGATTCAAGTAACACATAATAGGAACCACCACTGACAGAGATGTAACAACACAATAGGAAATTTAAAGAGATGCTTGTTTTCTTTTTCTGTGTCTGACAAGTGCCCATTACAGTAAAGAGATCTTCTTTGTGATAGTCGCCACTGCTCAGAAATGCCAGTGAACCAATATTTACTCAACCCATGCTGAGAACTTGTAAGCAGAAAGATGTTCTGAATGTGTGCTGCCAATCAGAAAGCCACACTTTCTCAATGCCACCAACCCAAGCCTAAGCTTCTGGCCTCTTTACACCTTTCAAAAAAAAAAAAAACTAAAACTGAGAAATTGAGATCCCATTAAATCTCAACCTGTCAGTGCTTTCTCCTAGTCTATTTCTTTTTTAAAATCTTCTTTTTCATTTCTAAGTTTTTTTGAATCCTAGTGAATGCTATATATTTTAAAAAGGAGACTTAAATAAAAACCATGTTTACATTAACTCTACCTACCTTTCACCAGCTGCATATTTACTGACTACTCAAAGAACCAGAGTTGGCTATACAAAGTAATGACTGCAGAAATGCAAAGGGGGAAGGAAAACAGAGCAACCAAGAGATACAGCAGCCAAAAAAGTACAATTCTTTTCAGCAATATACCCAAATGGGAGAAAATGGTGGGCTTGCAAGTTACAGTAATTTGCAGTTACATAACTCACAAGGAAGTAGATGCAGGAAAGGAAAACTACACTGGAAAATGGTTTTCTTGGAAAACAATTCGAATACAGAGGCATAGGCATTATTACTTTGAACATGAGGCATAAACACAAATCCTTATGCTTCATTTGCTTTTTCTGTAAGTTAATGAATTGTGATTAACTTCCTAGTTCTATGCCTATTATATAGCAATGATAATGATCTTTGCAGCTACATCATGGGGGAGATGGACAGATGTTAGAGTACTATCTTTATGGAGACTCAGAGGGGCTAAGTGCCTCCTTTAAGGTAACATGGCCCAAAGCAGGTGATACCAGCAACTAAGACCAGGTTTTCTAATTCATAGATTAGAATTCTTTATATATTTTCTTGTGTAGGACATTGCACATGACAGCTTGATGATATGTGTCAAAGAACAGAAATGAGAAACGGGCATATTAAATTTTGCAGTGGCTATTCTCCATTTACCTACAGCTGCATTCTCTTGCCATTGTTTGTCTTGTTTTGGGCCTCAGAAGACTGGCACTTATGACGGACATCACTGGTCTTTCCTGCCTTCTGGCTTCGAGTTATAGTCACCATTGGAAGGCATCTATTTCCACTCCTGTCTTTGGCACAGCTGTGGCAGTGTCTGCATCTCTCTAAGACTTGCTTTCCTCAGTCTCTAACTCACTCACTCCAAGGTTCTACCTGGAAACAGGCTCCCCTAGAGTTGTAGCCACTTCCTCTGTTGTTAGCTCTGTGTGCCTCAGCATCCCTTGGCCCTGCCCATACCTGTGTAGGTAGTCCCTTCATTACAAGTCTCTTCAAGACACATGACTGTCAAAAATGCACAACTTCAGTCTAATCACAAAGGAACACTGAACACATCCATACGGAGGAAACATCAATGAAATAACTGGCCTTTACACTTTAAAAAATGTTAATGTCATAAAAGAAGAAAACGAACTGAGGAAAGAGTTCTGATTAAAGGATACTGAGGTCTGGGTGTGGTGGCTCACGCCTGTAATCCCAGCACTTTGGGTGGCTGAGGCAGGTGGATCATGAGGTCAGGAGTTCGAGACTAGCCTGGCCAATATAGTGAAACCCTGTTTCTACGAAAAATACAAAAATTAGTCAGGCGTGGTAGCGGGCGCCTGTAGTCCCAGCTACTCAGGAGGCTGAGGCAGAATAATCACTTGAACCTGGGAGTTGAAGGTTGCAGTGAGCCAAGATTGTGCCACTGCACTCCAGCCTGGCGACAGAGTGAGACTCCGTCTCAAACAAACAAACAAACAAACAAACAAAAAGACTGAAGAGACATGACAACTGAAGGCATGCGTGATCCTGGATTGGACTCCACTTAAGATTTTTAGTTTTTGCTAAAAACAACATTATTGGGAAAGTAGGTGAAATATAAATAAGGTCTATTCATTAGGTAGTGGCAACATATCATGGTTAATTTCTTGATTTTGATTAGTGTACTGTAGTTATATGAGATAATGTTTTTATTTTAAGAAATGCACATTAAAGTATTTAGCGAAGTAAAAGAACGTGGCTCCACCTGCCTTAAAATGATTTTTAGATGGGGGAGAGGGAGAAAGGGAGCAAGAATGAGAAAGCAACAGTGATAAAGTGTTAATAATTGGGAAATCTGGGTGAGGTGAACATGGGAGTATTTTTGCTATTCTTGCAACTTTTCTGTAAGTTTGACAGCACTTCAAAATAAAAAACATTGAAAAAGAGTTTTCAAAAATCCTAGTTGTGTGCTATCTCATTCTAAGTTCCTCACTGACATGGATTCCAATGTCCATGTTGACTGGTGTTTGTTAAGAAATGATGATCCCACCATTCAACTCCTTTATTGCTTCAGAGATACATGAGCCAACACTGGGTCATGGTGAAAGAGTAGGGAGAAAAAAAAAAAAAAGACAGCTTCCTAGTACATCCGGTGTAAGAAGAGGCAAACTAGCAAGACAGTGATTGGAGTGCCTCCCAAAGCATTCAGAGCTCCACCTCCGGTCTCAGATGGGATTCCCAAACAAATGAAAATGTATAAATTTCTTGATATCCTTGGTATAAAATGCATTGCAGTAATATTATATATTACAGATAAAACAATTTATTCATACATACACACAGAGAAGATTACGGGAATCACAGTACATTATAAAGTATTTTACTTGAATTCCTACTTCATTGGATCTAACTTTGAGATACCAAGAATAATATTTGAGCATATCCTTATAGGAAAGATATGGAGTCACACCTGACATATAATTGTGTGTACAATAAGACAGTAGACTGAAATATATAGCGCATTTGGGTATAGAAGTTTTCAAGGGTTCAAGGGTAACAGAGTCAAGATTACTAGTGATTTGCAAGACCCCACCTTAAGAAAATGGTCTAGGTAAACATCATCAGCAATATGACATATTGACAACATGCACACTGAAAGGCATACAATGTTTTATGATATTCTGGCTAAAAATGCATATAAGCAATCTACTTATGAAAATATCAGACAAACCCACATTGAGTGGCGTGACATTCTACATAATACCTGGCCAGTACTCATCAGAAGTGCTAAGGTCATGAGAGACAAAAAAGACTGAGAGATTCTCATAGATTAGCGAAACACATCATCAACTAAATGCACACAGAATTCTGGATTGGATCCTGGAAGAGAAAAATGATATTAGAGCAAAAACTGGTGAAATTTGAAAAATGTTTGTGATTTAATTAGTATTATTGTACCAATGTTAATTTCCTGGTTTTGATCACAGTATTCTGGTTATATAAATTGTTAACATTAGGGAAAGTTGAGTAAAGGCTGTGTGTGAACTCTCGTACTATTTTTGCACCTTCCTGTAAGTCTAAAATTATGATATTTCAAAATAAAAAATAAAATATGACTAAGGACTCATTCTTCCTAATAAAGCTATCACAATTCTAGTTTGAATGTTTCCAATTTTGTAGATGAACATGGCACATTAAATCCTAAAATGTTATTTTATACTAGAAATAAAAGATTTATTTTATTTCTATTGTTTATTTCATGTAGTTGGTACTTAGAGACAGATGTCAAAACATGATTGTATAGGCTTATGTTATTTATAAAAAAAATAAGATATTTACTTTAGTACCTTTCAGGGGAATGTATTTCTTTATTAACTATTTCTCCTGATATTTCACTCCTCTTTTTGATTGACATTTAGAACAAGAACGAGAGAAACATAGAATGCAGCGATGACTACTTAATGAGCTGAAATAGTCCATTCCTCCCATCTCGGGGAGAGACTCAATGAAGGCCTCTCAGGAAGTTGGAGATTTCTACTCCTACAATTTGATTCTAATATTTCCTCTTCTCATTCAGTTATCTGGGAGTATGTAGAAGAGTGTGGCTTACTCTCTTACAGAAGAAGGGAAGTTGAGTCTATTGGCAGCAACATCATCTTTCATTTGACTCAGGAGCTGGGAGGAGTAACTTCTTCTTACCCACACTACAGAATGAAAGCAAAGACTACAGTCTCATGCTGGATGTCAAGGTTTAATCCTGATAACCAATGTGTTTTCAGATAGAATGAAGGCAAACAGTGTACATTCCCATGGCTCTAACTGGACCGTGTAACAGAAACAGAAACCCATGTTGTTGTATGAAAGAACCATTTATGTGTTTTACTTCTGATTTTTAGTGAGGGCAAGTAATTATGAAATTACAAATAAACTGTGATAATCACATACCATTTATCTATACGGAAATACGTTTAGGTTTATTATCATATAAATTTATTATTTTATTATATAAATTATTATTAGACAAATTTATTAGAAAAATTTCCAAAGAATGACTAAGATCTTTGGAATCTGCCTTAAAATTTAACTCAACCACTTTTGGTCTCTCTTTGGAAAGATATCAGATGTTTCTACCAAATCTAAAAACTTCTGAGAATATATGTATTTTCTTAGATCTATCAGAAAGCAACCCTACTCATGCCACTTTCCCTGATGTTTTCAGTTCAATAACCCGGTTTAGAGTTGGAAGTGATTGCTCACAGATGGAGACACAGTGCTGTTTAACACACTTTGTGTGGATGACGTTCTTACATGGCTAGAGATGCTCTTTAACACACTTTGTGTGGATGGCGTTCTTACATGGCTAGAGATGCTGTTTAACACACTTTGTGTGGATGGCGTTCTTACATGGCTAGAGATGCTGTTTAACACACTTTGTGTGGATGGCGTTCTTACATGGCTAGAGAACTTAAGGGATGTGGCACATTGAGCCTTCCGCCCTACTTCGAATTCTGAGTACTTTCATGAAGCCACACTGACAAGCACACAACAAATTAAAAACATTTTGCACTTCAAGTCGTGACTTGCAATTTGAACTTTGTAGACTAAGCTGTAAGGTAAACACCCAAACGATGCTTCTAGAGATGGTTTCTTACTCCTAAACGACATATTGTATGACACAACCTTGAGGTTCTCACATGTCACTGAAGAATAGTGAATAGAAATGGGTAAATTGTAGAGGAAACAAATGCTCCAATTCTCTTGGCATTTTCTGAATACCTTTGCTTTAGTTTTTTGAGATGTGAATTTCAAGCAGGATTCATTCCATACGACTATTCAATATTAATACATTCAAATGACATTTTGCGAATGATTTGCAATGTGGTCATATGACATTTATGCGGAATTCTTAGATGTTTCCTTACTGTCCTTGCTGGAAAGATCCTGAGAGTCCTAACTTAAATACTTTCTATATGACCTTGAACAATGCCTTTAAAAAAGGGGAGGCCTTGTTTTTTTTCATAAACAAGGGAGGGTAACAGTATTACATCTACTGTATGAGAAGGTTATGAATATTTCAATATTGCTATCAAGGTGCATTCATCTCTTTGGTAGGAAAATGTCATAGAAAACCAGAATATTACTATTATTATCCTGTCTAGCCTGAGTGATCTTTAAAGTCCAAAGGTCCTGTCTTTGTGTATAAAAATCCAGTCTGAAATATCTGGATTTGTTGTTAAATTTCATCAGGTTTTTAGCTCTGTCAATAATGTGCAAAGTCAAAGGTGAAACCGTAGCTATATTAAAAAGAAAAACAACTCACCACGGTTTAAAAACATGCAAGGAATCATGGTAGCTAAGGTTATATGAAATGGGTTTCATGGGTCTGGGTCGAGGGAGTTGTCATCCAGTAACTCCACGCAATACCAGTCTCATTTTCAGATTCTGGCAGGAGCAGCTAGGTCTAACGTGTCTGCCTTCCATTAATTTCTGTACCTTGGAGCTTGGGAGGCAATGTATAATGACTCACTCTACCTCTTCCAGGGTTTTAGAAGCCTGGCATTCTGGTATATACGGTAAATAAAATGATTTGTTAAAAAGACACAAATATACAAGGAAATATTGGGAAATAGTTTATAGAGATCTGGTGCCTTGGATTTTTTGAAACAGTAGTAGTTTTATATATTTTGCCCCCTGCCCTGGGCCCATGGTAGTTATCAAATCATATGCACAGAGTTTGGAAAATATGGCCACCAAATACAACATTTTAAAGTGAACAACCATGCTCCAGTCCAAGAGACTGAAGTCTTAATTAAATGGATCAGTTACACTCTCCCTAGAATTTTCTTTTCATAATTGTTGCTAGCAATGACCACTTACATGTGTCTGATTTTAATAGACTCTCTTCAATAGGGATATTTAATATAGCACTCAAGTACTTATATCCTTTCTACAGCTAAAAGTCCCAGGATGACTGGCAAATAACCAGGCTTAAGGCTTATGTAAAATGACATCATACAGATTGCAAAGCTCCTGAAGACAAGCAGGGCTTGCAGATTCTCATTGTTTCTCCCTCTATCTCTTCTCAGCACTTTGTCCTTATTCTTCTTACGTTGCATTACTGTGATATTTTTAAAGTTCTGTCTCTCCAAATACACTGGAAATTCTGAAGGTCAGGTACCATAATCCACTCACTCCCTACAAGGGTGTTCAATAAATATGAGCTGGATGAACAGGCGAATGAATGGATGCAGTTTATGATAACAAGTGAATCTTCCATTCATTTGAGTTCTAAAGTCAACATATGTATCTGTTTAATATAGGCTTAAAATGGGAAGGCGAACTAAGTTAAAAAGGTAGTGAAAGAGGGAAAACTGGCAGAAGTAATAGGCCTATCTCAAAGAAGTGCCCACACAAGGACAACAGATTCTGAATGATGAATAATAACAGTCCCCAGCTCTGACAGTCACCCGTCCTGCTCTAGCTCAACTGAATATCCTTTCAATCCGTAGGCACACAGGCTGGATGTAGCTATTTGAGGAACAGCCGCAAAAGGAAGGGTAGCTCTGAGGGTTGTGAGAATTCAAATGGAATATAACATTAATCAAGATGTTCACAGTATGGGAAAAATACAGTAGTTTTAAAAATAGCAATATTTACATAAAGTAAATATTAATGAAAATGTGTACACAATGAAGCATATATAAGTATCTGCTAATAATTGTTTGCTCTGGAGGACAAGACTATGACAGGCCATTTTTATTTTCTTGTTGTTTAAATATTTTCTAAATTTTACACAGTAATTGATTATCATATCTTAAGTTGTATAAACTTAAAACTTATAGAAAAATACATCATGAACCAATAAATGTGCCTCATAAGAGCAACCAGAAAGAAATCAAACATGATGTTTCCTCCTTGTTAGGAAGTCAAAAGCAAAACCAAAAAAAGGAACAAGACAGAATTTTAGTCTCTATGCTTCTGCTTGTTGCAATTTTGTGCTGAAGCCCTAATAAGTTTGTCCTGGTTACTTGAGTTGTGAGGGATATTATAAAGAATCCTCAGCCATTACATAATTAAGGCCAAAGTTGTGGAAAACCATGTTAACAATGATAGTGGGATCTTCTGTAAAAGCAAAATCATTTCCTTAGTCCAAATCATAAGTATTGGTATATTTGCATACCTGAATACATTAGTGTGCATGAGGTTGGATGTTTCAACCACAGGTCACAGATCTCCTGACCCAAATTGGCTGAAACAATTAAAAAATGTATTAACTCCCTTAAAATATCCAGAGACAGGAAAAGCTCAAGGTGCAATTAAGGTTCAGATTGTTCTCTTGGCACTATTCTCCTCTGTGTGTAAGGCTTGTTCCTCAAGCTGGCTTTCTGCATGGTTCCAGATGTTTGCCAGCAGCAACAGGGGTTACCTGCTTCCTCATTCATGTCTGTGGAGGGGCAGGAGTAGCTCTGTCTCAAGTATAGAAGAGTAGCTTTCTCATCTATTTATTTGAGCCAACAATGATGTTAGAGAATGCCATGTGATGACTGGCTTAAGCCTGTTTCCCAGAGCAATCCCAGGCAAAGAAGAGGTTACCTTGATTCATTTAGACTGATTCAATCTGATAATGGGGATGAGAATAGGATCAACTTCACCTGCATCTTATGAGCTACATGGGGAGTTTGCTCCTGGAAGAAAGCTGGGAGGGGAGGTACTAGTGGGTAGAAAAAAGGGAGAAACGAACACTAAATAGGCAAGGACATATCTACTACACGATAGTATAGTCAGAGTAAAAAAAAAATTATCAAGAAATGAGTCAAGACAACCAGAATCTATTGACATTAACACATCATTTGACTGTGAAGAAAGCCACAAAATTTCTGGGTTTCAGCTATTGTAGCAATAGCAGGATGGTGTGAAAATATTTCTATGGCCCCATTCAGCTCCATTATCAGATCATTACTCATTTCCTACCGCCCCCATCCTGGCTGCCTGCTACCCAGCACACAAAGCACCCACTACAGCATATAGGTAAATACTTTTAAAGGAATGACTCTCCTGGTGAATTTTTTTTTTGTTGTTGCCATTTATCTTATGGCAGATCAGCCAATTGCTATGACCCAGCAAAGTAAAACAGTGTGTGGTGCAATTATCTGGGAAATATAAGACCATCTATGCCATCAGATAATGCAGGGAAGGGTGGGCTTTGTTTCCTGAACAATCTGCCTGGTCGCTGTGGATGGTCCCCAAATCCTCAGATAAATGGACAGGGCTCCACTTTTCTTTGACTGCATAACTCCAGTTCTTTGTGAATCAGGATCAAACTCCTTGCTGTAGAGATAAGATCATTTATGCCACATTTTAAAAGCAAGAGTTCCTTTTGAAAGGCTCATTTTACTCTTTTAGTGTCATATGACACTCTTTCACCATCCCAGAGGGTCCTACGACCTACAGCAGAGGCCCTTGTGTTTCTACAATAACATATCTCAGTAATAAGTATAATAATAAGTATATAAATGAACTGGATTCATATAATGCTCTGTCTTCCCACAAATAGTTCCAGGGACTTACAGAAGTTATTTCAACCACTAGCCTTCACGTTGATGGCTATACATAAATGTTTAAATTTCTAGCAATAATTATATTATATCAGCATCAAAATTACAAAGGCAGAAAGTAACAACATCAACAATTTGCAATAGAAAACTCCATCTCAGAAAAAGTGAATTTAAACTTTGCAAATACATGCAAATAAGGAACCATTGATATTTTATGACTCAATTAATTTTAAAAAACCACCAAAATATATTTTAATAATGTGAACACTGCCTAAATTGTGGAATCAGCTGTATGAACTCGAGAAGTGACTTCTCTGAGAAATTTCTGCTGGGCTTACAGATGCTAATACCTTCTTATTTTCCCACGCTGACATCATATGCAAACTACCATGTCAAGAACGCATTTGCAGAATACATAAGCAGTGGAATGAAACATTATTAGTTCTTATTTGCAGCTGCTGCCAACCCCTGAGCCCAAGCTCTAATTGGAATTACAGTGAATTTAAAAGCAGTGGACACTCCAGGATCTGAATAATGTACAGGGAGCTGCCATCCAAGACCCACGTTCTTTCAAAATGCATACTTCTGAAAACTCAAAGTTAAATAAACCCTTGAACTTCATGACTTGATGAATGCAGAGTTTTAAAGATATGTGACTTCAAGTCTTTGCTGAATTATGTATAGATTTGTTTGAGCAACAATAAATTTAAAATGGAAACGTACCATATACTTATATGTATTAAGGTTTTATTTCTCTCCCATCAAAAGTAATTTTCAAAGAGCCGTTGGTTTCTGGATTCTTCTCCTTCGAAAAGAGCAAGCTCCCACTTTAAATGTCTCCTGATTACTGGCTGCTTCTCAGGCTAATAAAAGCTGCTAAATCACTGCTAGGACAAAGGTCCCCACTGTGGTGCATGAAAAAGAAGATTTACAGTCATATGCTATGCTGAACAGCCTTGTCGAGGGCAACACAGTGCCCTGCGTCTGTGACAGGCTAAAACAAACCGCATGCCAGATCTGATTTCAGACCTTACATAAGAGGCCAGCCAGGCTGTAGCCTCAGTGCTTAGGAGAATAAACTGAATTGAGAGGGGGGCTGTGAGGGAGAAAAATGGGGGCCAGGCCGTGCAATTAGCATGTGCCTAGTTTTAATGACTGATTTCCTCAGATAGCCAATTCCCAGTGTTGATTTTGCTTCTGTGCCCACGTTTCTCTCTAGGTCTTTTTTTTTTTTTTTTTTCTCTCTCTCCTCTTCTGTACACAGACACATTCTGATTGAGAGAAACACCACTCAACCATTGGGGTAACTGTATCGTATTTGGCTATATTCACAACTATAGAAAGGAGATGCTGGGCAACGTTCTAGGATGACAAGATATCTTTTTAGTGGGGACTGAATTCTTAATGCCATCTTACTAGCAGAGAAAGCAGGGGGCACACTGCTGTGGCCTGGTGCTACCAAATATTCATTGGTCATCTGAATTTTCAGGCTAGTATTTCAACTATCTTTCCACGTTTACTGAGACCTTTGTATTAATTCAGTCCTCAATAAACAAACAAACAGAAAGCTTGTATTGAAGCTATGATCAGATAAATGCTTGTGAAGATAGATAGTGGCCTTCTATTCTGTTTTTTTTTTTTTTAAGTTATTCAAATTACATCTGGAAGAGGCTGGACTTTGGGTTGTTCTACACTCCCTTCTAAGGTTTAGCTGTGGCTAAACAGGGCTGGCTGTGTCTGCTTGTTATTTATGCAGCTTTTAAATAACAAACTCCTGCAACTGTCCAAAAAGAAATGAAAAGCCCAGGTGCTTCGGTGAAGCATAACTTTCCCTGATGTAGGATAGGAGGGCACAGACAAAAAGCAATGATTGGACCTAACCTGGGCTTCTCAGGTTGCAATGGCAGAAAGAGGAAGGAAGTTCAGTTCAAAATGCAAACACATGGCACTAGGAGTCAGGAGGCCCAGGTTCTGGTCCTGATTTTGATGCTAAGCTGGATCACCCCAAGCAAATTACTTTACTTTTCTGGTTCTCAGTTGTCTCACCTGTGCAATCAAGAGTTTGGAGTAAATCAGTGGTTATCAAACTTAAGTGTGGATTGAGAGCTCCTAACAAAAGGGCTTGTTAAATCACCAATTGTTGGACTCCATCTCTAAGGTCTGATTCAGCAGGTGGGGCCCGAGAATTCACGATCTCCAACTGTTAATTGGAAATTAACAATTTCCCACGTGATGCTGACACTGTGAGTCAGGGAGTCACTCATTGAGAACTGTTGAATTAGATGACTTCCAAGAGATCTTCAAGTTCTAAAGTGCTACAGATCATTTCATGTCAGTTCTAGATGGTTGCATATTGTTTACGCCTGGGTCGAAAAAACTAAAGACTGGCCCCATAGCTCAGCCTACTCTGATTTTAGTAGGAAATCATAAGATCCCAATTTTCTTTGAAGTCATTTGCTTGATACTTAAAACAGAGGGTGTAAAATAATTGAAAGTGCAAAGTAATTTTTTCAAACAGGTAAATGGTCCATCAATTAGTGGCTGTACAAATTGGCCTGCAAAGATAGGTTTGGTGATTCATTTAAGTTCATGCTTATAGAACTTGTGCTTTCTCTTGGAATCCATTTACTCCTTGCGTTTAAAAATCACATTTTTGACATAAACTTCACCTCACTGTTGAAGACTACCCTCAGTGCCTGATACATAAGTGGTAACCTGTTAGTCACTGGTAAGGTATGTGATGCCAATTCTGGTTATAGTTCTGTTACTGACAAAATATAGCCTTTGAGAAGTAATTTTACTACTCCGGGTCTCAAAATTCTTATGGATAAAAAGAGCATTCTTACCCGGAATTCTTAATATTTATTTATGATTCTGAATTTTCAAATATGTAAGTAGATGAAATGTTTGGTTCCTGAAACAGAACCAAAATGCAAATGAAAAAAGAGGCAAACTACGTAAGTCTCATCTGGTGGCTCCAGATTCAGGAAGAAAAATAATTGTTAAAACCCATCTGCTCTCACCAGGACTACCCAAAATTGGTCTTCCTGCTTCCACTTCTGCTCCATACCCCTCTGTGTAAAATCCTCCAACAGCTTCTCCCTGCTCTCAGAATAAAACCCAAACTCTATATCAAGGCTCCTTCCCCTCTCCAAACTCATCCGCCTTAAGTCAGCTTCCCGTGGCTTCCTAAACTCCACGGTGGCCTTCTTTCTGATCCTTGAACACTCCAAGTTTATTTCCTCCTCATGGTCTTTCCACCAAAAACACCTGTCTGAAATGCTGTCTTGCTTAGGTCTGCCCTTTGGTTCAGATCTTCAGACAGTTCTTCCATGACTGCCAATCTTTCTCCATTACATTGCCCTGTTTTAACGGCATAACACTTACCATTATTATTATTTTATGTCTTTATATCTTTATTGCCTGTCTCTCTGTGAGGGCAGAAATCTTCTCTGCATTGACCACCTTATACTGAGAGCCTAGAAGGGTGCACCGTGCAGGATATGTGCTCAATATATTAGTTTATGGAATGAATGAGTGAATGAATAAGTGATATTATAAACATGATATGGAAGAAGCCCTTTTGCTCAGTATAGAAACATGACCCTACATTGAACGATTAATAGCTAAACACTTATACTGTGTATATTACATGCTAGGCATTTTTAAAGTTCTCTGTTTATTAATATATTAATATTTAACTCTCATAACATACTTGAGGATGTAGGTCCATTATCATATTCCACATTTTACAAAGGAGGAAATGGAAGCGGAGAGAAGTTACTTGACTTGCTCAAAGTCAGAAAGCCAGGAAGTACATGGCCAAGGTTCAAACTTAGGTTGTCTGTTTTCAGAGACTGTGCTCTTAATCATTATGTTATAGATGATAAGGTGAAATTCTAAAAATCCTCCCCACAAAACATATCCTTGCCAAACGATTACCCAGTAACACTGGATCACTTCTGCTGATGAGATTCTCATTACCTTAGAATCAGCCCATTTCTTACAGTGAAAGCTCTGATAAGAAATTCTCCCTTTTCTGACCCCAAATTTCTCCCAGTGCTACCGCCACCCTTCAGTTGCAGCTTCACTCCTTGAGGCCTATAGAACAACTGTAACCTTTCTTCCACCTGCGCCCCCAGCATTTGCAAGCCGCTCAGCATTGCCTCCTTGAATCTTTCCTTCTCCACTGACCATCCCTTGTTCTTTCAATGGCCTCTTGTACCTTAGCTCTCTTACTATAGTGGCTGCTCTTCCTTGAACACGCTCCATCTAGTGTATATCCTCTAAAAATTTGGTCCCCACATTGGATACCGTATTTTTGGTATGATCTAGTCAAAAAAAAGGGTGAAAAAGTACTTCATAATAAACTTCTGAAAATCAAACGAATGGCGACCACTATAATTTTTTTCCCAGGATGAACTTTTGCATTCCAATTTACTCTGAGAGATTTCCATGTACACTGTGAAAAAACCTAAGATTAAGCTAAACGAAACTACCTACTGTTACATCTCTAGTTATATTGCATAAGTTGTGATTCCTGAATTAATTTCCAGTATAGTAGTCTGCCCCAATCTGTGCCTTCTGTGGTTTCAGTTACTGGTGATCAACCTTGGTCCAAAAATATTAAATAAAAAATTCCATAAATGAACAATTCATAAGGTTTAAGTAGTGTGTTGAAATCTCTCGCCATCCCGCTCTGTCTTGTCTGGGACATGAACCATCTCTTTGTCCACTGTATCCATGCTGGTGACGCCCTCCGCCCCTTAGTCACTTAGTAGCTGACCTGGTGATCATATCAACTATTGTGATATCACAGTGCTTGTGTTCAAGTCACCCCTCTTTTATTTAAAAATAGCCCCAGTGCATTTGCTGGCGATTTACATATGCCAAAAGAAGACATAAAGCGCTTTCTTTAAGCGAAAAGTGTAAAAGTTTTGACTTACAATAAGGAAAAATCATACTGTATATAGGGTTCACTACTATCCAAAGTTTCAGGAATCCACTGATGTTCTTAGAATATATCCCCCCTCAGATAAATGAGGAATACCATAATATGAAAACAACAAATTTAATTTGTGTCGGTGCACATACATTATCTCTAGATCGGCACTGTTCCATGGAATAGAATGCAAATGTTACATGTAATTTAAAACTTTTTAGTAGCTGCATTAAAAAAAGTAAAAAGAAATAGATAAAATTTTAAAATGTATTTTGGTTAATCCAATATATCTAAAATATTATTTTTACATGCAAGCAATATAAAAATTATTAATAACGTAGTTAATGTTTTTTGGTAGTCTTCAGGATCAATGGTACATTTTACACCTATAGAACATGTCCATTTGGACTGGCCACATTTCAACTGCCCAACAGCTAGTGGTGCCATATTGGACAATGCAGCTGTAAATGCTCATAGAAGAGATAATGCCTGGCAGATATTTATTCTTTGGGCTACCCTTTAGAGTCTGCTATTTACGATTACCAGTATATAGGATCAACCTGACAATTGCTTTCTTCCAGAGTAGCTGTATAAGGAAAGAGCAAACGGTTTTAAGTGACATCCTTTTCTGTCAAATGTACCGTCAAGTGGTAATTGAAAGGTGGAAGGGACCAAAGTTGGTACTGGCCAATTAAGTGAAACTTGCCCAGAGCTCGAAATAAAAACTACTTCTCTAACATTGGAAACTAATGGAAAAGTATTTCTCAACCCTAGCTAGGCAATAGGACCACTTGTAGAGCTTTCAAAGCTTACTGTTACCCAAGCCCCACCCTGGTCTGCTAAATGAGAATTTCTGGAGATAGAGCTCAGGTTATCCTGATCTGTGGCCAAAGTTAAGAACCACTTATTATAGTCACTTAGGGCTGAAAAAGTGTGTCTTTCCCAAAAGAGTAAGTTCTGCTCTCTAAAGTCATCTAGATCGGTATTTGCAAGTGACTAAACAATCTATATTTTCATACATAGATTGGTTTTTTCTTCTTTAAGTGAAAAAATGCCAGAGATTAAAAATACATTCCACTTTTAAAATATCAAATTAGTTAACAGTGGGACAACATAAAATATTTTACAATACTTAAGAAAACATGGATAAGAACATTTTGAATTCATGTTTTTAAATTGATGCAATTGCTTAGTGTGGCCAGAAGAAAGGGAATTAGAAATACACATAGTCGGCCGGGCGCAGTGGCTCACACCTGTAATCCTACTTTGGGAGGCTGAGGCAGGCAGATCACCTGAGGTCAGGAGTTCACGACCAGCCTGGCCAATATGGTGAAACCCCATCTCTACTAAAAACGCAAAAGATTAGCCGGGCGTAGTGGCACGCACCTGTAATCCCAACTTCTTGGGAGGCTGAGGCAGGAGAATCGCTTGAACCCAGGAGGCGGAGGGTTGCAGTGAGCGGAGATTGCGCCACCGCACTCCAGCCTGGGTGACAGAGAAAAATTCTGTCTCAAAAACACAGACACATAATCCTGCAACAGTCAAAAAATACGCATAATCCTACAAGCAGTCTTTTTTTCCCTCCTTCCTTCCTTCCTTCCTTCCTTCCTTCCTTCCTTCCTTCCTTCCTTCCTTCCTTCCTTCCTTCCTTCCTTTCTTCTTTTTTTTTTTTTGTGAGATGGAATTTTGCTCTGTCGCCCAGGCTGGAGCGCGGTGGTGGTGATGCGATCTCGGCTCACTGCAACCTCTGCCTCCCGGGTTCAAGTGATTCTCCTGCCTCAGCCTCCTGAGTAGCTGGGACTACAGGCGCCTGCTCCCATGCCCAGCTAATTTTTGTATTTTTAGTAGAGACAGGGTTTCATCGTGTTAGCTAGGCTGGTCTCGAACTCCTGAACTCAGGTGATCCACCCGCCTCAGCCTCCCAAAGTGCTGGGATTACAGGCGTGAACCACTGCGGCTGGTCGACAAGCAGTCTTAAGCAATGTGGATGAGAATATAAACAGCTACAACTTTTCACAGAAAGCAACTGAGCAGTACGCATATTTCAAAAGTCTTTAAATACTGATACCATTTGATGCAATATTGCATTTTCATGTGGTCAAAGATTTAAATAAAGGATTGAAAATTTAAATAAAAGATTGAAAGAGCATTATTTTTAATATATTTTATTTAAAAGAACACAAATATCCAATAATGATGCAGCTATTAAACACATATGAGGTATTCATTATCCATATTATGGATCACCATGAAAGTTCATGAAAAATAACAAAAACCATAAAAAAATTCCTTATAATATTTTAAATGAAAAGAGTAGAATACTAAATTTGTTTACGGTATTATGTTTAGAAAATAAGGTTGGAAGAGAATTCACTGACATATTTTAACATGTTTATTTTTTCTTTATGTTTCTGCATTTTCCACATTCTCTGCAATGCCCAGTTATTACTTTTGAAGCTCACGCTGCTCTCAGGGTGGCTGCATTGAGCCACTCCAGGGAGCAAGAAGCTGCAACATAAATGAAGTTGTGCAGTGTACTGTTTGTGCAGCAAACCCAGATTATGCTGTAAATCCACTTATTCTGAAAAAGTAAATTGCAAAATAAGAAACACTAAAAAGAATTAATCTGGACAAGAAGTAGTGAATTCCATGGGATAAAGAAAATATTTTCTAACCAGAAAGCTCATTTCCAGTGTAGGGTTTGTCTGTGCATTATTTTGAAGTTACAGTTTTCTTATACTTCTCAGCCAGCAGAAACTGCTGCTTCAGGGAAGCTGAAGTTGTGAAAATCTTTCCAAATATAAAAATTACCTAATTTATAATCTCAATGAAGACAATACTATTCAATGAAAAAAAGATAATTTCCAGGATAAGAGAAAGTGATCATAAGACAAGCTGCAATAATAACAGCTAGCTCACACTCATTAGCTCTTGATCTGCCCCATCCTTACCCTCTCCCCACACGGGCATGCCGTTATGGGTAACATTATGACCTGGCTGCTCTTGCTAAAAAACATGGGGAGTCATCTTTGAGTGCTCTCTCATACTCCATATTTAATCCACCAGCAACCTATTTGTTCTTTCTTTAAAAACTATATTGAAAACTCAACATTAAAAAAAATTTAAACCATTTTCAGAGCTACATTTCTGGTCTAAGTCCCTCTTATTTCTAGCCTGGATTATTACAGTAGCCTGGTAGTCGGTCTTTCTGTTTTCTTACTTGCCTCCTTTCAGCCTATTTTCTGCAGCCAGGAGGATTTTTAAAAAACATGTCAGATAATATCACTCTCCATTCTACCCTTGAATGAATTCCTATTTTACTTAACATAAAAATAAATTATTTACAATGTTGTACAAGGTCTTATGTAACCATGGGTCATAGGAGTCACTACCTCTCCTCCCCTCATTAATTCTGTGACCTCATCTTCTCACACATTGCTGTTCTTTTAACATATCAGGTGCCCTCCCACCTCAGGGCCTTTGCATGGGCTATTCCTTCTGCTTGGGGTGCTACTGAGCAGATATCCACATCCCTTACTCCCTTACCAACTTCAGATCTGGGTACAAATATCATCATTTTGGTGAGGACTCCCTGACAACTCTATTTAAAATTGCAAGCCTCTTGGGTTTACTATTAGAATTTCCCAAATCGTCTGTGATAAACCTCCCATCTTGGTTCCCCAATCATAACTCTATCTCCTTCAATATTGACAGAAGGTCTTTGGTCCTTGGTTAACTGACAGATTTTTAATCATCACCTATTTTCCCTCCTCTCTAGCTCTAAATCTTAGTAGGCTTTACCATCCTTCTTCTTTTCATCCTGCTTCCCTCCAAGTTCAAACCGCCTCCTTATTTAAAGCCAGGTTCCTAATACCTCAGATCCCATCTCTTCCTTTCTTGCTCTGTGCCATGCTTCATCAATGATCTCTCTCATGCATATTTTCTTTTAGTTTTAATTCTCTCCACCAACCTACACACATACTTGGCTCTCTCCTCTGAAAACAAAATGAACCAAAACAATCTAACAACTTTTTTTTTTTTTTTTTTTGAGATGGAATCTCTCTCTGTCACCCAGGCTGGAGTGCAGTGACGTGACCTTGGCTCACTGCAGCCTCTGCCTCCTGGGTTCAAGAGATTCTCCTGCCTCAGCCTCCTGAGTAGCTGGGACTACAGGCACGTGCCACCATGCCTGGCTAATTTTTTGTATTTTTAGTAGAGACAGGGTTTCATCATCTTGGCCAGGCTGGTCTCAAACTCCTAAATTTTGATCCCGATATTCTTCTGTCTTCACTCCCATTGTCAGTATTATCAAAACATAGCCCTTTATTTGCATCACCTCTAAACTCACTCACAAGAGATAATCAGGCTCCATCCTAAACCTACTACATCAGAATCTCTAGGTGGGCTTTGATTACATGCATTAAACAACAACAGCAATCAAATCCACAGGTAATTCAAATGCACAACAGGGTCTAGACCTACCTAGCACTACAGTCTCAGTTCCTAGCAATATATCTGCCACTTCTCTCTGAGAACTTTTCCCTCTGAGCTGTCTGTGATTAAACTTCTATGCATCAAAGCCAATGGCTTTTTCTTAGCTTTCTTCTTCCTGAAACTCTCATCAGTTTATGATGCCATTGATTATGTCCTTCTTCTAAAACCTTTTTCACTTGCTTCGGTGACAGTGTTCTACACTAACTCTTCTTTTTTTTTTTTTTTTTTTTTTTTGCTGCATTCTTTGTTAGTACCTCTTCCTCTTTCTGCCCCCTAAAGCCAAACAATCCTCCAAGGTCTCATGTCAACCCTGATCGCTTCTCTTACTATATCATTGATGAGAGATACAGCTGCTTCAGCAATTTCAATGATGACTTTTCTGAAGATGATTCCCTAAACCCTGGCACATCTCTCCTTTCAAGTGGTAAACCCAGATTTCCACCATTTTCCCCCAGGAACCTCCAAGCTCCTCTATCTAAAATCAAATCAATTTTTGCTTCCCATCATGGCAGTTTGAAATCTTTGTCATTTTTAGATTGCTTTATCCAGATCATCCCCATTGATAAGATGCCAAAGCTCACATATTTTCCTTCTGCCATGCCTTTATATTTATCCTTTTGTCTATAACTATAAAAATTTTCATGAGTATCACTCTTCTGGACTAATACAACAACCTGTACATATTTCTCTTTTGCCAGTTAGTTTCCTTTTATTTTTATGCCTTTGCATTTTGTTAGATGACTATGTTTGAAATAAAATGTTGACTGTGTCATTGCCCTGATTTAAAGGCTCTACCAAAGGTCCATCAATTATTGGCTTATGCCAACGATAATAGGTATACATAATCTGGAAAAAAAAAAAACAACTTTCAGGTAAAATAAGAGTTACTCAATTGTAATTTCCATATTGCAGGTTAATATTCTAAGGAGCACTGCAAGTCTCCAAAAAGAGTGTCTGAAGTGTTTCTGAATGTAATTGACCTGGGAACTTCTTTCTCTCCTGAGAAATTTCCCCAGCCTAATCAGATTAGTTTTCTACAACCTCTCTCCAACCTTCTCATCTCTGTCTTCACCCTTGCTTGTTTTTCTTCTTGAGGGTACTCTGCTTCTTTCTCTGATTTTCAAAGGCTTTTCTCAGACATTACCTATTTCATGAACACTTCTCCTGATTACCTATACTGGGAAATTGGATTCATTCATTTCTGAAACAGAGAATGAGTTAGCTATGATAATGTTAGATATATTTACTATAAATGACTTGGGTTATCTCAAAAAAAAAAAAAAATTCCTGTGGGCTAGTTGTTTGTGTAAAATAATGGAATGATTTGATGCCTAAAAAAAGGCAGCACAATCTTACTCCAACTAGAACTACCAATGTGCTCCAAATCCCCATGCCTGCAATAACCTTGGGTTAAACACTGTACCAGAAGATCTCTTTTGAGGCACAAAATTGGAAGGGAGGGCCTGTGAGTAAATTAAGTCATGAACTCCATGCAACTTAATACTGGTTAACTAGATAGCACTCACTTTGCAAAAACAGAAGGAAGAACCCTCAACTCCAATAAGCACTGCAAAAAAATCCTGCTCTCAGTGGATATAGAAGGGAAGAGCAAATTTGCAGTTCTGTAGTACGTAGCAATTTCCATAGGACTGTCAATACCTTCCCACTTTCAAGAGCTGAAATATCCCATATTGCTAATCCTGATTTTAGGATGAGGCGAACGAGCCTCCAAGGAGTTAAATGGCCTCCCTGTTTGTGCCTGACCACTCAGTGGCCATGCTGAATGCAAATTCTAAAGATCTGCTTTCAAAGTTTATGTTTATTCCTCTAGATGTGATGGGGACCTGACTGTGACATCTGTTTCCTTCTGCAGGTGGGGGTGGACTCAGCTGATCAAGCTGGCTGGATAGAGGAAGGGTTTTCCCCTCAGGATTCCTCTGCACACAGAGGAGACAAGTATCTGTGCACTTGTTTCTGCCAGGACACCATGGTAAAAGCATAGAGGAGGGCTGGTCGTGATGCAGTTTCCTAGTCAGGGACTTCCATGAGCTACAGCATTGCATGACAGCCCAGTAAGGCTGTGTTTGGAGAGAGAAGAATAAGCAAGAAGGGAGGCAGGTGAAGACATTTAGGCTCTGAAGATGAATGTCAATTTAGCACAGAACTAGGCTTCTGTATCAGGCCTGCAGCCTCAGAGCACGTTTATTTATTAATTTAGCCCCACTGTATGCAAATGAGAAAATTATAAGCAATCACTGGAGCACATCCCTTCCCCCTACCTTTGGCTTTAACAATGTACGGTACTGAATTGCGCGGAGACATCCTGTGGTCTCCGGAACCTGAAGAACAGTCTTTGCGTGTGTGTGAGTGAGGAAATGAGGGCTTGCTGTACCGGTGTGGGCCTTTTCAGCCTCCGTCATGTGACCAGATAGCAATCAACATCAATAGCTGTGTCCTCAAATCAGAAGGATAATGATAGAGAATGGAGCAAACAGAGGCACCGAGGCAAGCGGCAAGCCTGAGAGTGTTTGGAGGAGGCGGGAACAGAGGCCGAGTAATGAAGACAAAACAAGAAAGTGAAAAGGTATTGTGTCTGCTGACAGTACATTTCACTGGCTCTCCTCCACCAAAGAGAGTCACTGGTACAATATCCTGAAAGATTTCATCCAATTTAAACCCTAGGTCAAGGGATTGGAAACAAAACCCTCCAGCAGCTTGAGTCTAGCTTCAAGGTGTTCTATTTAATTGCAAATCCACATCACAGCCTAGTTTACACCTATATATGAAACTAGGTTTCATATTATATGCATTTAGCTGAGACTGTGTTTCACAGTAATTTCCTCCCAGGCTCTGATGAAGTGATATTAATTTCCTTTGCATTACTACAAAGAAAAATATCTCCCAACTCTCTTTTAAAGATCATTGATAAGGGGATTATATTAGTTTTTGATAGAAGTGATTAGGGAGATATTATTTACTGACTCAATTTGTTTTCATTTGGACATATGTGCATTATTTCAAAATAGTTCCAACTCCTTTGCTTCCTCCTCTATCAATTGAAGATTAAAAGAAAATATTAAACTCAAATTCGTTGAACTTCTGGATTTACCTAGAGTAGTCTTTTGAAAACAGCCTCATGATTTCTGGGATTGATGTGGTCCTGAAGTCAGGGCTAGAATAGTGTCTGGCACACACAAAAAATGGGCTCAACAAATCTTTGTTGAATGAAATAATAAAGAATGAACAAAGAGGATTCTTTGAAATTAAAAGAGCAAATGGGCCTCTGTTGTTTTCCCACAATGCACGAGTTGGACGAGTGACATGTGATGCAGCTCTTCCTCAAAGGGGTGTTCCACACCGTCCTGTTGCTCACATATCTGCCTGTACCTGAAGCCTGTAGATACCGCTAGGGATGAAAACAAGTATTCTCACTTGAGGATGGGTTGCCATATATGGTGGAAAGAAGCATGCTGGTGCCTACCAAGCTCATTGGTGTGATTAATACCGAAATCAGTGAATGATTGAGTGGTGCGAGCGTACCTGACAGAAGGGCTTTGATGGGCCCGTCTGTCTGAAGGCTCTCACAATCAGGGACTGTGAGAATTAATGATGTGCAAATGGAATGAACATGTGCTAAGTACCTAAAATATGCCAGGCAGTATGCTGGGCATTTTATATATGCTACAGTATTTAATTTTCATAACCTGTCTTTTAAGGTAGATTCCGTTATTCCCATTTTAAGCATGAGAATGCTAAAGCTCAGAAGGCTTGAGTACCTTGCCTGGCACTACAAAGAGAGGCTGTGCAAAGACCAGACCTTGATCCAGATTCTTGTACTCCCAGAGGCTTTCCACGATACCCCACTACCTTTTAAGTGGGCCCTGAGAACCAAGATTGAGAAATGTGTTCTTGGGAGATCCTTGGAAGAATTCTTAGATAATTAATATTGGAATTATGAGCATCTTGAGTAGAGTTAGCCATAATTTTTGGAAAAAGATACTGGATAAGAAGCAGGAAAGGGATGATTTTGCTAAATCGGAGAAGTAACATCTTTTATCAGTTGTGAAAAACTGCAGAGTATCTTCTTAAGTATTGCCTCTCATTTTCTCTCCCTATCTTTCTGTGATTCTAGTTACTTTTATATTAGACCTTCATCTCCATTTCTCTTCCTTTGTTTTTTATATTTTCTAGCTCCTTGCCTTTCTGTGCTGCATTGAGGATAATGTCTTCACTAAGTCTCTCTTCGGTTGTGCCTACTTTGCAATTTAATGTCCACTGAAATTTGATTTCAATCAATATATTTTTCATTTCTGTAAATGTTTTTGCTTTTTTGCAAATATGTTTGGTGTTATTCATTGTCTCCTGCTTTTTACTTACATAATATGTATCACTTTTTATTTCTTGAATCATAGGAAGCATACTAATTTCATGTTTGGATCCTGTAATTCTAGTATCTGAAGTTTTAAGGAATCTAGATTTTCTGTCTGTGTTTCAGTTAGGGTATTTTGTTTACTTTAGTGTTTTTGTCATTTTTGACTGTTAATTTATCTTGTGTAGAACTTTGTGTGAATTCTTTGAAGTCTGAATTGAAGTTTCATTTTTTTTTTTTTAAGAGGATTGCATTTGCTTCTAGGTAGGTATCTAAGGGTACTGTCATTTATTTAAGGTAAATTTTTATATTGGATTGGGCTCCCTCTCACCCACATAGGTAGTATAAATTTGGGCTGAAAATCCACAAGAGGACAACTTTGTAGTATTAATTCTTAGGAATGTTTTTGTAGTCGTTAAATCTCAAAAATGATCAAACGTCATGGAGGTCTCCTATTAGAATCTCCATTAGGAGAAGTTCCTAAGATTACTATTCTGTCTCTTGTACTCCCCGCAGCTATTGACATGAAAGCTCATGAGGGTTGGTAGATAGCTCAGAAATAAAAGCTTAAATGCCCTCCTTCTCCTTTCTAGATTAGGTATGTTTGAAAGTTTATTAAAGGGAAGCTTATTTTTCTACCCAAACCTTTGTATTTAAACTTTGCAAATCTCTTACAGTTTAAACACACATCAATTTATAAATAGCCCTGTTCCCAGAACTACATCATCTCTAAAACTTCAAAACATAGTTTAGGAAAAGAATCAATCACAGGTTAAATAGAGTCAGTTTAAGAAAATGAAGGGAGGCTGGAGGATAAGATGGCTGTTTACAGGGGAGGGCTGTTCTTTTGCATTATGCACATCACTCTAAGTTTTTATGGCAAGAATTATTTTATCATTTAAATCTGTCTTTTAAAATATAATTGTTTAATATAGAGCCCACTTCTCTTGATTCTAGCTTTGTCATGTGTTTTTTTGTTTGTTTGTTTGGTTGGTTGCTTCTCAAAAGCCTTTACTTTTTTTTTTTTTTTTGAGATGGAGTCTCTTTCTGTTGCCCAGGCTGGAGAGCAGTGGCGCGATCTTGGTTCACTGCAACCCCCACTTCCAAGGTTCAAGTGATTTTCGTGCCTCAGCCTCCTGAGTAGCTGAGATTACAGGCATGCACCACGACACCCGGCTACTTTTATATTTTTAGTAGAGACAGGGTTTCACTATGTTGGCCAGGCTAGTCTCGAACTCCTTACGTCTGGGGATCCACCTGCCTTGGCTTCCTAAAGTGCTGGAATTATAGGCGTGCAGCACCGTGCTCGGCTCAACAATGTATTTTTAAAAGATGTTTTCTCAGGCACCTTCATAGATGCTGGTGGGGGACGACATGATACAAACACTACAGGGAGCAGTTTGGAAATGTATATGGAATAACAGATGTATTTAACTCTTCGACTCTGCAATCTCACTTTTGAAAATTTGTCTGACAGATTTACCTGCATATCTACAAGATGATATATTTATGTGGTTTTCCATTGAAGCTTTGTTTCTAAAAGCAAAAGACTGAAAGCATCCCCAATATCAACAGAGAAGCATTTAAATTAAATATGGTACATCTATTCAATGTAATACTATGCACCTTAAAAAAAAAAGAATGAGAAAGATCTCTGTACCAATAATGAGAAATTTTAAGTAAAAAATGTAAATCACAAATTAGAGGGTATTATATTCTACCTTTTGTACAACTGAGGAGGAAGTTACCAATAGATTTTCTTATTTGCTGTATGCGTTGATTTACTTAATGAACAGATAGCTTGCACATTCTTCGATGTGTTTTCTGAATATTAAACCACTTAATACTCATTGAGACCCTTCGATGTGGATACTGTTTTCTTAATTTTTGCAGATGCAGAAATTGAAGCACAGAGGGGTTAAGTAACATGACTGAGGTTACACAGCTGTAATGTGGAAGGATGCAAAAGAAAGTAACACAAATGATAAGATAGAGGCAGCAGGTCGGGGCACAGAGCGAGCCGATCGGGCAGGGGTGGGAGCAAAAGCCCTCAATATATTCCCTGTTATATTTTTTCTTCAAACTGCGTGGATCAATGACATAAACAATATATATATATATATATTTTAAAAAGTATACAGCCTTTTTAGTTGTTTTCAATGCAAGTTATTTAGTTTGCCATATTGCTAGTAGAGGAAGGTGCAAAGGTGCGAAAGTTGATTGTAAATCTTGTTTATTTCAGTCTCCCCTCTCTATCACACTGAAAAAAACCTTTTCATTCAAATGAAAGTCTTTCCTTTTCCCTTTTAGATTTGAAAATGATGATTGCTTTTTTGTCTGGGAGATGACTTAGGGCTGAGGCAAGGAGCAAAATTACTCTGTTTCTTTGAAAAAAAAAATTTTTTTTTGTAGAGATTAAGGTGGGTAGGTGATTTGGCACTTTAACCACAAAACCTAAGGTTTTCTGGATTGGGCTTGAAATAATTTCCTTCTACCTACACATGGAATTCATGGTAAAAGCTAGCTCCATCTCACTGTCCCCTGGCTTCCCTGCTATTCTTTATTCCCTTATCCAGCTTTATTTTTCTTCATGGCATTTATGTATAAATGCCATTTGTATCATTTTTTTCCTGTTGTGTTCATGATCTTCTTCACTACAAATGAACAAAACACTCTGTGAGGGCAAGAGCCTTGTCCGGCTTCTTAATGCTGTAGCCCAGTACTTTAAAACAGTGTCTCAAATGTGGCCTGCTTTCCGTAAATATGTATGAAAGTTATGAATAGAAAGTTCCCGTTTATATTCGAAATGAGCAATTTTGTACATGACATTTTGTTTCTTTTGTTTGTTCTCATGCGAACAACAGCCAATCTTGGAAAGCTGTGCACTCATTTTTACAGCATGATAGAAGTAGTCTCTCTAAAGAGACTGCATTTCAAGGGGTGTTATAAAGAGAAACCAGCAACGTCTAAATGAAATCTTAATGCAAAACATGCCTATAAATTTAAAACTAAATATATGTCATTATCTCTAATGTTTGCTTACAATTTTCTGCTGTGGTTCTTAATTGATTGCTTACTTCCATAAGGTATTCCTCAACGTGTGAGGTGTACTCATGAATACCATTCTACAGCGTTTGTTTTAAAATTTAACTTGGTGTTTCTAACCTTCGTTGAACGTGAACTTTAGTTTAGCTTTTTAAATATATATTTCTATATAATCATAAGTGGGGCAGGGAGTGTAGGTCAGAATTTTGTTTTTGTATTTAATTAGTGTAGAGTTCATTAGCAAAAGCATTTCAGGAATGAAAACAACAGCTACCACCATCATCTTCTTTGAGGTGGGCATTATTATGTGTGTTTGACTAATTAAGGAGCTGGGGATCAGGGAAGTTGAGTGAATTGTCCAAGTCACACAGCCAGACAATCTTGGATTAGAAATGCCAAACTGCCAGCTTTATCTGACTCTAAAGACTATGCTCTTAATTATGACTGGACTATTTCCGTTTTACTAATTAACCCTTCCTTTTAATTCTGTTTATTTATTTATTTTTTTGCATCTTTGTCTTTTGCTGTAAGCTACTAAAAATTACTTTATGAAGTAGATCAGGTATAATCTGTACATACATATACATATATAAATAAATGTCTCCCAAAATTTTTTGATTTTATTTGTATATTAGTTGATTAATTAATAATTGCAAATAAATAATCACAATTGAGGTGCACAGCATTTATAATAGTATTGCTGAAGCAAAATACCAACAGAGGAAGCACTTTCACAATAAATTATGCAAAACAGATAATCTCTTGAAAATTTTTCCCTGCTTTTCAAATCCTAAAGTGTTATTTCTTTCATTCATCTTTAGTTTTTTAACTGAGGGAGTGAACAGTGGACAAAACCAAATGAATTTCTTTACTGTTAACGTTTCTTTTACTATTTTAAAATTATCCAAGAGTGCTTCTTGAGAACAAGAATACAATCATGCATCACTTAACTTGGGGGATAAGTTCAGAGATACGCATGTTAGGTGATTTCCTTGTTGTGTAGACACCACAGAGTGTACTTACACAAGTGTAAACCGTACAGCTTACTATATAGCTAGGCTATATGGTTTAACTATTGCTCCTAGGTTACAAATATGTATAGCATGTGATTGAACTAAATACTGTAGGCAGTTGTAACATAATGGTAAATAGTTGTGCATCTGAACATATCTAAACATAGAAAAGGTATAGCAAAAATAGAGTATAAAAGATAAAAGTGGTATCCCTATGTAGGAAACTTACCATGAGTGGAGCCTGCAGGACTGGAAGTTGCTCTGGATGAGTCAGTGAGTGAGAGCTGAGTGAATGAAGGCCTAAGACATTACTGTACACTACCGTAGACTTCCTAAACACTTTACACTTAGGCTATACTATATATATTTTTTAAAGTAATTGTGCTACAATGTTACAACTGCTATGACATAACTAGGAGATAGGTATTTTTCAGCTCCATTTTTCACTCAAATAAAAGTCTGATGGTACCCTCATCAGACCAAAATGTTGCTATGTGGCACATGACTGTATTATGTATTTCATTAGTTAACATGCATCTTTTTGTTATTTCTATGTCTGTACTGCTAAAACTCATCAAATGACATTTAAAACTTCAAATGGCATGCAACTAGTCCGCAACAAAGCTCTTTGAAAATGTTTAATGTTGGACTAATGAATAAAATGCTTATTTTTAAAGCAGAATGAATCAAATTAAATGTTATTCGTGTTTTTAAGAAAACAAACACCTGTTTGATGATTTTTTTTCAACTCTTGTTAAAAAAAACTAGAGTTGAGGGTTTCATGTGGGCGAAACAAATTAGCCTTTTTAAGTTTCAGGAGATGCTGTGGGGACTTTCTTTTGAATAAACAAAAGTGAGTAAGAGAAAAAAAATAAAAACTTTAAGAACTAGAAAGCCATATGCAGAAAAAGTCTTTGCTTTCCGATGCTTAATACATTATTACTTCATTCACCTCTGTTTACTACATAAGAGTATACACAGTCTTTATTCTTCAGGTTCCCAAGCAAAAGCCAGATTTTCGTGCCAGGAACCATGGGGAAGAGACCATGATGAATGATGAAGGAGGCACCATGACATTCTAGAAAACTACATTAAATTCAGATAATAAAGAGCTGCATTCTATTTTCAGCTTGGCTCTTAACTGGCTCCATAACTTGGAATAAGTCACTTAACCTCGTGGGCTCAGTTTCCTTATTTGTAAAATGGGTCTTATCACTGCCTTATATATATTACCAAGTGGTTGCAGGAATCAGTTCAAATTCAAATAAGTAAACTGCATGAGCAAAGGATGAAAGTGCAGCATTAATATAAGAGAGAATTCTCCCTTGTGTGGGTCATGGGAATAGTTAAAACATTATAGAAAAGTTTTAAAAGTCTCTCTCTCTCTCTCTCTCTCTGCAAGTTAAAAGCTTTTTGAATGGCACAGATTAAACTACTGTCTTTATTGCTGTCTCACCAGGTGACTGTGGGCTAGTAAGCTGATGTTTTCTTTTTGTAGTTCTTACATTTTCAGAATGTTTTTTTTTCTTGCTATGGAAACAACTTAACAAATGACTCCAGATACACAGTCCATTTCTGGAACCTTGAGGTTACTGACTTGATCTTATTGCGACGGGAAAGTCAGAGTGAATAATTGGTTTAGAATAATATAGTCAATTGAGTTTGCCCTAGAAAGTGAGAGAAGGGAGGTTTAGAGTTGTTTATAATTAATTTAACAAATATTTGAACTAATGGCTCTGTCATGTCCCAAAAAGAGGTGAAGGATTTCAGTTAATGTATTTCCAAAGACTTAGATGAACTTGAAGAACTAGTTAACACAGCAAGGATCCTCTCTATTATCCTATAGAAATACATCAGAGTTAATATAATTTTGCTAATTTCCTCTTCCTCTTCTACTACCTCTTTTCTTCCTCATTCTCCTTCTCCTCTTCCCTCCCCTCTTCCTCCTCTTCAGCATCATCAGAATCCTACTCAGTTTTAATGCAGTATTTCAGCCCCCCACCTTTTTTTTTTTTTAGCACAGTAAGTATAGCAACTGACTCCTCTATTTTTTAAACCTTTTAAAAACAAGATGTTATTTTAATTATCTAAATCATGATAAACCATAAACTGACTAAAGTCTTGTCTTTTCTTGGTGGAAGTAACTGAACAGAAGAATACTTCTTGTAAGCAGAGAAATGCATTATATTTTATGAGACTTTGTAATAAATTTACTTTTTAGATATGACTCTATTGTTTCCATTTGGCGGTATCTGTTGAATCGATGACCTAAGAATGTCCTAAGACCAGGACCTACTATCCCTTATATCCATAATTTATAGATAATCAACAACAGCAACCACTTAAGATCCTATGTCATTTTATTTTCCAGTCATTTGTTCTTACACTTGGCTTCTTAAAAATGAGTAATGTTAAACTATATTTAATGTGTATACTACTAACCTATAAATTCCAACACACATGCATTATTACTGGATTTTTTTAGCAAGTCCCCGAAGTTTTTTCTGAATTTGGATAGCTCATGGGAATTATTGTCACTTCATACCCTGAAACATTTCTGAAGCAGCCAGACATCTTCTTTTGTTAATATGCTTACCACAAAATGGCAAAGGAAGTTTCTCTAAAATCCTTACAAATATCAAATATCAAAACCATTTCTCAGAGTTCTTAAATTGAGAGATAAAATTGTCTGCGGGGGCGTTGATTTTACTAGGGTAAACAGAAGCCTCCTGTGATTGTGTTTTACTAGAACTAGGGAGAGGAAGATTGGAAAATGTATTCCAAGATTTTTTCCATTCTGCCATCCTAGGCACAGCCCTGGAATCCCAGAGACACATACACATATTCTCATTAGCTGGGCGTTCTCTTGATTTAGCCATTCTGAGTAACCTAGAAGCAGGTGGGAAAAAGATCTGCCTGGTCTTTATTCATTGGGCAATGTAAATCCCTCTCCTGTAACACAAAGATTTGTTTTTTCATCTCCTTTTTCTGTGTATTTTAATATAGTGAATAGAACAATCTGTTTCTTTTTGTGAAATGTTGTACACACAGACACACACATACACACACACAACACACACACACAACCCTATGTTGCCCTGGGAAAGACTGCAGTTTTCGTGTAAAATAACTGCATGTTTCACCTTGTTCTCCAGGGCTTCAAATTGCCAATCTTGTGATGCGCTGTCACAACTTATGCGTGACTGACTGGTTACAGAGCCCGCTGATCTATATGGAGAGGTGAGAATTTGTCACTGTGCATAAGCAGAAAGATCAGTCAGATACAGTGATAGATCTGTTCTTTGCCTGGATTCGTCTGCTGCTATATTAGGGTAGCTTGGCAGCTGCCAAATCCAATTGTGAGCCTGGTTTTGTGGTTGAGAAAACAGAAAAAGACGAAGTAATGTCCTGACACAGCCACTTTGGGGTACACTAGCTGCAGAATGAAAATATTATTGTGATCATTATGTCAAAATATTCCCTTCCTCTGTATCCACCATAGGGGGTGCAGCAGCAACGTCAGCATCTTTTCTCAGGCATTGCAGAGGGAATTTATATATGGTGGCACTGGGGTTCAAGTTAGCATCTAGTGTGTACATGGGTAGACAGGCAGGCTCACCCAGAACTCAGTCTGACTTTTTCCAGACTGCTAATTAGAATTAGCATCTGTCATTAAAAATGAAGCTATCACTCTGGTGCCAGGGGCAAAATATGGTCAAATGACCCTTAAACAAGCTGCAATGGTGTTCTATGAAAATATTACAGATTTTGTAAAACTCATTAATGATGCTGAAGACAATGCACTCATTAGATTGGAGGGTATAAAATGCACACAGTGGTTTATCTGCTTTTGTGTTCATTCACTCAGCTGTGTTCATTACTATTCATGTGGATTAAAGAGGGGAGAAGAAATAAGATCAAAGAAATAATATCAGGCCATTATCAATCATATTTAACCAGTGCCCTTTAACTACCAACCTCCATTCACGATTCCATATCTGAGAGAAACTTCTTTCTCAGAACCCTCTTAGCTCCTTAAGGGAGTGCTAAAAGGCATTTAGTTTATTTTTATCCCTATATGAACCTTGCCATTTTAACCATAGGAAGAAAATATCAAACAGGGAAGGAAAAGATAATTATGAAATAGTAGAAGGAACGGCTTCAGAAAACCTAAACGTGGGCTCAGTCCTGAAGAACACCGAGTAGAGATATAAATAATTTAGTCAACAGAACAGCTATCCTGACACCACAGTAGCCATCCACTATTTGGAGAGATTTTCTCCCCAGTTCAGGATTAAAGAAACAAGTCAATAGTACAGTGTCCTTCTTTAATGACCCCTTTACCAACCCCTAATGCACAAGTTTTTTTCAAGAATGTTATTAACTTTTTAACTTTTCAGTAAGAGAACGAGTTCAATATTCTCAAAAGTCTGAAATTTCAGCATGAATATATTTAGTAAAAAGGAATTAGACATTTCTCTAGGTTCCTCCTAATTAAGGAATCATAACTACTATAGCTGATGGATATAATAACAAAGCCAAACATGTGAGAACTGACACCATTGTCTCTCTGGACTGATGCTCAGCCCTGCAATAAATTTAAATAAGCTTGACCAGGTCCAACCAGATTAAACTAATTTTTCAAAAAAGTGTGTGTTGGGGGGTAGGTTTTTAAAAGACAATAAAATCATATGCATTAGAGCTGGTTAGCTCTTGGAGAACTACGTTGTGATGAAAAACATACATGTCGAAGGGACTCCGCTTCTATTTTATCGTCATTCGTACTTCTCCAGGTTGGGGATGTTGCTGTCACTGCCACTGTGAATAATTTTTCAGGACATTTTACAGAACATTTCAAAAGTGTAGATATCATCAATTCCCAGAATGGGAGCAGCTGAATGAGGGCTCCTGTGGAACTATAAAGTCCGGCAAAATTTTGCATAAATATGAGGAAAGCCCCAGGAAAAACATTTTGACACTGACTGGATCCTGTCGTGGGGAAGCATCTATCATTTTCCTCATGGGGAAGTTACATTTGTGAGATAATTCCATAAAATGGATTAGAAAGTCTTTGAACAACATTTGTGTGGAGCAGAGGTAGCAAACACAAATGCCTAGAGAATCCAGGCAGGTAGTGTAATGAGTAAAGCAAGTTCAGTGGGCAATGGAAATACAGAGAAAGTGATGCCCGTTTCAACATGGAAGCCTCTTCTCAGCTCCAGATATGCTGCCTTATGGGAGTGGGGGCCCAAATCTCCTAACTTTTTAAAAGAGAAACTGGAAATCTGAATTTTTGCAAATTTCCTGAATTTAAAATGTAGGTCACTTATTCAAAATGAGCCCCCCCAAAAATAACAAATACATATATATATATATTTGTGTGTGTGTGTGTGTAGAAAAAACATGCATATGTATATAAACATATATGTGTAATATATATGTTATACATATATGTATTTTATATATGTATACACACACATATATGGAATTCATCACACCAGCTGCCATTTTTAGCTCTTGGAACATGCTACCACACTATCCACATTTACTAAGGGTCTCCTGAACATAAAGATCACTACTTATGATCTGAAAGATTTGTTGGCTATGTTGAAGACAAGAATTTTACTCCTAAAGAGTATGATGTATAGCTGAACCAATAAGGAAAGTAACAATGTACAGTATGGTACTGGATTCTTCACTCTGATTAGTAGCAGTAATAAGACTAAAATAGGCTTTTGAGGAATAAAGATCAGGAAGAGTGAAGGAGAGTGGGAAGGGAAAAATAGAAACTAAACTTAGAGTGGTGCTTTGGAGCTGGGTATCAGAAATGATCACTAAGCAAAAGTGGGGAGAGCTGGAGAATCTGTTAGATTTGAATGATCTTCAAAGATATACACATCTATGTGATGTGACTGTTGAAACAGGATTGTTGTTGAAATAGGATTACATTTACATTTAGCCACTTCCCTTATGTATAGAATAGCATAGGAAATAATTATATAAATATTAGTCGTTTACTTCTTAGAAACTAATATTGACTCTAGAGATCATAGATAGCTGATCAAGGATAGGTAAGCTTGAAACAAAATTTCTGATTGCAAATGATTCCACAGCATTATATGTTCTTTTATTTTTATTCACAGTGACAGTGTGTCAGCTTAGATAAAAAGAAACACTGGAGGTTTTTCACGGGCTTCAGACATCACATAGCATTAATTCTGATGAAAAATTTTCAAGATGTGACTTTAAATGGCAATGATTTTGACACTGTGAATTTCAAGACTAGGAACTCATCACCCCTCCAGATAAACTGCACCCCATCTGCAAGAAGACAGCAGTCTTTATACAAAATTTCTCATGTAAAGTTTAGTATGTTTACACTCAAAATTTACCAGGGGAGGGTGGATAGAGAAAAGCTATTCTGAGTTCATTTGTACTTATGTTTCTTTCAAAAGAAGATATCATTAAAAAATGTAGGGCTTATTTTTTTCTCTTGTATATTAAAGAAGCCAAATAACAATAAAACTTGATTGTCATTCTATTTAAAGAAGGCAATTATGCAGTGGTTATACATATCCTAAGCTCAGATGTCTGAACCTAAGATGTCTGAGCTCTCTAAACGGATCTCGTAATAGAATTGCATTTCACAGAGGGATAAAATGGTATAAAACCCCAAGCTTGGTATTTCTGAAGTGGGAATGCCATTCATTCAGGAGGGGAAATTCAGCTTCTCAGTATTTCCAGATCTTCAGTTTATCTTGGAGATAATACATAGAAAACTGGAAGCTTTGGGGCCACTTTTGATTTGGTTGTGCACATGGACCTAGTCTGAAGGTGGCATCTTGCACCCATTGTGGGTAGGCAGCTTTTGGGTAATGGATGCATTTTAAAAAGCAGAAAACTTGACTTTGATCAATCATTGTCACTTTGATACAATAATCAGTGAAATCCCAGTGTTTAGGCCATCAGTTTACATCTTTACAAAGATGTGAGCTCACTCATACTGACTGATAACTATTTCAACGTAAACTGCCTCCTTAACAAAATATTCTCAGGTACTGAAGGTTTTTTTTCATGACACAAATAGCATCATTAGGGGAGTACTATATTGCAGGATAGTATCATTAACAATATAATAGCCTAGTGCCTTACAAAACAAGGAAAAATAAAGAGTTATAAATAAATTCACTTCTGGGATAAGAATAACATTTAACAAATGAAAATGATAGAAAAGAAAAAAATTTTAAAAAAATATCTCAGTCATTGGGAAATAAACAATTAGCCTACATTAGAAACAACGCCACCTTGAGGCCAGCGTGGAAGGATCAATGTTCTTAATTCATACCTACCAGGAAGAAGGACACAAAGGAAAATGAATAATTTCAAACCACAAGCCACAGGTGTTGGTCTGATTTGCAGACCAGTTCCTTTTGGTTATCAGCATAAATGTCACAGTGACAATTTTTCCTCTACTTGGTCCATTGTCCCTCGATCTACATGACAAGAAAGACCAAATTTCCTCTCTAGGTGGCCATATGGCCAGTTCTACTTGCAGAAAGCAATGTGAAGTTTTCACAGCAGCATCCATAACACGACCAGTGTCACCTTTACAGATACTGGCTTCACTTTAATCTTGGGGCTGTATTTGGCTTCAAATTCAGGGTATACCAACTATGATAGATTTGACTTTGCTAAACCTAAAGAAAAGGTGGAGAATTTTCAGTCAACACCCAAAAGAAATGACTAGAATTATGTTTTCTTCCTCAACCACCAAAATCTAATAGGGAATACAATTTTACTTCTACTTGGAAAATATTTTGCTAATGTGACCTTTCATCCTACTTGGAGTGGAATTTGGATTTATCTCAGAGATTTGCAGAAACAGAAAGGGAGGATCAATTTTCAGAAGAAACATGAAGTGTTTATACATTTGGGATGAGAGACAGGATATTTATACTACAGAATCTTGAGTGGGCACACCATCAGTCTGATGCACTTTTTTTTTTTGACATAGCTGTGAAGTGTTGCTAAATTAATATGCAAATTTATTATTTTTAATTTATTTATTTTAATAGGTTTTTAGGGAACATGTGGTGTTAGGTTACATGAATAAGTCCTTCAGTGGTGATTTCTGAGATTTTGGTGCACCCATCACCCTAATATACCAATTTAACTTTAAAAATCTATAATTTAGGACAGAAACCAGGGAGCTAGTTTTCATTTCCCTAGGTATCATGCTTTTATACAAAGATACATAATAATAAAAATGACAGTATCCAACATCTATTGCCTGCTGTTATGTACTAGCCACTGTTTAAAGCACTTTTAAGGTACTTTATATTAGCTCTTTTAAACATACTGTTTATATTTTAAAATGAACACAGATTTACTATTTATTATTAGTAAAATTTACTATTTTAATTCTCAAAAGTCATTGAGCCAAGTACTACTGTTATGCCCATTTTAAAGATGAGAAGTTGAGACAAAGAAAACCTCAATTTTCAAAGATTTAAATATTGGAGAAATATGCAGTGATCCTACAAGGAGCAGAAACTATGGAGACATTTTTTTTTTTTTTTTTTTTTTTGAGGCGGAGTCTCTCGCTGTGTCGCCCAGGCTGGAGTGCAGTGGCGCCATCTCTGCTCACTGCAAGCTCCGCCTCCTGGGTTCACGCCATTCTCCTGCCTCAGTCTCCTGAGTAGCTGGGACTACAGGTGCCCGCCACCACGCCCGGCTAATTTTTTTTGTATTTTTAGTAGAGATGGGATTTCACCATGTTAGCCAGGATGGTCTCGATCTCCTGACCTTGTGATCCACCCGCCTCGGCCTCCCAAAGTGCTGGGATTACAGGCGTGAGCCACCGCACCTGGCCTGGAGACATTTTTTATGGTTAAGAACTAAATTATTAAATCTGATATCAGTGTTACTTTTTTTTCTAGCTTTGCATTAACTATTCTTAGATTATAAATTTCTTATTTATCTTCTTCATTCTTCTGTTCAGTCCTGTTTCCATGACAAACTATCCTCCTTTCTTTCTTAATTTTTCTACAACAAATCAACCTTTAGAAGTCCTTGGGTTTTAATATCTCTCCCCTGTATCAAGAAAAATAAATGTTACTTATCATCTAAACGTCCATGCTTGGAAATTCTGTAATAGCAGGAGGAATTTTTCTTAATTATGAAATATTTGGTGCTTGCAATAATATTTTCCCTACTCTTTAACTATCTTCCTAGATAATGAATAGGGCACTTCTCCTTAAAATGGCTGTCAAATAAAGAGAGTTCAATCAACCATTTTTTGAAAGAAGCTTCAAAAATTTGAATCCTGCTGGTCTGAAATCTTAGCTCCAACACTCACTGAGTGAGTATGTAAGCTTAGGAATGTTATTTAATCTACCTTAATCTCATTTCCTCATGGAAAATATGGCATTAATAGCAATATCCACTTCATGGCATTGCCTATCCAGTGCCTGGGACAGAGTAAGCACAAAACAAATGTTGGTCACTCTTCTGGCCTGTGCAACAAAACCTAAAGCATAGGACATAGAATAGCACCTAGTAGCTCTTCAATAAATGCTAGCGCAACATTACAAAAGAAGAAGAAAATAATTTCAGTAATATTACAAAAGAAGATGTTACATCCAGAAGAAATAATTTTCAGGTTATCCTAAACGGTATTGAAAACCCAATTATGCTCACAGCTAGAGTGTAAAAACTACTTTAGGTATATCCACAGTCTGTCTCTGTCTTTCTCTCATTTGTTCACAGTTTACAAGTGGAAAGGGTAACAAGACTTTGGCCTGGCATACTCAATCCTGGATTCAAACATCCAGAGCTGCTGCTTTTCCCACCGCCAGACGGACGGCTGTGCGAGGAGAGATTAGGAGACACTTGAGACATTGATGCCTGAGGCTTGCAGTACTAACCAGAATAAACATTTTTCTTTTTTCAGTAAAGCAAATATGCAGGGAGCAGCTGCGCTAGGAGAGTAGTATTTTCACAGTTACTTCTAGTAATAACTGCACTTTAAAAGTGTTTCAACACTTGGACTCTAAGAACCCCTCAGTCCCTTTATGTAGATTACAGTTTCACTCAAGTTGGGTAATTTCTTTCTCCTCTTCCTTTGAGGTCTCTCTGGTCCTTGCCCTGGTAAAAAAAAAAAAAAAGATCTCTGGTTTTATGCCACTGAGGTTTAGGGAAAAGAAAGTGACAGATTTGGAGTTTCTTTTAAAAACACATAGATAGTTTAAAAATAAATTATAGCAAACTATATTTATGGTCATCTGTTGATCGTCTATATAGATCTCTGTCTTGGAAGAGTAGCTCCGAAACCCCATTTGGAATCATGTGAAATTACGTCACCACTCACAGCATGGTGTTAGCAGCCATCTATCTTCAAGTGCATGAAGTCAACCTGCTACCCTATAAACACGCTGCTGCTGGTGAGATACACAGAGAGAAATATTTTGGAAGAGTGAAAACATTCTTAGTCAAAGCCTGGGCTCGTTTGTAGTGACAAAATGGATTTGAAGGGACAACTACTAAACTCCCAAGACAGGCACAGGAAACGGTGCAAAGAGCACTGGCCTTCATGTGATCAGACTTGGAAGTCTTCGACGAAACATGAATCGCGGCCGGTTGTGTTCTCTCTTCTGTAAAAACAGGGGGTTGAGCTAAATGATGCCGAGTCTGTAAAATCTAAAATCATTTTTGGTAATAATATATGTTGTTTAAATTTTGTCATATAAAAAAGAATTCCCTGCAATGCATCCTCTAACAGTCTCTAAACCTCTTCCTTGCTTTATTATTCTATGTAGAACTTACTATCATCACCACCAATACTTTCAGTTTCACTTATTTTAAAATTATTGTCTGTCCTTCCCTTCTGGAAAGTAGGTTTCATTAGGGTAGGGGGTTTTGGTCTCTTTTGCCACAGCTTGATTCCCAGATTTTGGAACAGCGACTGGCACATAATAGGTGTTCAGTAAATACTTCAGAATGAATGATTCATAACTGTTCATAATTTAGCATCTTGTTTTCCACAGTAGAGTATGGTAACTAAACCTACTCCTCACATCCTATCTAAAAAATGCTTGAGAATAAATTTCTAATGTGAAATCTGAATAACAAGGTCCTTTCACGCTGAAAAATGTATTACTATTACAGTAACAGATAATGGTCGATTACTCATGCCTATGGTTTCTAAATTCTCATGAGTCTTTTGGCTAGCTTTAATTAATAAGGATGTCTTTCACAAGTTGTCTTTTGAGAGTAGCTGTAAATCTATCAACATATAATATTAGCACTTGATGGAATTTAGCTCTTTAATCCCAACGTTCCATTCAGGGAGGCTTATGTTTGTAAACCTCCCTGAAATGCAACCCCTCCAAGCTCTCTCTAATCATAAGTCCAGTGATAGAGCCTGATGCAACTCTCTTTGTGGCCTTTGCTTGCTTTTTGTTTCTTAAAGCATCAATTTCTAAAAGGTATATTGGCCCCCTTTTTTCTTCTGATCAGCCATGAGCATCTCCCATCTTTGCCCAAAGTGTCTCTCTTATATTATTGCAGATGTGATGCATTCTGAAATTGGTTGTAACTACACAATTTTAAAAACCAGATACCACTGCAGCAATACCACAGATCACAGTATATTGGGCATCCAAGAAAATACACCTTCCTCAAGTTTCTGGCCCAAATGTGAGTTTTTGGTAGTTGACAGGAAGTTTGTGTTGGATGTCTTACAGATGCATCCTCATTAGCTAGAAGAAGTCATGGAAAATTCTGAGAAGTAGGCATTTGATGAAAATAGACCCATTCTATTGTGGCAGAGCAGCTTTGAAGATGAGAAAGGAGAAAGTGTGATGGAGGAGGCACTGAGCAGGGGAAGGAAAGCGAGCTCCATGCTGGGATCACTGTTGCTGACTGCCCAGTTGGGGCTGGATAAGTCTTTTAGGGTTTTCTCATTGGCTGCTCAAGCCACCAAGTTAAATGTAAACCTTTTATTTTCTAAGGGGAAAGTGTGTGAGAGTTAACTGGAGTAATGAATCTCAAGCTTTAGCTTCAGAATTATGTTGGGGAGTTTTGTTAAAGTGAAAGTGAATGTTTGTTACATTATTGGGTCCCTGTTACAAATTTTGATTCAGTAATCTGCATTTCAAATAAATTCCCTTGTGATTCTGATGCAAGCCAGGAGTGCCTACTACAGCTTGAGTGATTCCAAATTAGAAGAGTTTTTGATAGTCCATTTTGGTTTCTTATTGTGAAAGAGACCGTGTGTGAAGAAGCTGTAAATTAGATTCATCGACACAAACAACTTTTTCTTAAAGTGACTGTATCCCATCCTTGTATTTTCTAACTAGTCATTTTGCAATTTTTCCCCCTATACTTTAAAAAATTTAGTAATTAACTCTAGTACATTTGCATTTGCTTTCTCAATGTCTCTCAGCCTTGGCTCTATGTGAAAATCACCGGAATCTTTAAAACAGATTCATTTGGTTGGGAATTTCAGGACGCAAAGGGTTCCTGAATTTCATCGAGGTTCTGTTAGAATGGGGATGGAAAGCAAAAAACAGTAGAATTCTATACTTATTACAAAAACTGAAAATGTATGCTCTTTAATTTATTCATCTTCCCATGGGAACATCTGAACTTAAATCCGGTTTCCCACATACCTGCCTACTTGCTGTTCATAGAGTGAAAATTCTGTGTGGGCATGACATCCTCTTGTCCTTTTAAGAGGGACCAGGGAGAAAATCTGGCTGGTTTAATAAAATGCGAAATGTAAGATGGGAAATGGAAGATCATTTGATCAATTATGTATAAAGATAAACCTCTAGCTTTCTCTGTGAAAGAGTAACAATACAGTTTTACCACCCTACTGCCTAACTTTATTAACTAGACTATATAGCTGTTTGGTTTCCCATTGGTTTCTAAAAAAGGATCTTGGGAACATGACTTCTCCCACCTTGACTTTAGAATGCATTTTATATGGCATGCAAGCCTTTAGCTAGTAATGAAAAATCAATATAACCTCCAACTCTTTATAACTTCTACCTTTTTCTTACAAAGGAATTATTAAGTCACAGTAGTGATTACAGCACATAAAACACACTTCTTTCTCCATTCAGTTGACAAAATGAAGTATTGCTCGTTTTATGAAAATCAGGAGTCTCATATCGTCATTCTTGATCTAAAGATTATATAGCTTTGGGTTAATCTTTTGTGTTTATTTACCAGCATTAAGAATGTAAGTCACTAAGTGGAACTTGGTTTTAAGTAAGATTAAATATAATTTGATGAGTCATTATTGGGTACTTTGTTTATCCTTAGCTTTGTGCTATGGCAGATTCCAGGTGAAAATAATAATTTCCCTTTCTAAAGATTTTCCTTATTAGATTATTAGAATTTTGAAATGTTAGGTATTAGGAAATTAGAATGAAAGACATATTTTTCAAAAAATTTTTAACAAATTTAAAGAAAAATCAGGTTTCCAGATGTGATCTTTGCAGGCTGTATAATACTTTTATTTTTCTCTTTCATTGTTGAACATAAAAAAAGATAAATATAATTTTTTGAATGTGGTTTTTCATATTTGAATTATAATGGTTGATCTAAGCTTTGATTACCAGATAAGGGAAGAATCAATAGTGGTTGAAAAAAAGTATTTACATTATGCAAATAGAGAAGACACCATAGACATATTTTGAACAAACAATAGGATAGGTATTTAAACATTACATTCTGCTATAAATTAGTGGAACCTTTTATGCATGCGTTTAAATCAACAGCTCATGTTGTAGAGAGGAAACGAAAAGGTCAGCAAAAAATAAAGGTAATTAGCTTTTCAGTAGAAGTCGAGACCTTTGGATTTCCTTCAAGATCTCTTAAGACTTAGCATGTAAGAGATTATAATGACTCTGCTATAGTATCAATCATTCAAGGCAAGTTTTTTCCCAATTTCATTATCCATAACATCTAGTAAAAGTGAATCACTTTTTGGATATTGCTCTTGCTCTGACTGACCTTAACTGTTCCTTCCTCTGGAACCCCACTTTTCTTCAAGCCTTTCCACAGTCTTCTCTTCACTTGCCATCCATGACAAACTAAGTCTCCTCTCCTGTGACTTCCTAGCACCTCACGTAAAACCCCACCCTGGTATATCCCATTGTACTGGAATTACTGGTTGGTTATGTCTCCGGCTTTCTGTAGATGATGAGATATTTACCTGGTTCCTCTTTACTCCCTTCAAATTAGCACAGGTTTTGGTACATACTATTTGGTTAAAAAAAAAAAAAATTATGTTGTTAATTCAGTGAATAAAGTCATGGCAATATTTTTCATGTCACAAATTTCAAACTCTGGTGTGGTGTGCCATTGACTCATTCTCAAGAGCATTTCACAGCTCAGGAATTAAAGACTGACTATGAAACCAAACAGCCTCAGGTGCATATATCAGTTCATTAAAAGTCAGGCCACACTTAATATTGATTCAAGAAGGAAGATTCAACAGGAAACAAAAGATTACTTATCCTTATTTAAAGAATCAAGTTTAAAAAGTGTTTGGATTAACCATCTTCTAGACAAAGAGTTTGGAAAAAGCGTAACAGGTGATTTTTTTTCCTTTTAATGTTCTGATTATAGGGCACTGACAATCAGGCCAAGAATTTTATTTTGAAAGCTCTGGCTTGAGTCCTTTAGTTGTGAATTGTTTATATATGTACAATAACACAGATATGGGACAATCATACTTTTAAATCAGATCCATGGCCTGTAAACACAGATTTATATTTTGCATCTCTCCCAGTTAACGAAGATACAAGAACAAGATTTTGCAATCTTTTTTTCCTGAATCCAATGGCAGTTGTGATAAAGTTTTGCTAAAGGTGGAGCTCTTTAAAGGAAAGCATGAAAATGGGCAGTTGGAAGACAGGAAGAGGAAGATGCAGGCCAAACAAATGCTTTGAAAATAAATTGGAAAAAAATTAGAAGACTACTGAGATAAAATCAATGAAAAAGAGGGAAAAAAGAAGAAAAGATGAAAGGATAACAAAAGAAGAGAGAAAATGAATCGGTCTTAAGGGAGAGAACTATGAGATAATGGAAAAACTGAGAAATGACAGAAAAAAATAGACTTGTAAGAAAATGTAAGGGAAAAACATACGACTATAGAAAAGTAAAAGACTATGTTTAAATTTTAATTTTTAAATTAAAAGAGGAGGAATTTGAGAGAATCAACAAATAACAACCAGAGTTAAACCTCAAGAAATATCTACCAAATGTTTATTGCTTGTTACGCACTTAAACTCAAGTGGCACCATCCCTACCCTATAAATCAGTGTGATGTGCTAGGTTAATAAGAATTAGGTAGAGCTAGAAGTAAGAAAAGAGGTGTTCATGTGCATTTTACATTCTGCTTCTTTTTTTAGGCCAGTAGTGATTTGCAGTGACGCCCCTATTCATCAAAACACTTCCTTCTATTCTTTAGTTGATTATCTGGGTACAGTGGAACACCAAACAATGACTTTGGCTTACAGGTTGTTCCTTGTGAAGAATAACCTACACAGATTCTGATTTATGTTGTCCTCTTTTTGGTAACCATTTTTAAAAAACTGAATATCAACACCATCCTCTAGGGAAGCAAGTGACAGACAATGCACTGCATTGTAAATAATTTATTTTAGCAAAATCAAAGAATTAGGATTTACCCTTATTGAGGCAAACACCCATCCACTGCTGTATTACCAGTTTGTGATCAGTTATTGGGTTAATAATGTGAACTCAATTTCTCAGCCTTTATTTGACCTACATACAGGTAACTCAGACAATAATGCAATAAAAATCACTGTGTAGAATAATTTTGCTTAGTTGTTCCTGGAGAGAAGGTGAATTCTATCTTCTATTTTTCTAATGCTTGTAAGATTTTGATGTCAGTTACTTTGGATCTAAAACTGCTTGATTTCTATTATTATATTAATGATGCATCAAATAATGGGCATTTTCAGCATGCTCAGTGGAAATCAATAAGTTCAACACAATGCAATTCTCCAAAGACAGTCAATTTTTTAGAGGGCTGAAAATGTAAAACAAATTGAAGGCATGCTAAAATGCAGTAATTTTACTAAGTTTACTGCTAACATTCAGTAATTATAAATGTTTTCTAGAGAAAGTTATCTTTCTATTAATCCATCCATCTTCTACTTTGTTGCAAAAAAGTCTTAAGTGACTGCTCAATACATTTTCATTGAATGTATCAATGGTGTGACGGCAGAAAACAAAAGCCAAATAAGAACAGAACCAAGGCCTGTTGCAGACAAGAGCAGGAATTAGTATAGGATAAAATACACGAGGAGCATATTTATAAAATGTCAAAGGTCTGCAGCAATGTTGCTTCACTAGTCCTTATAATTTTATAGTAAACCATCTAAAGAGGCTAACTGTACTTTGATAATATTACAGATTAGGAAACAAGGTATGGTTCAATTTTCTTGGTGTTTTCATTTAACAGATACTCGTGACAGGTACTGTATTCAGCAATAGGGATAAAACGATGAAACATTAGCCTGTGACAATCCGAGATCAGGAGTAAACTGTAGAAGCCTGGCTCTCTTAGTTTATCCATGTCACTTGCTCAGTAACTTTTCCAGATGACATAATCACGACATTGCAGGAGAATCCTATGGAAAAGTTCTGAAATATATTATTGAAAGCTGTGCTATTTACTATAGAGATATTGTTCATTGTTCAAACTTTTATTTACTGTGAAGACTTCTTTTAAAGTTTCAGAAAAGGTTCACTTTGGTGTGTGTTTGATTTTTTTGTTTTTAGATTTTGAAATCTGAATTTAATTTTGTACAGCGGAGTAAATTATGGCCCCCTGATTTATCCAACTAAAAGGTCATGGGCTAATCCTTTTGGATTATGGTGAAAGAAAAGAAACACTTTAGTTAATTATAGAATGAGTTTGCATGATGTATCACCCCCAGATCTGTTATGGAAAACTTTCAAGGGATTCAATATACATGTGGTTATTTTTCTGGATGATACTGTTGTTGTTACAGCTGGACTTCACCATCTGAATCATCCTGGGCTTATGATTAGACCCTCAAGTGAAACATTATTTGGAATAAATTATCTTTCCAGAGTGAAAACAAGAGTTTCAGCTCAAACTTGGTGATTAATGCTGTGGTACAATGAAGTTTTAGTTAACAGCAGGATTTAGAGACCAGGAAGACACTATGTTCATGTATTTTTCTAGCTGGTAGGGAATGCCGATTGGCTTCTGGTTGCCTAATAAACTAAATACAGGGTTAGCCACATGAAGATGATTGACTCAATTTAACACCTTGACCTGGTTAATTAATCTGTCAAATCATAGGATGTTACCATTTATTTTCATGTCTAACAGACCTGCAATAGTGTGGAGCTATAGATAGGAAATAGACTGTAGAATACATAAGACTCTAAGGTTAGTCATAATGGTTAGCTCGTTATCAGGCAAGATGCAAGATCAACAGAACCACAGGCAGGTTCACAATGTGCAGAAAAAAATGCCAGGCCCAGAAATATAAAAGGTATATTAAATTCTTGGTAGCTGTTTGAAACCAACTTTTAAAAGTTGAACGATTGTATATTATTGCTATCTATCAAATAATAACACAACCAGTTAAGAACCTGCCAATTTATCTCACTATCATCTGAATTTGATAAACAAAAATTAATTTTTAAAAAGAACCTGGTAGATTTGGTATTTATTGCCTTATTTAATTCTTACACCTATTCAGTGATGTAGCTGTCATTGGTATCATATTGGACAGGTGAGGAAACAGATGAAGAGGAGTGGGTAAACGATCCTAGCCGACACTGAACATAAGTAGGGCAGAAAGACACTTATTTTCAGAATTCAAGGTTTTCAAAGTTGTTTTTTGCTTTCAGTCAGTCTGCCTTTTACTACTACACTGCTACAGCCATCCACAAATATAATACGGGTTCTTTACACTAACAACGTTATATTTGTGTGGCAAAATTGCTTGTGAATGACTGTTTAGATTTTGTGGCTGCATTAGATGAGAAAGAATAAGAATGTCTAGGTCTGGTCTTATCCCTCCCACTGATTGTCTGGTTAAGCCGCTGATTTTTTTTTCCTTTCTTTTCTTTTTGTACAGCATTGGAAAAAATGTCTTTCTTCATCGTCTGCGAAATCCTTAAGGGCAGACTTTATTTTTTTTTTACTTCTCTCTCTAAGTCTCTATGTGCAGTTAGCAAAGCGGGCTTTTTGGTTTTCAAGGATAATATATAGTGCATTATCGTACCTGCCTCTCAGAGGTATTTTAATTGATATGTAGTTAATGAAGGACGTGGTGATGTTCTTAGAAATTGCTGTGAAATGTGAATTAAAAAATGATCAACGGGACTAGTGGGCACAGCTTGTCAGGCATGTTTTTAATTAGCATTTATGTAACTTTCCTATTTCTGGGCATCCTTGGGAAGACACATTTAATTTAAGAAATTAAAAAGGAAAATTTATTTTTCCAAAACGTTTCCTGACCTTCACAGAATAAAAACCAGTGAACCCGAGCTTCAGAGACGACAGACTGTCGGGAATTGTAAAGATGATTTGGGCAGTGCATTGTTTGGCGGGAGGAGCCCAACCTTCCACTAACAGAAAAGTCTACGTCAGCATTTACTTAGAAAATTTCTTTTAAAAGAGTTACAGAAGCAGTCCGCAAGTATCAATATTCTCTGTACAAACTCATATCTTTGTTCTGTTCTCTTGCTCTTGTGCCGTCTCTCTCTTTTTGAATTTCCTATAAAAGCTAAATTAGGTCTCAAGGGTTCTGCACCACTAAGCAAGGATCTCTTCTAGTCCATTGTGATGGAAGTAAATGTACTCAGGAGAAAGATGTACTTGAAGGAAAGGCTAAAGAATCTCCCTTCATTGAATTCTCCTGTCTCCCACACAACCTACCCACCCTGACTTCTCTAAATACTTCCCGCGTGCATGCGTCTACACACTCCAACTAGCCCTCAGCAACATTGTGCAGTAGGTAGGATATTTATCTGAAATCAGCACAACCTTTCTGGCCCCATCTCGACTTTGTCAAGAGGGGATGGAACTATCTTTCAAGTTTTCAGGCCTTTGAGCTTTTTCCTCATATCCCTATGAAAATATGTTTTTAGGAAAGGATTCGGTAAACTCATTTACTGGAGTATAAATAAAATCTAGGCTGAATTTCTCTGTAAAATATACTTTATCATAGCATTCAACAACAGCCATAGTCTTCTTTTGATATATGTGACCCTTACCTTACTACAGTTCTAATGAATATTGTATTCTTGGTGTATTGTAAGATAATGAGACCATGTAAAAATTAACTGTAATTCTAACAAGTTGGAGAAAAAGCATATTTTGGGGGACAGGTCTACTAGACTTTAAGATCACAAAGGACACTGTAGTTCAGGATTTTGGAATTACATGGTTCTGAGGTAGAATCCCAATGGCACATCTTATATCTGTTTGATTTTGGACAGGTTACCTAGTCTATAACAGCCCCTGCTCCCTCAAAAACTAAAATAACTGAAAACCAATCCTTGTAACAATGTAAGAAAAATTTTATACTGGAGGGCATGAACTCACGGACTTTGAAAGCTGGAAAGTACTCTGGAGACAACCACAGCCCACATTCTCATTCAGAAATGAGGAGGGTCGGAGGGCCAAGAGGTGACTTGCACAGGCTCCACAGTTAAGGGTAGCAACACGCCTCTTGATTTAAATTCTAGAAGTCTTTCCACTGAACCCCCAGAAGACAGTCTGTCTTTGGTGAGATAGCAAAGTAGCACTATGTTGGATACTCCTTGCACTTGGGTGTGAGCCACATGTTCTCAAATTAATTCAGGTTGTCTTAGGGCCAGTTGCAGTGTGTGGTCATTGGTGGCAATTTTTTAAAATGCCCGTTCAGTAGAAAGACATGCTTTCCGATGTTTTTCAACGATCATCCTCTCATGTCACACGTTCAATTAACAATGCCACGGAGGGAAGCTTTCATCTTATGGATGACTTAAAGAAGAAGATAAATGAGTGCATTTCCCTAGACCACTCACTTAGCTTTGGCTTGACTAGAGTAAGGGAGGTGTACCCCAGAAAGGACCTCTGAGACAAATGAGACACCCAGAGGAGGAGGTCAGCTTGAAGCATCTTGCAGCCATAGGTCAGTAATGGGGAGGGCAGAGCTGTTAAAAATCTGAATTAGAATCCCAGTTCCTTCAAATACTATCTAGGTAACTGGACAAATGACTTAACCTCTCTGTGCTTCATTTTCTTCACCTGTGACATAGGGATAAAAATAGTACTAATCTCAAGGGTTTATTCTGATGATTAACTGAGGTAATTCATATGAAGTATTCACCACAGTGCCTTTCACATAGTGAGTGTTCAACAAGAATTACCTATGATGGTGAAGAAGATTTAGACTAATGCCAGGGAATGTGAACCTTATAACTTATTTTTATTTATATTACACATTTATAATATTTTTCCAAGATCATTTCTCTCATAGTGACATTTTAAATATAATTTTTTCTTTTTCTGGAAATTAAACACTAAAAGGTAAAACAACGGTTTTAGGGCAATGCCCACTAGAGTATGGGGCTAGCCTTTTTAAAAAAATACAATTAGATTAAAATGTCTGGTAAGAAAATATTTCTATTTCAAATACAAGTTTGTTTATCAAATGCCTTTTAAACATTACAGCATTAATCTATATAAAACTTTGTATTCGGAAATAGGTTCTGCCCGAGAAAGCAGGTTTTTGACTGCTAACAAGGTGCTAATATCCACACCACCACGCCGTACCTTTCTGCCAACTGACTTGGCTTGTATTTAATTAGACCACAAGATGTTGGACTGAGTATAGTGCAAGTTACATAAGTTTCACAATGTAGCTCTCCTGATGTCAGTACCTTTCGTTACAGCAGAAAACACCATCGGAATCATGGGAATAAAGGGAATCTTCAAAATGAAATGATGAAGAAAAACACTGATTCATTTGAAGAAAAAAATGACGACAGAATTTCAGTTTTTTTAAAAGATGACATGTGCATTTTGCAGGTGTGTATTTGAAAGCAGACTCAGATGAAATTTTGAGTTTTTCTAATGGAAAGCATATTTTTTAGTGGGAGGGAGAGGAAAGGCTCAGCTATTTCAGATTCTTGGAAGAATCTTCAAAAGTTATGTGTAAAATATGAGAAAATAAAATAATAATTAGCTCCCATTGAAAAAGGGGTGAACTCCTTCATAAAATACTCCCCTGAAAGAACAAATCCCCTTCCACAGCTATGTAAAAACCACAATGGGTATAATAATATTCAGTGAGATGGTATGTGAGGAAACATTGCAATTTATATTTGGTAAATGTTGTGTCTATAAATTTTTTCAACCAGATTGTGCTAAACAAATGTAAATAAATATAAGGAAAAAACACCAGACTCAAATCAAGTGTACCAGGTATGTTGGGAACTGTTAGGTGGGAGGGAGGACACTTACTATGAGACAGGTTTTAGGGAGGTAACTGATATGTCAGTTAGGCTGACATTGCTGTCACTGAATGCCAAACCAAGTCCCCAGACCGCCTCTCTGCTTCATGCTTGACTCCTCTTTTTATTCAGTGACCCCTAAATCATTAAGAGGCAAGTTTTAAACACAGAACAGTCACAGATTTCCTTTTTTCAAAAGTTCAAAAGCTAGGCCCCCAACATTTTAAATTTATCTCAGTACAACAAAACTCCTATTTTGACATTTCAGCATCTCTCAATTCTTTCTTCTAATAACCAAATCTCTACTTCCCAGTGAGAACTCCCTTGGAGGCCTATTGTACTGGGGTAATTATACCTATATTATAGATGTTAGTCTAAGACTGTCTGAACCTCAGCTTTCTCATTTGCAATGTAGAGATAACAATACTTCACTTTTTTTGTGTGTGACAATAAAAATTCAAGAACAATGTTAAGCCACTTAGTGAGGGCTAAATATCAGGTGCAATGCTAAGCATGTTATGATGTTATCTAATTTGATTTAACTCTTACAATGAGCCTATGATGAAGGTATTATTTATCTTCACTTTACAAAAAAAAAATGATAAGCAGTAGAGGTGGCACTGGCACCTGGACTGCTTTACTTCCATGCCTGGGATTGTAACTAGCCCCTCTAGGAGGTCAAGGACCAAACACAGTATCTGACACATAGGGTAGAGTCAATGTTAGTTCTCTCTCTTATGCTTTGTTTCATTTGGGGTGGTGCACACACATGATTTCTGCTGCCAAGATTTTGTTCCCTCTGTCCTTCCACCTGAAAAGTTTCTCTGTGATTCTTTGCCAGTGAAATTCTACACAATTTGAAGGCTTGGCTCAAGTGACTTCTCATAGAGTTCTTCCTAATCACTGGGATATTGATCTTCTTTTTAAGTCATCTAGCTTTTACCGGTTACAGGTGTCATTTGGCAATGCCATAGTATGTTGTACTCTTACTTAACAATTTGCATCTGTCATTTTGCAACATTATAGGTTCACTTTGCAAGAAAAGTGACAGCATTTTGGAATGGTGAGAACACAGACTCAGGAGATAGAGTGCCTGGGTCTGAATTCCAGTTTTGCCATTTACTAGATGTGTGACTTTGGACAAGTTACTTAACCTTCCTGTACCTTAGCCTCTTCGTCTATCAAATGGACCTAATAATAAACACTGTTTAATCACAAATTTGCTGTGAGGATTAACTAAGTTAATATTTATTAGAAGTTAGATGCAAACATGACACGTAAGTGCTTTAATGGTGTTAGTTTGTTGAATAAATACATTTTCTTCATTGAATCTTTTTCAACAACTGTGTAATGCTTACAGCATACTAGATACAACAGATGTTTGTTGATTTATTAATTGGCCAGGTTTTTATTTACCTTTCCTCATGCATAATTAATTTGAATTTTCAATGACCTATTATGGAGAAGATACAGAGTTGGAGTTGAGGATTCAAGGCTGTCTGACCTCAAGGGGTTCAAAAATATAAAAGACAAATATATGAGAAGTTATACTTGAGGGTTAATTAATTATTCAATATTATGTTTGATAATTATTAGTCAATATTATATTGAAATAACGGTATTGAATTACATACAAAATTATATTGAAAAAATTGAATACTATAACTTCATTCTAGTAACTGTGGTCAAGCTGCCTAGTACTTCTAGAAATAGAGCTCCTTGGCCAATATCTAAGCTCAATGAGGTTTACAATTGTCTTATTCTCCTCTATCATTCATTTTACATATATATAATTATATATATTATTAAATATATATTATATAAATATCATTTAGCATATTTTAAATATACTGTTATCCTCTTAAGGCTTAAATGCTTCTACTCATTTATTCAACATTTATTGAGTTTCAGGTTTTGTGCTAGGTGATGGGAATACTAAGTTCAATAAGACATATAACCTGTCTTTAGGGACTTGATAGTCAAGTGTTGGGGTCAGCAAACTACTGCCCACTCCAATTAAGCCTGCCACCTCTTTGTGTAAATAAAGTTTTATTGGAACATTGCCACGATTGTTCATTTACACATTGACTGTGGCTATGTTTGTGCTACTCTGACATTTTATGCTACAAAGTCAGAGAAAAGAGACCACATGGGCCACAAAGTCTAGAATATTTACTATTTGGGGTTTTACATAAAGGTTTGCAGATATGTGGTCTAGCGGAATGTACTGAAGCGTCTCTTTGAGGAGGATACCGTTTTGATTTCAGGGTTGCTGATTCTGAGGTTGGTAGTTATTCACAATTTCTGCAGAAAACTGGCACTTTAAAAAACTTGAGTGAAATAAGCAGTAGCTGTTGTCCAAAGCTTCTCAGATATGATTGTGCCTGGTCATCTAAGAAAAGTTAATGAAGAATGAATTATCATTCTGGGTTCTTTAAAGAGTTTGAAATAGTTGTTGCCCAAGTACTTGACTAATGCAGTTTCTAAGTAATAAGGAGACTGTGTTAATACGGACCAGAAAAACCATGGCTGAACACTGTGGAACAGGAATCGTGGGACCCACGGCATTCTTTTTTATTTCAGAACTATTGTAAGAGCAGATTACATAGTATATACAATAACACTGCAAAGAATGTAATTTTTGAAGCATTTTAGATTTTATATATTAAAATAGAACTAATGAGTTTCTATTTAAATATACCCATAGAATCTAAATCTCAAAATGTTTTAATAGCCATATCATACATTTGAAAAGAAAATGCATAAACAAACTTTTTTTACAGGGATTTTACAATATCTACTTTTCTCCTTGAATTCATGCTTTCACTTTCTGCACATGATTTTATTCTAATGTCTGAATTCTCATGTTTGAAAATCTTTTATTAGTTACTAGGTTATACCTCTCTCCAAAAAAAAGTATGTATTTTAGATTTAACCATTTTTTTCCTCTGTGAACACAAGTTCTGAGTTAAAATTCCTTCTAGATTGAATTATTGTCATTATCACTAGAACACAATTGATAAAAATCACATACATATATTACAAATTTTATATTTATTAGGTCAGTGCAAAAGTTATGGTGGCTTTTGCTGAAGAAATGGCAAAAACTGCAATAACTTTTGCATCAACCTAATACTAAATATAATAGTAAATATTAAAAGAAAATTTACCTTTTAATGGACCAGAGTGAGGTTTTTTTCTTTCACTTAATTCTGGTACTTTTGCTTGACTATTATTTACTACTAGAATGTAATGGGGTTTCACATCGATTCTATTTATGTTTTGTTTTTTAGGAATGCAAGTGTTGAAAAACTTATTCACATAAATATGCAGAGGAAAGTGGAACTAATTTTGCCATAGCAATTGAACTCACTTCTTTAAACTCATTCTGAGATATATGCCTCAAATCACATAGCATTCACATAGCATTCTATTATCAAAAACTATTTTTCATGACCAATAACTGAGAATTTGAATACATCTTCCTTCAATTTCATTGAAAGTAAACTACCTGACTTGCAAAAGACGATTTTGCCCATTCATTAAAATCACTCATTTTCTCAACATCAAAATCAATATTTCAAATTGTCTGTTTTTTACTGCAGTGGAAGTTTTCCATGTTGGGAACCATGCACATAATAAGATTTGAAAGGAGTGAGAGAGTTCAATCTTTCTTTCGTGGAGTGGAAGTGAGATTATTGTAAAGGGGAGGCAGAAAAGAGGAAGCAGCTTTCTCAGAGAATACACACAAAAAACTAAGGATTCTAAAATGATTCCATTCAGAAAACCTTCATATAGTCCTAGGGCAACATTTCTCAATCTCAACATTACGGGCATTTTGGACAGGATGGTTCTTTGCTTTGTGGGCTGTCCTGTATATTGCAGGATGTTTAACAGCATTCCTGACTTCTACCTATGGGACGTTAGTAGCATCTTCTTAGTTGTGACAACTCCACATTTTTCTAGATATTGTCATATATCTCCTGCAGGGCAAAATCACTGCCTGTTTTGAATAACTGCATTAGGGGTGTTAGTACTAATATATGAAGACTACTTTAGCAGTGAACATCATAATGAATTCTGCCCTATTAAATAGCGATGAGTTTGTAACAGTCTTATGAGCAAATTGAGATTCTTCATTTACCACAGAGTGTAGGAATATTTAAAGCATTCCCACAACTCTGCCAGTGGGAATCAGTTCATCATTCATCTTATATTTTGTGAACTGGTATGTATGTGTTGGTATTCTTTAACATCCTTAGGAATTGCAGTCTTGCAGCTTTGTCAGGGGATAGATACGAGCTAGTTTAATAGAGACAAATTGAAGGCAAGTGGACTAATTTTTCTGTATGAGTATCCTGATCTTTCCTCTAACATTTAAAATAAATTTCCCCCATTATGAGCCTTTAGAGACAAAAAGAGCAATATTAATCCACTGTTAAAGAATTTAATAAGGCAGAATTCTTCTTTTCTCAATGATGGAAAAAGTTTTTTTAAATTCGTCTTCTTCTTATTATTATTATTATCACTTGTATTATTGCTATTTCTGGTACCTATTGTGAATTGTAATATATGATTCTCAAAAAGACCAGACTCTAAGTTCTTGAGAGTACAGGATGGAATTCTATTCACCTGTGTATCTTCAAAACTTAAGATAGTGTCTGGTGCATAATAGATCCTTGATAAATGTTGGATGATGAAGGAAAGAGTAGTTGTGCCAATATCAAATCAGTTAATTGCCATCAAACTTTCAACTTTAACCTTATCATCATACTAGATGACCTCAGGCAAACGGAAGAGCTAAAACACAGTGAGTGAAAGATAAAGCATAGCCTTATTACTATGCCAGAGTAATTGAGCATTCATTCACTTTGACACTTTTAAAAAAAATTTTCTTTTGCTATATAGATGAGGGCTTGCTATGTTGCCTAGGCTGGTCTTGAACTCCTGGCCTAGACTTCTTACGTACCAGGACCACAGGCCTGGGCCACTGTGCCTCCCACACTTTGACACTTACAACTGATCTACAGAGACTCTGTGGGAAAATTTGAAAGGATAGAAAAAAAAAGAAGAAGAAAATAGTTTCTAAAATGTTAATATCAAGGGTTGATTTTTAACAGTTTTATGTTTTCTTCAGTTGCTCTTTTATAGATTTTTATGTATTTTAAGTCATATAGTACATACAATTTTGCATTTTACTTATTTTTTGTTAGTCTTTATGCTTAGTGGTCAGGATAATGTCCTTTTTGCTCACCATTTTATCCTCGGTACCTAAAATAAATGATTAAGTACATGTAGATATTTAATGCTAGTGAAGTACATTGAATATATCATGAGTATATAATAGTATACACAGTGAATACACATTACATGAAAGTATGTGGTAAAGAATATTACAACTAAGGTTTTCCTATATATTGAAAACATCATGGTGAGACTGCAATACGTTTTTAGAAACAGGTCTTTAGGTGTAAAGTCTTTTTTTGTGCTTTAGTTTAGTTCTTTGGAAAGATCCCAGAAGGTGAATTACTGAGCTAAAGAGTATGATATTTTTAAGGGTTTAAGTTAAAAGATTGTACCACTATAAATTCCTGCTACAGAATATGAGGGTATCATCACAACTGCTATTGTTTGACAGGTGAAGATGCTACTCATTCTGTTTGCATTCTTTAATAAGTGAAGTTGAGCTCTTTTTTTCAAATGTTTATTAACCACTTATATTTCCTCCTTTTATAAATCAAATATTTGTATTTTTGATTTGGTACAATTTTTTGAAGTGTGGAAACTGAATTTTAAAACTGTTTAAAAAGCGCTCTTTTATATTTTAGAGTTTTCTTTAGTCTGGCTACTCTGGACACATTCCTATTCATACCTGTCCTGAGTATCTCAAAAGATTGCTGTGTGTGTCATTTAGACAGTGGCTACATAAGCTTATTGAGAACGATGAAGTACGAAACACACAAGAGATTATTATACATTTTAACTGCTATTACATTTGTAGAGATGAGACTGCATCTGTCAGCTCCTCTCAGGTTTACATAGTTCCTCTCTTAAATGTTTTCAGAATTTTCCTTAAGAACAGCTGCAGAACACAGACTGACAGAATTAGTGAATATGAAGAAACATACCACTATATCTAAAACAGAGCAAGCAAAGAAGATATTTTACATGCCGTGAAACAAAGAGGATCACCTGAGATAAGTGTACAGTCTTTTCAACCTGATACTGTTAAACACAGTAGATACTAAATATAAGATGAAGAAAACCCAGTGTGGCTCATTTTCTTTCTAATAGCATCTGTGGTCAAATTTAGTCAAGTTGTGGGTGTCAGGACCATTCTATAATACGATCGGTTGGAGTCCTGCAGAATAAATGACAGGGTAGGGTTGGTATTTCAAGCTCTGTTTTTTATAGTACAGTTTATGTTAAAGAGGCCTGAAAAATCACTAATAGTAGACTAATAACTGTGCTTTAAAGAATTGCAAATAAACTTCATTTGAAAGCATAAAAATTAACCACATAAATGATAGCTTGATGTAAGGAATATTATGTTTCAGCCAAAATGCAAAACAAATTAAATTGCAATATTGTTAAGGAGGAGCAGAACTCTGCATTTCTTTAGAATTAATGTCAAATTTAATTGTTTTTTTTCTTTATAATGCTGGGCGCAATTAGACATGGCACCTTCTTAATGTTGTCAAGGTTCTTTCCTTAAGAAAACGTCTTATGCTTGTACATGACATAGAAGGATGATAATAGGCCTTTGATATAAATAGTGTGTTGATGAGAGGTCCAGTCTCAGTCAATCAGACAAAATTAATTAAACTCAGGTGGATAAATGGTGGTATGCTAGGCTATTAACATAGTTTTTTCATTGAAATGCTTATAGCTGAAGATAGAGAACCTTCCTCTTAACAGGCGTAAAAACTAGAGGAAAGAATTGACAAGCTGAGGGTCAAATGAGTGCATTCACATCACAAACTAAAAGTGTATGTTGGCTGTTGAAGGAAGATAAATTTTTTTATTGTCTTCATAGCTATTTCTGACAAAATTGCTGCCTTAAAGCGGATACAGATTCTTAGTGAGGAAAAAAAATCTATCAATATGCAATTTTTTCAAAATTTTGAAATCCATATAAAAGAAAATCTATTTGTTTATAAAATTAAATATTTGGAACTTTCAAGGGAATAATTACGGAAAGATAAAAAATTTACCACTTATACATTGAATTTGTTATTATTTTGACTAGACAGATCCAGTTTAGAATCTATAGATGTTTCCATAATACTTATTTTATTTTAGTTAAAATGGTAAACGCCATTATCATTATTTTGGGAGTGAAAGCTGTGGAGAGCTATGGTTTACCCAAGGGGATCTTGTGATTAAATAATAGTTTTACTGTATTATTCTCTATTCTTTATGTGGTCAAAACACTGGTGAGAGTTGTGGTAACAAGTTTTATCTGAAGGGCCAGTGCTGGCCAAATGGTAGCAGAGGTTGCATTCGGACTTAGCAAGTATTAATGCCATGATTGATTAGGGATATCTACTATCAATACAGGGGTGGCAAAAAATAGTATGGCGAGAGAGAGAGAGAGCATAGATTAATAAAAATAGAACTGGATTTGGAGGCAGGAACCCTTGTTTCCAGTCAAATTTTGGTATTAGACTCTTTCAACAAATGTCATCGATTTTTCTCATTTAAGAAAACGGGACATAATTAATATTGAACATTTGAGAAATTCAAATGAAACAAATATTATCTAAGGAATTCCTTAAGACTTTTATAAGAAATGTAGTTTTGTTGTGCTTGAGACTGTTACCTTGGAGGGTATTGTTTCTTAGACATCACAAGTGTTCAATAGTTAAGATTCGCTGAGTTGCATTTAAACCTTCTTCACTATAGAAGGGGTCACCTACAACTGTGTCAGATATTTCTCTTTACTTTTAAAGCATTATTTTATTTTTAAAAAGTATGTTTTTTACTCTTAATCAGTACACAAATCAACCATGTTAGATAATCTCTCAAAAATCATTAATGAACATAAGGATACAGTACAATTTTGGTGGAAAAAATTCCAAATCAATTTATTTTATTACAAAAGAATACTTTCTAAAATCAATCACATAAATTTTAATTTATTCTGACATGAGCAACAGCCAGAACTTATCTTTGGTAATATTAGTAAACAAAGTAAAAACACAACTGGAAGGGTATTAATGCTGTCTGACTAGAATATTTCTGAGTTGTCCTTGTGATAATTTACTTCAAAAGCTCTTTTCCTTTGGTTGTTAACTTTTTTTTTAATCACAAGAATGAAAGTATATATGCAAGGATAAAAGTGCTTAGAATTAAGCTTATTAAAAAGTAGTCAGCATTTAAGTGGGAAAAAAAGTCAGCATATTGAACTGTTTGTTTTAAATTTAATTTTAGAGCAAACAGATTAATAAGTTAGGATCCTAAAAAATTCTAAATAATTTATTTAAAATATTTTATTTTTGTCGAAAACAAACTATTGCCAAGAAGCATGTACCTTAACGATATGATGTGTTTTTCCTGAACAAATGTTCCTGTATTCTACCAGACTGTGTGGCATTTGCTCATACTCAACAACTGTGGAAATTTGGAACAAGGTTTCTTCTCCTTTCTTTAAAAGTCTTTAATTCCTTTGCATGTGCCAGGCACAATTTATATACAAGTTAACAGGAAATGTTCTGTGTAATAATTTCATTATTTGTCCTGACAATGATAATGAAAGCCAGTTATTCATTAGGAACTCAGTATGTCCAAGTTCTTGGAACTTGTGTGTTATTGTTTAGTTCTGGACTCTGGAAGTCAGCAGCTGCTGGATGGTTAAATATGATTTGAGTGTTTATTCTGATTCAAGCTATATGATAAAATTTTTACTTTGGACACTTAGAATATGAGTTTTCATACTAATGCAAATTACAAACCCACATGAAGCCCTATGTGGTCCTTTCCTTGGACAGGTAAAATGACACTTTTTAAATGTAGCCTGTCAAATACAACTGGTTTCACTTATTTTCATTACACTAGGCAAATAAAAATAGTATGTCTGCATTTCATGTTCTCAGAGCTAATTACCGGCAACAACACATTTAGATCTTATTTAATAAGATTGTCTTTAAATTGCTTTTTAATGGAAAAACCAAAATAGTGGTTTACTGTTTACTAAGTATGACGCATATTTACATAAAAGCTAGAGTAAAAACACTAGACTCACGTTATATGTAACACTTTAAGTAAAACGACTATTCTCCAAGGGTTTAGCCTCCATTCACCAACCAGAATAGTACACTGGCCCAGGCATAACATGAAGTGGTTGTATGTGTCCATTGTCACATAAACTAGGAACACCAGAGACAAATTGCAATAAGGGGTGGGGGAATGAGTGTCCAGAAAACTGGTTGTCTTATTAAATAGCTGTTTAATCGAGGCTAGTAAAAGTTACAGGGGCCTTCCAAGCCTTTTTGGAAAAACCTCAGGAAATGGAATCATTCATGCAGTTCTTGAATTCTTCTATTTGCAAGAAAAACCTGGAAGTACCACAGCCACTATGTTATATGGATATCGTTACAACAGAAGGGCACAATTCCCTCGTCTAATATATTCTATGAATACTCAGCATTTAAAACAATTATTTATGTTTCAAGACTTAAAAGGTATGACTGTGTGGTCTTGCCCACTATGTGGAAATTTGAAGATGAGATTCATGCTAATGCAGAGGGTTATGGCCAAGAGTGACAATTTGGCTGCTTGCAAATTTCAAATGGAGGCATTTGCTTATGTGAGTTTATCCCAGCTCAGAGCCTCTTTTTCAGCTTTGTGGTCTCAGACATTTGATTTTACCAGCGTTTCAGAGTAGATCAGACATTAGTATGAGGACCCATGTTAACTCAGTTCACAAGAGCTAATGTCTAAGACCAGAATGACAAACTATCCTTTCGAAATGACAGAGCTTTAACTGAGGACTGTAGTGGACACTTTTCCCAGCCTGATCAGCAACTCACTCACAGTGCTGGGGTGGCACCGGCTAATATTTGCCTCTCACACTCAGGTTTTTATTACTAAGAGTCTCCAGAATTTTCCTTCTTTAAATATGCTGAAGAAAGAGAATAGCTCAAAAGTCAGCAAGAACACTATGTGTTGACTTTATAACTTAATTTTCAGGGTACAGTGTTATATCCAAGTATGTGGAATGGGAGAGTTTAAAGAACATCACTGTGGCCCTCAGATATGGCCTGCGTACTCTATTACTTCAATGGATTTTATTCTACTTGATATCTAGTAATCTAAGATACTCTCCAGAGCAGATATCACTACTTTCAGATCACAGCTTGAACATTAAAGAAAATGAAACTCAATATATATCTGCCATTTCCCTTTTTAAAAAATAAATAAGAATTTTCCTTATAAAAACAAACATATATGGATATTATAAAGTATTTGTACGTTTTCTTTTTCTTGGTGATACTTTTTTAAAAACAAACGATACCCTCTTCCTTACACTGATATTCATCTCACCTTCAATATATTTTCTTTTTGTAATTTAAAAAATTACCTTAAAGGATTTTTTTTTCAATTGTCACTTGAGAATAATTTTACTACTAAAAGTTTTGAGAGGAGTACTATTATTTGTGCTACGTCAGATTATGTTCTTTTTGGGATAGTTCTACTATAAACTCAATTTCACATAACACCAACTATATAAGGCAACTAGGGAGTACAACTAACAGTAATTTAATAGACCTCATTTACGATGAACAAATTAACCTAAAGAGGGAGTTCTACTTTACTTATCTTGAGAGGCCTATCTCAAACATCACTTCCCCTTTGAGAGCTAGTCTGACTTTCTGGTAGCATCCTTGCCATGTTCCATTGTGCTTTCTCTTTGATCCTAGCTTCGACTATACAGATGACTGTGCTTTATCAACCTGAGCATCCCTGGGGTTCAGCCCTGTACCTTACTTTGGGTGGATGTATCCAATAAGTCTTTAGTAAATAAATATGTGAGTCACATACATTTCTTTTTATATATATGACTGTAAAAGATGACATCATCTTTGAGCTTATTCCTTTTAAAATTAAAACTGAAATATTTTGGGGAAGATGGTATCATTCTTGTACTTGAGAGTATAACTTAATTTGGGCTCCTAAAAATGAGTTGATCAATGAGTTTGACAAAGTTTTCAGAACAGATGAGAATCAAGCTTAGTTGGTTTCAGATAAGGAGAGACATTTGTATTTGAAAATATGAAAACAAAACAAAATAAAATAAAGCTGGTCAGAAAATTAAAATTAAAAAAATCTACATTTTTTGCAGCTAATAATACTCATTTATTTCATGCCAAGTTCTGGTTATAAATGCCAAGGCCTTTTTAAAAAGCTCTTGCTGTTTCTTTTTTAAGGATAATTTTGTGCTTAAATTCAGAATACCATTTGTACATCTAATTCAGTCCTAAAATATTGTATATCTCTGGTTGTCACATGATTACAACATGATCTAGTGAAATTCAGTTAATGGTGTAGCAGTCTTTAAAAGAAGAATTCTATATTGAGCAATTGAGTGAGAATTTTTTAAATACACAATTTAAAATTAATTTATTGCAATATTTATTGAAAAAAGCTTTACTATGAGGTAAACTATGTAAGAGTTTTCTTTAAGTGTCCCGAGTTTTTCATATACTCTACAGTGCCAAGATATTTGGTTCATATGAGCACAAAGTAATAAGTAGGGTAGTAAGAAAAGCATAATTTAGTAAACAACCAGATTAATTTGATCTTTCTTTACTGATGTCCGTGATTCCCCTAAATTGGAGAAATATAAGCCAGGACCACATGATATCATAACTAATCACACAAAAAATGACATTAATAAATACCCATTCTAGTAATTTTAATGTCAGCATACCCAGCCAGTTAATAAAATATTTACTACGCAGAGGTGAACATGTTTAAGTCAAAACAAATTACTTTTGTTCTTTTATAAGAGCATATTTTTTGAGTAAGATTTTAGCCTCATATTTTGGCAGAGGCAAGATGTTCGGTTTGGCTTTTGTAAAAACATGCCTGTATCAAGAATATCCTAATGTAAATTTAACACAAAATGTATCATTTAATTATTACTATAAAGTTGTAATCTGTTTACAAAATTTATAAAATAACTACTAACCAAGCAGCATGCATGACATATTGAGTATAAAATACTGTACCTTCTAAGTGTTATTTTTTAATGTTTTAAATGCTTACTATGCAAGGTGTACAACAACGTGGGCAGAATATTATTGAATAATTCTCACTCCTCAGATATGCACTAATAAATTTGCACTTATCACAGAGCCACCAAATCTGGGACTTGAGATATTAACGGCCACATGGATATATTTTAGAGGTTACCTGAGCAAGCCAAAAATCTAGGTGGTTTGAAATATACAATAATTTTGTCACATTATGATCATAATATTTCCTTTCATAAGAATCTACCCCCAGTGCCATTAGTTAACCACATGGTTATTATATGTAGCTTGATTCACTATAAATGCCGTTATAACACCTGTGGTTTCCCTCATTAAGAATTGAATGCATGGGGTCAGGGGTTGAAAGGGCAGCATATGCGCTATGAAAGAACTAGTTAACACAGCCTATTATATTGGTGCACTGGTAAATCTCATTTCTATTCATCAGATGATTAGTTCAATCAATATTTATTCCTCTATGCTTCCTTTGTCTTGTGCTACAAAGGAAACATCCTTCAAATTCATGGCATAAACCTTGTTATCTATGAATTTGTTGCTTAATTTGAGAGGGAATATTTTATTTACTTGGCAGTCCTGAATTCTTTGATTCCCTTTCCCTCTAATTATCATTAGGTAGTATAATGGAGTTTTGTGTAGATTATTTATAAATAGATGTTATTAAGAGTTTCTTTTTTATGAGACTCTAGTACCACGTGTATTCATATCTTCCCTTTGAATGCTCTGGAAAGTTGCTTCTGTTTCTCTAAATATGTTTGAGTTTGGAAGTCTGGATTGTGAAAGCAAAGATAAGAATGATTTTCTCTCTCAAATATTCATTCTTCTTGTCTGAGTGGGTGGTTATAGGCACATACATATACATATTGCGTATCAGTGTGTATCAACAGACGCCTCCAAAGACTGCTATTATCTGCTGGGGATTCTGTTAAGTCAGAGATTCTATTCAAAGTAAGATAAATATTTGCAAAAAGCTGTAATTGGAAGATGATTAAAAAATTACAGGAATAATACTTTTTGTTTAGAGTGCTTATTTCATCAAAGGTCATCATTCATTATATCACAAAAGATTTATTTCATTAGTCAGCTTGATTTCTATCATTTAGATAAGAATAGATAGAATAACAGAACTACCTCTAGAATAAAAAACATACATTAACTATTAAGCACAATTTCCATTTCTAATATTTACTTTTCTATATATTTTAACATCACAATAAATGTTTTGTTAACGTTAATTAAACTAATGCCAATATAAATGAAGCCTTTACTTTTTTTTGTCTTTGTAGAATAAACACAGAAATAGTTTAGTCTAAAGAAATTATCCTCTCATATTATTACAATGTCACCTCAATCACTAATAACTTTTGCACTCACAACGTATGTGCTCATGAACCTTTGATGTGTTTCAATGTGGCCAGAATTTGACAGTCTTCACTTTGGAATTAATTCTTATTTCCTAATATGTTTACTTGTAAGGCTTAAATTTCACCAATGCACAGTGGCACTGATATTATTGTTCACAATTTTAAGCCTCACTTTATATACAAATTTGCAGAATCCCAGCAGACCCATGCATATATAATTTTTTAACTAATGATTTTTAAAGTTATAATGTTAAACTATTAATTGAATGCTATAATATGTACTTTAAATTAGAGGTATATTATTCATTGCAATGGAATAATCTAGTAATGTGCTGTGATTTCTACTTTTATATCTTAGAACTACTATAAAGAGAGGTCTAAAAACCATATAGGCCGTCTTATATTTCTAAAAGGTGAATACAGTTTTATAAAAGGTGATGTCATAGCTGAAAAAGCAATTTACTTATCTTTTTATGTAGAAAAGCTTTGTGTATCAAATCATATTAAATCCCTGTTGACAATTGTGTATACACTACTTTTGGGGGAAAAAGTAGGTATTATGAGATTTAAGTGTCATTTTCATGAAGACCAACCCAAAAACTTTGTAAGTTTTTGGTGTAATAAAATTTTTGTTCCTGTAAAATTAGGTTTCATGGCTTGGAAACACTTCATTTAAAATATAATCTATGCAAATACACTCCTGAATAGTTGTTTTTATGGCTGATCATAGTTCCGTGTTATCAAATTGCTGCCAGAATAAGTAAATGTTAACATTCATATTTGGTTAAGAGTATAAGATAATGTTTTTATGTATGTTAAATGATCACATCAACCACTTTAATAATGATGCAAAAACTCATCTTTTAGGGATTCTCTAATGAGCAAAAGCTATATTGTGGTTGACGGAAAATCCAAAGATTAGTAAGTTTTAAGTAAATGTCATCAAAGGAGTTTCAATCTTGTGTCCCTCAGGTTTATAAAGTTTGCTGCTCAATTTCTTCATCTACATTTTCCTCCTGGTTTCCCAATTTCTGATTGTTAGAAAATATTGAAAAGTAAAAGCCTTGGTGGTAATAATACCTATCCCAGAAGTCCAGTATGTCAAGCACTTCTGTGTCATAATACTTGTTACAAACTCACCCATGATGCTGGGGGAGGAAGGAGGACAGAGTCACTAGAAGGTACCATTTAAGAAAATATTTTATTTTTATGGCTATATATTATTTCATCAATACTTGAAATACAGCTTCAGAATTTCCTGTTAAACTGTTTGAATAATTACATTTCTTGGAATGAAGACAGCGTACTGATGATTACTTAATGAGCAATTATTAATGGACTACTAACAGAGATGTCCTTCCAGCAATGTTTTTTTAATTGCGGGAGGTGGAATGTTGGTTAGAAATATTTAATTGGAACTTGTGGAGGAAATTAAGAGAGAGAACTTGTTTAGGAAATCTAAAGGCTCTGCCAGCAGGACGTTCAGAGCTCCATACTTCTGAAGGGCTGCCATACCTCTGAAAGCAAGCTGCCTCTTTTCTAAAGTTTAGCACTTAGTAAAAATTAACTACCTGCAAATAAGAGAGGAAAACTAGACTTTAAAAAAGCCAGACCCAATCCTTGTTTATAGCAAGCATAAAACCAGATTTCTAATCCGCCCTAGCGACAATCACCTATTGATTGCGATGACATCTGTGCCCCTGTTTTTGGAAGCGGGGTTTTCCGTGGAGGCAGGACTGAAAAATCCGACCATTTCCGCGCCCCTGTGTAATAAACAGCCCACAGATCTTTCAAGAAGGACCCTTGAAACCCACACCTCAGCTCACTTTTTTCTCACCTAGTGATGGGCCCAATTAAAGGTCCTGCCTTCCGCCTTCAGAAGTTATTCCTTTCAGTAGTGAAATCTACGGAGAAGCCTCTCTGGAACTTCTGTGGTACCCTCTCACAGACAAAGGATGAAAGGCTTTGTGCGCCACCAAATACAACCTCCTCCGCCCCAGGCCAGAGTAAGCCACCGCGCTGTGTCCGGGACTCAGTTCAGCCGTGGGGCAGGACAAGGACGTCAAAGATCAGGGACTCTTAACCCCTTTCGTTCCCCGTAGCTTCCCTGGGGATAAAGTCTCTTAAATGCCCTAGGCGGGGGAGGAGTAGGGGGTGGGAATAGGTTTGCTGGATTGGCCCCGAAGGAGACCACTGAATCCCAGATCACCTTTCCATCGCGCAAAGCGCCCTGATTCAGGACAGTTGTCAGCTGCAAACTGGGGAGCCCAGGCGCTCACTAGGACCACCTGGGAATGGAAAGCGCGCGCGTGTGCATGAGGGAAATGGAGTGGGCCCACGGTAAAGCCCAGGTCTAAAACGGTCCCTCTCCCAACAGAGGGTGCTTAGTAGCCCTGCACGAGCGAAAGCTGATTCTTTTCCCGCTTTCACTTCTTAAGTTCACTCTCAAGTTCAGCCCCCAACTCCACAAGACGTCAGAGTAGCCTGGATCTTTTCTCAATCCCATTCTTATGGAACAGCCTCTCATACTGCGGAAGGGCACTGTCCGGAGATAATATGAAGAGGTAGTAAAGAAAGACACTAGGGGTCAGGAAAGGGCAACCAGGAAGGGCGATAGAGCGACCTGGCCATCTTTTAAGCTTACATTTTCTCCAGCGCGTTCCCCTAAGGCCTCCTGAGAGCTGCCTCAAATTAGAAGTTGTGAGGGGTCCTCGGACGCCTGGCGAGGCTGGCGCCCTCTGGGATAGGTCTGTGGGCTTAAACTGCTTTTCTCAAGGTAAGCATGAGGAACAGCGCCTGGCTTTCAATCCTTCCAGCTTCTGGAGTCCTCAAAGAGACCGCCGTGGTGAACCGGGACAATCATCTGCAAACTGCTCCTTCAGGAGAGGCTAGATCAAGCTACAACCCACCCCCACCCCGCGCCGCACTCCATTCTACCATGTAAGGAGTGAGCGGCTTTTATGCCCTAGGTCCTAGTGCCGGGTCCGAGTTGAGGTGGAGCATGGTTTCCAAGAAAGTATGAACCCAGCCACAGGGGGAAAGTTAGAAAGGAAGAAGTGGAGGGACGAACTGGCAGCTGCAGACTGGGACGGGTGAAACCGAAAGAATGGATGGGATGGTGAGATGGGCTAGAAAAGAAAAACAAAAGATTGGGCGTCTCTTACTAAGCCAAGGTTCTCTACTCGCCAATTGCCCAAGTATAGTTTCTTGAAAGAATTTAGACAGTGGAGCATGTAACCAACCCTCAACCGGTACAATCAGCTGGAGCCAGCGCGCACACACACGGGTGCCCCACTCCCAGCGAGCCGGCCAATCAAGACCATCCCATCAGGACGTCCTTGTTTCTTATCTACAGTCAACCCCCTCCCCCATGGACAATCTCTCTCCGTTCCTTCTTCTCCTTCCCTTTCCTGACACATCTCAGCGTCCAGCCAGCAAATCCTTGAGTCCAGGCTCGGGGCTCACCGCGTGCAGGAGGGAGTGGGAGTGAGACCCGCTGCCTCCTGGGGTGCTCCTCGAGGGGAACAGGGGGAGTGGGTGGGAGAGGATCACAGTCAGTGGAAGGAGGAGACCAGTGATTGTATCCCAACTCTCCCAAGTGCTCCCTGCCTAGACCACCTCTCTCCGAGTCTGGGATGCAGGAAGGTCTGGAGCTGGCCGTTACTAACTTTCTGTTGTCAAGACCCAGGGGTACTTGAGAAGGCTAGAGAAGAACCCCCGATGAACAGCGGTGTGGCCAGGAAGAGAGACTGGGGGTGGGGGTGGGTGCCCAGAGCTTGCACAGATCCCCATGTCAGGCGGACACCTGCCTGGCTCTTCAGTAAAAGAGTGAAGAAAGGCCCAGCACAGCGCGAAGGAAACCTGAGGTCTCCGGCAAGGCAGGAGAGGAGACCAAGTGACTCCCCGAAACCCACCCGCCAGCCCTTCGAGAGGCCCAGAGTTCAGCCGGAGCAGGTGTAACGCTACAGTCCCCGGCGCGCATCCCCGCAGACCCCAGCTCGCCCGGGGGTCCCGCCGCCGCCATCGCCTGCGACTGCGAGGGTCCTGGCCCGAGGGTGCACCAGCACCTCCGTCCACTACTGGCCCTTTATCTGACAAAAGAGCCGGAGCCCATGGCTCTCCGGCCGTGAGTAGTGTGGCCTTTCCAAGCCTCCAGAACTTTCTCATTACAACTTTTCCGGGGTCGCACTACTCCCTGGGCCGCGCGGGCTCGGGCACGAGGACCTGGCCAGGGCGCAGCGACTGCACGAAGGCGCGCGCCAGAGAACTAGCTGTTCCCCCAGCCGCGTCCAGCCTCGCAGCACTGCTCTTCTGCTTGCTATTCCTGCGAAGGGACATGCCTGCTGGCCAGGACGCTAGTGGGCCTCGTAATCTGGCGAGTGTGTGCCCGCGCGTGTCCACCCTGCCCCCGGCCGGGGCGCCCCGCGCACCCAACCCCGGCCGGCGACCACTGCGCGCGGGGCACTTCCAAACTGCTCCTGTCCAGAGGCATCCCTCACTCGGCTTTCTCCATCCCGCGTCCGCTTCCGCACCCGAGAACGACAAGCAAAAATGATTCAGTGCAACTCAAGGACTGGTAGGAACCAAGTAGCCTGTCTCCCCTCTCCAAAAAAGCGCCCTCCCGCGTCCCTCCAGAACTCCCGAAAGGCATCAACACCTTCCCACAACTTTCTACGCCCAGGCCATTTGCAGCCCCACCTGCGAGAGCGAATTCGGGAAACTGCGCCTGGACAACCTCTTTCCCCTTAGACTGGATGCCCTCCCCTCCCCCATCTCCCCGTCTGGCTGGAGTTGGCCGGACTCGGGGAGCCTCGGTGCCTGCAGACTCGCTTACCTCGCATGGTGTGGCCGCTCTCCCGCTCCGCGTAGTCATGAAGCTGCTCCCAGCCCGAACCCTGGAGAGCCCAAAAATCCCGCTCAGCACGAGTGAAGAAGGTGGTCGGCGAAGAGCTGCGCTGCCGAGAAAACCATCCCTTTAGGCGGACGCCGTGGCCGCAGGGTGACGTTTGCCGTCGCCGCCGCTATGTTAACAGTTTTGATGTTGGTGGTGACTGTTTTGATGCTTGTTTGTTTGTTTGTTTGTTTTCAGGAAGGGTGAAAAAAAAATGTTCTGGCTGTCTGGTGCCTGGGTTTTGTTTTGGTTTTGTTTTTCTTTTTCTTTCTCTCCAATGTGCTTGCTTTTTAAAAATGCCACCGCCTCCGGCTCAGAAGATTTCTTTTGTGATCACTTGGACTGAGGAGGAGGAGGAAGGGCAGCAGCAGGAGGAGGAGTTGGTGGTGGTTTTGTTAGTTACAAAGAAGAGGGAGAAGGAGCAAGGGGGAAAAAAGGAAACAGAAAGAAAAGAAAGAAAGGCGGTGTGGATGGCAGAGCATGTGCGTTTTCACATGACATCTGTGCCTGTTAGCGGATCCACAATGTGAATTTTCACTGTTCAGTTACAGGGAGGAAGGGAGCAGCGAGAGAGAAAGAGAGGGGAGAGATGGAGAGAGAGCGCTGAGAGGGGCTTATACGCGAGGGCGGGCTTGGCCGCGACTTCCAGGCCCCGCCTGCTGTCAGCGCAGCCGCCAATCAGCGCCCAGCAGCGCCTGGAGAGGCTGGGACCGCGGGGAGGGGACGCGGTGGAGGCGGAGGGTGGGGCGGGGGCTGGGGACGAGGGAGTCCGAGGCGGCCGGGGCTGCGACGGGGAATTGGAGACTGTCCGAACTGGGCAGAGGAGAAGGGCCGACCGGGAAAGTCGGACAGATCTGCAGGTGACAGGCACTTCCGATTCCAGCAGAGAAGGGGACACTGATCACGGAAAACCTTCGGAGGCAAGAGACGCGGGGCTCCCCGGGTTTCACGTTCGGTCCTTCTCTCGCAGCCCCCACGGGCCCAGCAGAGTTAGTTTTGAATTTATGGCAGAGCTTTGCCGAGCGCTGTTTGGGTAAACTTCGGTCTCTGGCAGGGGTTTCCATGGGCAGGTGGTTTGGGTGTTGGTGGTAGAATAATGCAAACCAACTTCCGTCACTTTTAGCACAACTAAAATGCAGTCCCATGCAAGTAGCTGTCCCCTTCCTTTAAAAACGTCTGTCAGATGCTCCCTGACCCTCTTCTAAAAAAAAAAAAAATTCGTGTATGTGTTCTTTTGTCAGGGAAGTTGATTTTTATTAGCATTTGGAGAATCCCCTTGAGAGATGGACTACAGGACTGAAGGAAAACAGCTCAAACTGGCGGTGTAGCCACCTTACTAATTCAAGAGAAATGGCTGTTGCTAGAAGGTGTGATTGTAGGGTGCTCTTAAAAAGGTTTTAGAAGGAAGACATTGTTAACTTTAGTTGCTATCAGAAGACATTTACCCTAGTTAGATTGGTAACTGAACATAGATCAACTTATTTGTATTCTTTAGGTGAAAATTGTCATCTATGACCATTTATTTGTATTCTGATAAAAATCTAATACATATATCAAAACTTCCTTTGCAAGTTTTTCCTCCTCAGTTGACAAAATAAGCATATAAATGATTACATCTACTTCCTTCCCAATAGTAGGAAACTTCTTAAATACTTGTGTTAATTGAACACCCTAAAAGATTCGGAGGTGAAAACTTTTGCCTCATTCACTCAGTCTTGAGGCCGGTAGATGTCTACTCATTAGCATACCTGTTGGCACAGCAGGCCTCATCGTTACTTAAGTATCCAAATAATTTGATTTTTGACTGGTATTTATTCATGATATGTCATATAACACAAAGTACAATGTAGAATTGGCAGTTATTTAGTTAATTAGGTCACTCTACACTGCCGAGTAGTTTTTTCCTTCCTGATTAAATAAAAAATGAATTATCTGCTGAATTTTCACCAGTGTGTAAATTGACGTAGCCCTGCTATATGCCATCCCATTTGCAAACCAATGTGTGATTTAGGAAAATTTTAGTATTAAGAGTGAAAGTTGATTGAGTCATTAATTAAATGAAATGAACAAAAGGAAGTTACTGTTCAGAATAGTTATTCCTTTATAAATACCTTTCTCCTAGAATTGTAATTGACACAGTAGTTAATCTTTTAAGATAATATTTAAGGCTCCCTGGTTTTATCATTTTTAATCAAGTAAAATATATTCATCATAACCCCGTTAAAGCTGTACAAAGTTATGCCTAATTTAGTCACTTCATTAAAAATTGCTGAATATAAAATAGTCAAGAAACAAATTGTGACTATATCATTTTAATTTTGCTGCTTCACGCAGAGACACAGGAATATTGAAAATTCCAAAGGCTTTGTAAACATTGTGTAATTATTATTGTTGTTGTTATCATTTTAGATTTCTATTTCTCTTTAGGGTAAACAGGAATTTCAAAATTCAAAAATTTAAACACTTCAGTGATTTTAACTTTCCAAACATTTATTGAATTCTGAATTTTTTTTTGATTCTGCAATATCTGTAATCCTTGAAAAAGGTAGTCAACAGATATATAAAAAGTATTTACCCCTCCATACATTTTTATATTATCTTTGTTTTGTAGTTTCAACAAGGCATACTTTTCTTAGAACATATTTCTTAATTGCTTCTGAGTATTTTTGAAGAAATTATTAATTAGAAGACTCTATCCTATTTCATTTTTCAAAACTATGTATATAATCTCTATATATGGTGATGCAAAAGTATGTATTTTCTCTTTAAACGCTGATCATTGGTTAAACTGTGGAAGCCTGGGACCTTTTGGATCTTTTTAAAAATTTAAAAACTGGTTTGTTAAGTGTTTCTAATAATTTTCACATTTATTTCAAATGAATGGAGCCCATTTATGTAAAATAAATATTAAGACTTTGAATGAAAGAAATATTTTCTAAGAACTCACAAAACACGTATATATAATCTGATGGTTTTGTAACCTATCTGCCAGCAAATAATCATATTTCAAGTGGCATAATAATATGTTACTATAATGTCCTTGCTCATATGAAGTACAGTATCAGTAATTTTATTTGAATGATTATGTTTGGTTTCCTATAAGCTTGAAACTGCTTTTTGCTGTGGGCCTGAAGGATTTTCTAAGTTGATAGTTACATTTTGATTAATTTAAATGACAATCAGTCACATAGCACTGTCCTCAATCTCAAAAATTGACATAAGATTCCAGTTAGGCTTGCCTGCTTACTTGTTTTTCTGACACATTAGCACCCCTCATGTTGAGCTGTACCACGGAGTATTAATGACAACAAATATCCTGAAAGAGGCAAAGTTTTAATGTAAGCCAACCAGGTAGGGTGACCGTGGTATTTTGGATTATTTCAATCCTAAAATGCTTAAACAGGAAGTCATAGTTCATGATATTCTGAGCTGGTAAGTCAGAATATTCCCTGGGCAGGGAATATTTTAAATAATTAAGAATCTTGAAGGGACATTAGCAATACTGATCACAATGTTACATTTAGGAATGACTGAAAGATTGGTTATGTTTAACTCTATTTAGGGAGCTGTGTGGTTGTGAAAATTGGGAAAGAGATATAAAGCTGCTATTAAATATTGGAAAAGCCAGAAAAATGTAAGAATTTTTAACATTCAAACCTTTTACAAGTGGGAAGGGTGAAGTACTGAGCTCCCTGTTGCTGAAGGCATCCAAAAAAGGGTTGAATAAAAGGTTCTGGTAGAGATGCTCTATTATACAGATTTCTATACTAGATTGGAAATTGTCTAGATTACCTCCAGGATCCTCTGTAGCTCTAAGTGTACAGTTGGCTTCTGTGTTCATGGGTTCTGCATCTGTGGATTCAACCAAGAGCAGAGTAAAAATAAATTGTGTCTGTATTGAACATGTACAGATGTTTTTCTTGTCACCATTCCCTAAACAATACAATAATTATTTATATAGTGTTTACATTGGCATTATAAGTAATCTAGAGATGATGGAAAGTATATAGGAAGATGTGCATAGGTTACATGCAAATACTACACATCATTTTATATCAGAAACTTGAATATCTGTGGCTTTTGGTATTGGTGGCAGGTCCTGGAACCAATCCCCCACGCATACCAAGGGATGCCTGTATTCACATGGAGTAAAGGTTTCTACCACTGCCCCAGCAGGCATCAGAGCCATATTTCCTACCTGAGAATACAAAATTCATGACAGCAGGAGCCAGGATTTCCCTAGAGTTTGTAAGAGGTCCTGGTACTTTATAGGTGCTTGATAATTATTGGTGGAATGAATGCTTTCTAATCTTTCAGACACTGGATGTGAACCACAAATGGAGTGAAGACCTGAATAAGATCCTTCTTTCTTAGTTTCTGTTGAACGGAAGGAGGAGGATGGGGAGAATCTGCATTTTAAACTCTCCTAATTTGGGGAAGCAAAAAATAATGGTTGAGATTGGTTATGTAGTTATAAAAGAAAGCTAAAATTTAGTTATTTTCATATTTATTACTATTCTTAATTTAATTAATTAATTTTTTGAGAGGGAGTCTCATTGGAGGCTGGCGTGCAGTGGCGCAGTCTCAGCTCACTGCAGCCTCTACCTCTTGGGTTCAAGTGATTCTCCTGCCTCAGCCTCCCGAGTAGCTGGGTTTACAGGTGTCCGCCACCACGCTCAGCTAATTTTTGTATTTTAGTGAGACATGGTTTCACCATGTTGGCCACACTGGTCTCAAACTCCTGACTCAATTGATCCTCCTGCCTCGGCCTCCCACAGTGCTGAGATGACAGACGTGAGCCACTGTGCCCAGCCCTATTCTCAATTTTATTCCCAGGTACTGAGTCTTCTTCATAATCTTTAAGTTATTTAAGTTCTGCTTCATTTTAAAGTATAGATGCAAGTTCAACAAGTTTTCAAAATAATAAGAAAAGCAAATATTAAAATAGAGCATACACTTTTGTAATAAATTGGAAAAGGTGATAAGGGCCAAAGCATGAATTAACCCCAGTATGTGGGAGAGGTAAGGCTAGCTTTCGGACAAGGACAAAACATGCAGGTCAGGAAAACAAGAGCTAACATTTATTGGATAAATCACATGATCTCTCGATCTATCTAATTTCTATTTCTTACAAGAGTCTACATGTTATACATTATATTTCTTCCTCTTCCCCACCTTTGAAAAATTATTTTATGGCTAAAAGACCAGAGGCTTAAAAAAGTTAACTTATCTAAGATCACAAATCTTAAAATGCTGGATCCAAGATTCAAACCCAGAAGTAGCCACTAAAATGTTTCATGAGTGCAGGAACTTTCTTCACTTCATGTTATTTTTTCAATGTTGAATCCACAGAATCTACAGTCTCTTGCCTGATAAATAGTAGATGTTTAAAATACACTTGTGAATAAATAAACAGACATTTGAATCCTCGTCCACTACACAGTAGTGCATATGTACATTCTCATCACTAAATGACATTAAATAAAGAACAGTGAATTTTGACTTTAAAAATAAAAGGTCACTCTGAAAAATTTATGGAACAATGATGGCCTGATTTGGTCCATCATGGAGTTTAGGAAAATACTTCTGCAATAAATATTTCAGGTTGTAAATAATGTAAGCCTGAATTAAATGGGCACCAGGAAAAAGGGGGAAAATGAAAAGGTTGGATGCATGACACATTTTGCAGGCAGAAGCTATGACGTCTAAGGCATGATTAGACCAGTGGTGCTCACGGGCAGAGCATTGGGTAAAGGGAGAGAGATGTCAAACCAAAGCTTCACCAGTAGGAGGCTTATAGAATGAATATCCCACTAATCTAATCAATATATAAGGAAGGAAGAGAAGATTCTTGCTTAAATAGGGGAAAATATTGACCTTAATTTTCAATTGTGCATATCAGTGACAATGTACAGCAGATAGTTGGCTATAGATAGAACTAGAGATTTGGGAATTGGTTAGAGATGAAAGTAAAGATTTATGACATTCAGGCCAGGAGTGTTGGCTCTCGCCTGTAATGCAGCACATTGGGAGGCTGAGGCAGGCAGATCACTTGAGGTCAGGAGTTCGAGACCAGCCTGGCCAGTGTGGTGAAATCTCGTCTCTACCAAAAATACAAAAATTAGCCAGGTGTGGTGGTGGGCATCTGTAATCCCCGCTACTTGGGAGGCTGAGGTGGAGGTTGCAGTGAGCTGAGATTGCACCACTGGACTCCAGGTGACTGAGTGACACTCCATCTCAAAAAATTTATGACATTTAGAAACACCAAGGAGAATAGAGACAATATTAGATTTAAATATGAACAAATAAGTACATAAAATAATAGAAAATAATAGAATTACATTTTTTTTGAGACGGAGTCTCGCTCTATCGCCCAGGCTGGAGTGCAGTGGCGCGATCTCGGCTCACTGCAAGCTCAGCGTCCCGCCAGTCTCCTGCCTCAGCCTACAGAGTAGCTGGGACCACAGGCGCCTGCCACCACGCCCGGCTAATTTTTTTTTTTTGTATTTTTAGTAGAGACGGGGTTTCACCTTGTTAGCCAGGATGGTCTCCATCTCCTGACCTCGTGATCCACCCGCCTCGGCCTCCCAAAGTGCTGGGATTACAGGCGTGAGCCCCCGCGCCCGGCCTAGAATTACATTTTTGTGTATATTTATATGATATTTTAAATAGGGTCAAACTTGTCTACATCAGGAAACCCAGACACCATAAGGTTAGATATGTTTTCCTATACACAAAGTAAATATTTTAAATGGCAAAGACCCCAAAACAAAATCAATAGGCTGGAGAAAATATTTACTGCCGCTGTGACAGATGAAAGATTAGTAGCCTTCATAACGAATGTATGCAAACTTACAAATTGATAAACATTAGATTTAAAAAAACCCTAAAGCTGAGGTTGGTAGAGAAGAAAGGGAAGATAATGTCTTTTTTTTTTTTTACTTTATGGTTTTTGATACAGGTGAATAATTTCTTCTTCATGTTTACGGCTCTGTGAATAAGTTGAGAAGTTCCTTTCCAGATCAACTGACAGGGCTTTAGGATAATTTCTTGTATATTTATTGAAAATATGAGTTAAAATGCAAAAATAATATTTTGTATAACTTCACTATTCTTACTGATAGTCTTTAAAATTTATCTTGAATTGGCTACATTTCTGTACCTTCACTGCCTTATCAATCTAAGCTATTGCTTAGATTGAACTTACCATTCTAAGTTCCTCTCCTGCCTAGATGGGTATAATATTCTTAGAATATTTTCTCTGTCTCCATTTTTGCCTCTCACCCCATTAATTTCCCAACTGGCAGTTAGAACTTTTAAAATCAGATGATAAACATTCCCCTGCTAAAACACATTAGTGTCTTCCTATTGCATTTAGAAAATAACCCATATTCCTTACTGTGGCTTAGAAGTAGGGTGCATATATATTATAGTTTGCCCTGAAACCCTGCATAATTATTAAAAGTGCCCCTTTCATTTTCGAATGTGTTCCTGGTTGGGCAATGCATAATAGAATTATCCTGATGATAATAAAGCTCTGCTGGCTTAAATATTACGGTCTCAGAGAAATCGTCCCTCATAATACCACCTAAGAGAGAACTCGTTTGTAGTTCTTTATAAAAAATCTGTTTTCTTTATAGTATATATCAGAATTTATGATTGTTTCTTTTATTTTCTAATGAAAGAATTCAATTAATTTACAATTAATATTATTATTAGCTGCAGGAGGAAGTCACCATTTCTTGTATTTTGTATTGTATTATCAGTGCCTGGTACGATGCCTGACAGTTAGTACATGCTTAGTAAGTTTGTTCAGTGAATCGATAACTTTGACTAATTGCCAGAAATAAAATGATATAAGTAATAGTTCCTTTTCTTTTTGAAAACTTTGTTCACATATTTGCTAAGATGTCTCCAGATCTCATTATGGCCACATTAAAAAAATGCATGCAATATTGTTTTTCCTTTCAAAGCAACTGACATATAGTGATGATTAAATGTATTGGTTTGTGAGTAAATAAAACAAGACAACAAAAACAAACAAAAACTGATTTTGTCCCCAGATCTGCTATTTGCAATGTAACTTCTAGCTGGTTGTGAACCTACTGGTTATGGACTGCATGTTTGTGTCCTCTCTAAATTCATATGTTGAAGCTCCAACCCAACCCCCATTGGATGGTCTAAAGAGGTAGGGCCTTTGGGAGGTAAATAGGTTTAGATGGGCTGTGAGGGTGGAGCCCCCTCTATGATGGGATTAGTGCCCTTATAAGGAGAGGAAGAAACACCAGAATTTCCTCTCTCTCTGCCATGTGAGAGTATAGCAAGAAAGTGAGCTGTCTGCAAGCTCTGAAGAGGCCTCTCACCAGACACCAAATCTGGCAGCACCTTGATTTTGAACTTCTCAGCCTCCAGAACTGTGAGAAATAAGTGTTGTTTAAGCCACTCAGTCTATGGTATTTTGTTACAGCAGCCTAAGTTGACTAAGGCACTGCCTGAAACTCAGTGTACATATATATATATATATATATTTATGTAGTTTTTTTGTGTGTGCCTATATACACACACACACATAGAATATACACACAGTTTTTTTACATGTATGTACTGTGCATATATATATATATGTAAAATAAGGCTAATACACTTAAAAGGATGAAATGAGATGTACTAGTATAATGCTCAGAACATCACAATCAAACAAAAATCATTAACTATTGAAAAATTTTATTGTTTTATTGGGAAAATCTGTTTCATGTATTGGTAATAGCAAAATTTTCAGTTCAGGTCATTTAGACTTTGCTTGTTCATCATACTCTACAGCTACTGTTAAGTGCTCAAAAAATGTACAGAATATAAACTAATTTAATATTTACCCTATTATCAGTTATTTTCAATTTGATTTTTCCCAACTGATTTGTGACTGCCCTTTTTTTCCTTCCGTATTATATTTTAGATTGATCAGTTTTGGATTACTTCACTTACTTTCCTTCTGTTTGCATGCTGGCTATACATTCTTTCACTATCCTACTAGTAATTTCTCTAGAGATTAACATGTGTCTTTGGGTTATTATAATTAATAGAAACTAGTACTCTTACTACCTTCCAGTCAATGCTGAGACCTTCAACATTTAACTCCAATAATCTTTCCTCACCTCCTGGATGCTGTGTTACTGTTGTCATGCAATGTTAACTCTACATATATTTTAACCTTCTTAAGATAATATTATTCCTTAAGATAATATTAATTGCTATTGCTATTATTGTTATTATTTTGTCTGGTCAGAATTTCTTCAGTTTTCCCCCATACACAGCCTATCTAGTTTTCTTGAATTTTTTGTGTTTCCCTTTGAGATTATTTTACTTAACTGTCTTTAGCAGTTTAGTGGGACTTTTAAATGTATGGCCCTTATTCATGTAATTCCATTGTCTTCTGTCTTACATCTTCTCTGCTGAAGAGTCAGCTATCAGTCTTATGGTTGCTCCTTTGAAAATCAAGTGTCTTATTTTTTGGATCCTTTTGCAATGTCTTTGTCTTTGGTTTTCAGCTGTTTTATTGCAATGTGCTTAGGTGTGGGTTTTCCTTTTAATTGCTCTCTCTAGATTTTGAAGCAATTCTTGGATCTGTGGCTGGGTATCTTTTAGCATTTGGAATGGTCTTGATATTTACTCATAAATGTAGTTCTCACCTCATTCTCACTGTTTTCCCCTTCTGGAGGGAGATGGTGTTGCATGCATGCTAGAACCTTTCACCATGTCACCATGTCCCACATGTCCCTTTCAGTTTTATACGTAGTTTCCGTCTTTTGTGTTCTTTAGATTTCCATCAGTATATTTTATACTTACCTGATTTCTAATTTATTAATCCTTTCCTCAGCTATGTCCCATCTTCAGGTCTGTTGTCAGACCTATCTACTGAGGCATTTATTTCAGTTACTGTTTTCAGTCTTATAATTTCCATTTTGTTCTTGTTTATAGATTTCAGTTATCTGATAAAATCCTCCATCTTGTCCTTTATTTTCTTGAACATGTGAATGCACAGTTACTTTAAAGCCCATGTCAGATAATTCCAATATCTAGGTCGTCTGTTCATTTGATATATTGTTAATTTATTCTCTAGAATTTTTAAATTGAAATTCTGGGCATAGTTTATAAAAATTAAAGAATCTCTGGGTGATCAAAATGCTGCTTTTTATGGTAGTACTTTCTTTCTCTGTTCCAGAGAAGATTGGAATGAACAGAGAAAACACAAGTCAAGATAATTTTGAAGATTTGAATTTGAAAAAAATTTTGCTGAGAAGCATGTACATAGGCCAAACTTGACTCAGGGTATTTTCCATGAAGATTAAAGAACTTACTATGTATTTCCTCTTTGCAAGCATCAAAATTGTTACTGGTATATAGCTGCATGTTTATAATATCACTAAAATTACTGTGGTCTTTTCAACACACTCACCAAAATCAGATCATTTCTTAGTGCAAAATGTTTTTATCTTTTCTATTGCTTAAAGGAGTGGATGGGAATCTGTGTTTTCCCTTGAGATTCTACAATTTGGTGAAAGCTCATCCTTGGAGTTTATTGCCACATTTCTTTCCTTGAAATAAAAACTGTGCAGCTAGCTGCAGCTACCTTGGGGACTAAGATTATAATTACCATGTCCCTCCCTTAGAATGCATCCACATACAGGCCATAGGTTGCTCAGTTTGAATGCTTGGCATTCCTGGGACCTGATGGCATTTTGATAAATGATGCACATACATAATTTGAAAAATTTTAAATGCATTGGCAGAGATCAGGAAATGTTCGTGTTAATAAAAGCATAATTTTCTGGATCAAAGCAGATAAGGGAGGCCAATTTTCTCAGATGAGGAGAGCTGCAGAATCTGTTTAGTAAATGAGAAGAGAGGTTGAGGGAAGATGAGCCCTTTAAATGAGAGCAAAATACTTTATCAATGTAAATCAATTTTAGAGTAGTCCCTTTTCCTCTTTGAAGGGACACTGGGAGTAAAGGAATGAAATCAGCATGCTTTTTTTAAAAAAATTCCAAGCAAGTCTACCTGAACTCCCTAGTGGGATGGCTACAACCTCAGTCAGTTTATATCAAAATGTGGAAAAAATGTTTTATTTGAATGCAAATTCTGTTAACGTGACAGCCAGGACTTAGAAGAAGGAGAGAGAAAACAACAACACCAAAAAACAAAACAAAACAAGCAAACAAACAAACAAAAAATGAGCATTAGATGAAAGGTAGGAATAAAGAATAAAGAAAGGAATGAGAATTAAGGGATTAAAAAGGCCTTGAGAGAGACAGGGAGGGCATACATATGTCTTTAACAGAATGGTAGCTAAAGTGCACTGTATATTTCATATATTAGAATTATAGAATGACTATAATTTTATATTATAGAATGACTATATTATAGAATGACACATTATAGACTGCCTATAATAAATGAGAAAGAGCAGGGGTGATGCCTAAGGATGGTGAGCAGAAAAGGAAGAAGAGGGTTACAAAGGAAAAAGAGAGGAGGACAAAGGACGGGGGCAACTTTTACTTTGTTTATTGGCTTATGTGAAGGGGACTTGATCACTTAGGACCGAATTGATTGTCTGTTTTCCTGAGGAGTAGTTCTGGCATTTTTGTTGTTTGTTTGTAATTTTTGCAATTAAGTCTCAAGGGTCTTCTCCTAATGGCCTCTGTAAACTACCAATCCCTATCTTTAGCAACCATGGTCTACTCTGGGAAAGGGGAGTGATGGGCTTTTCTGCTTGGGTTTAGTTTATGTCCAACATGCAAACATGAAACCAATAATACAAGGCAACGTTCACAGCCCCCCAGTAAAAGTTTCAGAAAGGCTTGTTTTTCTTTACTGCAAAGCAAGCACATATCCATTAACTAAATTGCTTTATGAAGTTGTAAAAAATATTTTGGTAAAGCTGGTATTGTTCATTTGGGGATTATGTACATTTAATGAAATTAGTGCTATGAGACAGTTATATGTTAAAACGGGAAAGAGTTCCTTCCAAATATCAGTGACGCTACAATACAGTGAAGGTACAACACGTTTAAGTGAGTCTTTTTTTTTCTTTTTTCCTTCAATAGGTTTGTTATACTCAAAATGTACCAGGAACAGGAACAAAAGTATTTTATAAAAGAATTAATTTTTTGTGGTCTAAGAGTCCCAAAGGGTTATGTAATCAAAGTGGAAGCAGAAAAGCATGCTTTGAAAATAATTGGTCATGTCACACTTAACACATGTGCAGTGTGTCCCCAGAGAAGACTAGTGAAGTTATTTCATGTATTTAAACGGGGATAAGTTGATAAAGAGTTGTAGAGATTTGCTTAGATCCCTTGTATCCACTATCTTTGCTTCTGAAGATAAGGGCAGGACATAAATGAAATGGGTAAATGGAAGAGTTCGCGGAAGCAAATAAGTTTGTGTTCTCTGCCACTTCCAAGGGGTCCCTTGCATAAACTTCCTGCCCCAAGAGATTTGGAAATGGAAGAACAGTGACCAGCAGAGGGAGTAGTGCTGGTGCCAGGACCAGATTTAGCAAACACCTAAACTTTATTGGTTTAGAAGGAGCCAGAGAACTTGACCACAGCAATGATGGCAAATAACAGGGACCAGCATCTTCCCATTTGTGGGAAGCTAATGGCAGGCTACAAAATCACTATCTTTTTTTTTTTTTTTTTTTTTTTTTTTGAGATGGAGTCTCGCTCTGTCACCTAGGCGTGCAATGGCATGATCTCGGCTCACTGTAACCTCTGCCTCCTGGGTTCAAGCAATTCTCCTGCTTCAGCCTGCTGAGTAGCTGGGATTATAGGTGCGCGCCACCACGCCCGGCTAATTTTTGTATTTGGCACAGACGGGGTTTCACCATGTTGGTCAGGCTGGTCTCGAACTCCTGACCTTGTGATCCACCTGCTTCGGCCTCCTAAAGTGTTGGGATTACAAGCGTGAGCCACCACACCTGGCCCAAAATCACTATTTTAACCTCAAGTCCATTGAGCTCAAAATTAAGTAGAACAAACCATACTCATCTGCCTTAATGGTTGTTATTTCACTTTATTTTTATTAAAGTAGCAGATGTATGACTGAGGTATCAGGGAAGTGAAGATATTAATTTTTTCAAAGTTGTCTTTAATCAAGGGTAGTTTATTATAGTATGTCTTGTATTCATTTCTCATATGTTACTACCTGTCCATAGAGTCAATTGTTTTTTTCCTGGCAAATCTATGTTTCATTTAAATGTTGAAATAGCTAAGTCTTTATTAACCTGGGTGCAGATTGGCCTTCTAACCTTGGAAGTCTACCTTTTCTGGTTAATAATAGATCCTTAAACTAGCTCTCAGAGAGCCCTACAATCTCCAAAAAGGATCTTTCTTTCCTTCCTTCCTTCCTTCCTTCTCTCTCTCTCTTTCTTTCTTTCTCCAGAAAGAATCCTTCCTTCCTTCCTTCCTTCCTTCCTTCCTTCCTTCCTTCCTTCCTTCCTTCCTTCCTTCCTTCCTTCCTTCCTTCCTTCCTTCCTTCCTTCTTTTTTTCTCTCTCTCTCTCTTTCTTCTTCTTTTTTCTGATAAATTCTTACTCTGTGCCCAGGCTGGAGTGCAATCATGCAGTTTTGGATCACTGCAATCCCCACCTCCTGGGTTCAAGTGAGTCTCCTGGCTCAGCTTCTTGAGTAGCTGGGATTACAGGCGCCCGCCACAACAGCTGGCTAATTTTTGTGTTTTTAGTAGAGACAGGGTTTCACCAAGTTGGCCAGGCTGGTCTTGAACTGCTGAACTCGTGATCTGCCCGCCTTGGCCTCCCAAAGTGCTGGGATTAGAGGCATGAGCCACCACGCCCGGCCAAGAATTGTTTTTTCTAAAGGACTAATGAACTTGACAGTGACAAAAGAACAGAAAATAGAAACATTAAAATGCCTAAGGAAAAGGAAACAGGTTTTGATCCCTGTGGACTGTGATGAATGGGGACCAACTCAGTGTCTGTGCAAGCATCCTGGACTTGAGAAAAATGTGGAGGATGTAGTTACACATGATTGAGATGACTTCAGCTCTAGGGAGGAAAAAGGGAATTATTTTTGAAAAGCATAGTTTAAAAAGCAGACTTTATAAAGCCATCACTATATTTACAGGTGGATTTGTCATTCATTTAAAGATTCAACAAATATAGATTTAAGTAAAATCTGCCACTTCAATTTCCTATACATTTCAACAAAGGGCAAACCTTGAGTAAATTCAGTTGCAAAGACAGTAAAAATTGTTAAAAATCATTGAAATTTATTTAAACAGAAGGCCTTCCATAAAATGTTCTAAGATACAGATAAGCTTGAAAAATTATTGTCCTATATAATTTTGCTTTATAATTTAAGTAGGAAATTTGTAGGAATTTTACAAACAAAAAGAAATACCCTAAAGCCAAACTATTAAGCAAACTAAATAAATAGATAAACTCAAATGTACTAATAAGATGGTCTTATAAATCACATCAAAATGATTGAGAGTTTTTAATAGACTTATTTTTTTAGAGCAGTTTTAGGTTTATAGAAAAATTGAGCAGAAAGTACAGAGAGTTCCCATATGCACCCTCCCACTTCCACAACTGTTTTCTCCATTGATAATATCTTGCATTCATGTGGTAAGTTTTTTTACAGTTAATGAACTAATGTTGATATATTATTATTAACTATTGTTCATAGTTTACATCAAAGTTCATAATTTGTGTTGTATATTCTATGGGTTTTGACAAGTCTATAATGACATGTGTACACCATTGTAGTAGCATACAGAGTAGTTTCACTGCCCTAAAAATCCTCTGTGCTCCACCTAGATATCCCTTCCCCCCCACAATCCCTGATAACCGCTGATCATTTTACTGTCTCCATAGTTTTGCCTTTTCCAGAATGTCATATATTTACAATCATACAGTATAGAGCCCTTTCAGATTAGTTTCTTATACTTACTAGTATGCATTGACTTTTCCTTCATATCTTTTCATGGGCTAACTCATTTTTTTTTTTTTTTTTTGACACCAAATAATATTATTCCAATATCTGGATATCCACAGTTTGTTTATCCACCTACTGAAGGACATCTTGGTTGCTTTCAAGTTTTGGCAATTATGAATAAAGCTGCCATAAATACTCATGTGCAGATTTTGAATGGACATAAATTTTCAATTTATTTATGTAAATACCAAGGAATGTGTGATTGCTGGATCACATAGTAAGAGCATGCCTAGTTTTAACAAGAAACCACCACACAATCTTTCAAAGTGGCTATAGCATTTTGCATTCCTAGCAGCAGTAAATCAGAATTTCTGTTGCTCAACATCCTTGCCAGCCTTTGGTGGTGTCAGTGTTCTGGCTTTTCACCCTTTTAATAGGTGTGTAGTGGTATCTCGTTGCTATTTTAATTTGTAATTTTCTAATAACATATCATGTTGGGCATCTTTCCATATGCTTATTTGCATTTGCATGTCTTCATTAGTGAGGTGTTTGTTCAGATCTTTTGTTTAAAAACGACCCCAAATGTTATTTAAAATCACGTTTTAACCACACTATTGTTTTTATATTCTCTTTTTCCATTATTTTGTTCAAATGCAAAAGGATTTTACTTAATTATCATTATGTACATACAATTTTATATGGTCCTTTAGAAATATTATAACATATCTTGTAATTATTAATACAATTTATTATAAATAAGCAGGTATATTATAATTAACTTAATCATTTCCTTATATTGGATATTTAGGTTACTTCCATTTGTCAGGCAACGTTTTTAAAAGCTTTCTTTTTCTTAACAAAGCAAATTTATAAATCTTTCTTTTTTTTGAGACTCTGCCATTCAGGCTGGAGTGCAATTGTGTAATCACTGCTCATAGTAGCCTCAGACTCCTAGGATCAAGTGATCCTCCTAAAAAAACCTCCTGAGTAGCTGGGACTACAGGTGTGTGCCACCACACCCAGGTAGTAATTCTTCTTCCTCTTCCTCTTCCTCTCCTTCACCTTCTCCTTCTCCTTCTCCTTCTCCTTCTCCTTCCTCTTTTTCTTCTTCTATTTTTGTACAGAGTCTTACTATGTTTCCCTCTATGATCTCAATAGAACTCTTGGGCTTAAGTAATCCTCCCGCCTTGGCCACCCAAAGTGCTGGGATTACAGGTGTAAGCCACTGAACCTGAACCCTGTAGATTTCTTTTTGAGTTGAAAACTGCAAATTCTGCTTAATCTTTTTTTTTTTTTTTTTTTTTTTTTGGTAGATTAAAGTGACCTATGTTGGAAATGCAGAATTATTTTGTAGATAAGCTTAATAGAAAACATGTTCTAATGGACTTGTGGGCGTGGTGGCTCACGCCTGTAATCCCAGCACTTTGGGAGGCTGAGACAGGTGGATCACAAGGTCAGAAGATCGAGACCATCCTGGCTAACACAGAATTAACCGGGCGTGGTGGCGGGCACCTGTGGTCCCAGCTACTGGGGGAGGCTGAGGCAGGAGAATGGCGTGAACCCAGGAGGCGGAGCTTGCAGTGAGCTGAGATGGCACCACTGCACTCCAGCCTGGGTGACAGAAAGAGACTCTGTTTCAAAAAATAATAATAATAATAATACAAACAGGAGATTATAGATAGATACGGATCATTTTTACGTGTAATAAAATGCTGATAAGGTTTTGCCCTGGTGGAGCCCCCAACATATGATAGTTAATTTAGTGACTGTGAAAACCCAGAAGGTAGAAAAGTGTCTTCTAGGGATATAACCCTATCATAAAAGCTCCATGCCTAGTCAATTCTTTGAAGAACTTCTCAAAGGTGGCACAGTTTTGATCTTTGGAAGTTTTAACATGTTCTCTGTGATCCTAGCATTTCTAATTAGAACCTTGACATTTCTTGTGACTTATCAGAATCCTGCATTGGCAGGGAGCTCTGTAACCACTTCACTATGCTAGAAGAATGAGGTCAGGATGGAGGTCTCTGAGCTAGAAGGATTAGGCCAGGAAAAGGGTAAGGATTCAGAGTCAGAGACTGGTCATTTACTCCATCTCTTCCTTGTTTCTCACTTTTCATACCAATCCAACAGGAATTTTTGAGAATGAAAGGAAGTACCATATACAAAAGCACCCAGCATCTAATTATTATTATATAAATGTTAGTCTCCTCCTTGGAACAACTCCTCTTGTGCATGGTTTGTTGAAATTCTAATTGTTAAGGAAAGACAATTCTGTAGCATATCTGCATGGTCAGGATTCTATAGGTTACAAGTGACAAGAAAAACAAGCAAGCACTTAAAAAATAACACTAGCTTGAGAAAAACAGGCAATTATTGGCTTATGGCCAGAAGGAGCACAGTGGGTTATGGGACTTCACACGGTATCATCAGGCTTGTCGCTTTCCATCTTCTGAGTGTGTCTTACTTTGTGTTGTCTTTCTTCTCATGTCCCTAGGAGATGACGAAGCTAGTTACCAGATGTTCTAGCTTATATTCTACCATCTGAGTAAACTCTGTGCAAATGGCATATCTCTTCTAACAGTTTCAGCAAAAGCCCCAGATCTGATATCAATTGTCGTGGTCTGGATCATATTCACATCCTTGACCCAGTGGTTGTAGGTCTGATTGGCAGGTCTAGAAGGGGTCCTTGGTGACCTGTGAAGGGGTCAGCCCTACTGGAATTATGTGGGAGGAAAATATCCCCAAAAGAAAATGAGTTGACCGTCAAAGTTGCATGTGTGCTTTTTTCTTTTCTTTTCTTTTTTTTTTTTTTCTTGAGACGGAGTCTTGCTTTGTTGTCCAAGCTGGAGGGCAGTGGTGTGATGTTGGCTCACTGCAACCTCTGCCTCCTGGATTCAAGCAATTCTGCGTCAGCCTCTCGAGTAGCTGAGATTACAGTCACGTGCCACCACGTCCGGCTAATTTTTGTATTTTTAGTAGGGTCAGAGTTTCAGCATGTTGGTCAGGCTGGTCTCAAACTCCTGACCTTGTGATCTGCCCACCTCGGCCTCCCAAAGTACTGGGATTACAGGTGTGAGGCATCGCGCCTGGCCCACATGTGTGCATTTTACACATTTGTATAGGGATTTCTTTTGTGACCCTTTCTAAGGAACATTGCAGGAGGGAAAGGCAGTGAAAAAAATCACATCTATTCTCATTTGTTCTACCCCATGGGAAAAAAGAACTCCTGAATCAACTGCTCATGCCACAGGAGTTACAGGACAGCCAGCCTTGTGGAACATGAGGAGCTGCCACCCTCTTCTCTTTACACCTTCTACCTGGTCCAATTCCACCTTGTTTCCCTGAATTGTCACTGAGCGTTCTATACAAGTGAGGATAGTGTTTGTAAATCGCAGAAAACCAAGTTTATCTGTGGAGAACCACATGGAGAGTTATTATTGTTATTTTATACTATATGAAGGCCAGAGGTAGGCAGGCTCGTACAGTATCTTCATGATTCCATCAGGGACACAGGGCCTTCTGTCTGTTCCTTAGATACTCGTAGGATATGGATTTTGTCCTCTTGCATTTTTCCCTGAAGATCTCAAGATATTTTCTCCACTTCCTGCATTACCTCAGGAAGAAGCAGAAGGCAGAGGTCAGAAGGTGCATGCCAGCTAACTGTCCTCCCTTAGAGAGAGAGAGAGAGAGAGAGAGAGAAAGGGGCCCCTGGCAGCTAGGAACTGGCCTGGCGCTATCAATGGGCCTTGTTGCTAGGAGCTGACCTGGCACTCATGGCTAGGCCTTAGCAACTAAAGAGACAGTGCTAGAGATACCAGAATTATAGTGAGGGTTTTGGAGAACAGGGGTGGAATAAACCTTTGACTATTCACAAGCTGGACTAGATTTGACTTAACAGTACACGGCCCAAGTGGACCACTGTAAATACATTTCAAAAAGTTACATTAATTCTCTGTCTGGATTTATGTAACTAGTCTCAGAGAAGGCAAACTGAGACAGCAAATGGCAAAACTGTGAAATACAGTTTTATTTGCACACAGGAGGACCTAGTTTTGACATTTTGTTAAACAACCAAGATTTATTCCTTAAAAAATTAAATAACACAAGTGATACATAAACACTTATGTATTATGAAACATTCAAGTATTAAATAATATGAGAATATAGAGTGAACATCACAATTTCCTTTCCCTTCCTCCACAATCTTCCCTCCCTAGCAGGAACTACTGCTAAAATATTCGTGCATTTATTAGAGAACTGTTCACTTTACATTCACACTTGTAATTTTAGTTTCTTTTGTGTGTGTGTGTGTGTGTGCGCATGTGTGTGTGTGCGTATCATTGTCTTTCCTTATACATACAAGTTAATCTCTTACCGTAACAAGTAGAACTGCTGAGTCTAAGGTTTAACTTTAACCTTTTGCTGGATGTGACCAGACCCCAGAATGTCCTTTTCCAATTTCCATGGCCACAAATGGTGTATGAAAGTCGTCATTTCCTCTTACCCTCACCAACCCAGAGTCACTCACTCTTCAGTTAAGAACTTGCTACTCCATTGTTGGTTTAATTTACATTTCCCTGATTACTACTGATGTTGAGGACCCTTCCATATGTTTATGGGCCGTTAGGAATTCTTGTTCTATGAATTGTTTATCTTTATTCTTCCCTTGCTGATTTGTTTGGAGTGTTTATGTAGTACAGATATTAATTCTTTGTTGCAATCATACGAGTTAAAAACTTTTTCTCTCTCTCTGCAGTTTGCCTTTTAGCTTACTATAATGTCTTTTTCTTGTAAAATAATTTAATATAGAATGATCTGAAAAATGTTTTCCTTTTAGCTTCTGGGTTTTGTGTTTTACAATGAAACTTTTCCTTATTCCATTCTTGTAAGAATTTTCTCCCATATTTTGTTCAAATACTTTATAGTTTGGCTTTAGGTTTAGCCAGGAATCTGAGCTTTCTCATTTAGTATAATATAGGTAGGAATCAAACGTGTCTTATCCTACATGATGTAATGGAATCAAAATTCTCGGGTCCATTTTCCAGCTCTACTGTTTGCTGGTAGTTTAGAATGACTAGCGTCTTCTGTGCCTCAGTTTTATTATCACTAAAACACGAATAACACTTTTATCTACCTCATAGGATTGTGGGACTGATAAAATGAATTATTACATGAAAAACACTTAGAATAGTGTCTGGCATATTGTAAACTCTTCTTAATATATGCTAACCACAACAAAAATCCCCTAAACTCCCCAAAGAAAACAACAACAGCAACAAAACAAATGCAAACTCTCCTCTAGTGAATTGATACATCATATTTACTATAATATATATACGCAAATGGGTCTGTTTTTGGATTCTACTCAGTTTTATTGATCTCATTGTGCCACTTTTCTTTATTTACTATAACTTTAAGATGTATTTGCCGTCTGGAAGGGCATATGCCTCTCATCGTTTGATATGGTTTGGCTGTGACCCCACCCAAAATCTAATCTTGAATTTTAATCCCCATAATCCACATAAGGCCCATGTGCATCCCATAATCCCCTGGGCAAGACCAGGTGGAGGTAATTGGATCATGGAGGCTGTTTCCCCCATGCTGTTCTTGTGATAATGAGTGAGTCTCATGAGATTGGATGGTTTTATAAGCATCTGTCATTTCCCCTCCTTGCACTCACTCTCTCCTGCCACCCTGTGGAGAAGGTGCCTGCTTCTCCTTTGCCTTCTACCATGATTGTAAGTTTCCTGAGGCCACCCCAGCAATGAAAAAATGTGAGCCAACAAATCTCTTTCCTTTATAAATTATCCAGTCTTGGGTATTTCTTCATAGCAGTGTGAGAACAGACTAACATATTGTTCTTTTTTTTTTTTTTTTAATTATCCTCCAGCATGTTTTCTTCTACAGATGAATTTTAGAATTTTGTTTTTAAGTTCTATAAGAAACATCTTGTTGACTTCAATAAAAAGTGTTAGGTTCCACAGGAATTTATTTAGGATTTTAATTACATATATGAGTTACTTTAGGGTGAATTAATATATTTACAATATTGAATTTTCCTGGAAGATGGGTTCACATGTCATACATTACTCCAAAAATTTTTCTTGTTTTATGTTCTTCAGCAAAATGTTAGCATTTTCTTCACATCTTGCTTCTGATTGTAAAGTGGCTGAAGAACGCCTGATGCTGTTACTGTTAGTCAGACACAGGGACAATGGGAGAGTCTTGTCATATCTTAGCAATTTTGACTTGGTCAAGCTCCCATCTCTGAATTAATTCGTGTAACTAGAAGAAGGTATGTATCCACAACTGCTTTGAATTTAATTAATGGACCCCACCTGTAACTCCTGGGCAATAGGGAAATTACCTAAGAAGGTAGAATAAATGGAAATGTCAATTATTGCAATTTTGGGGTATACTTTTCTCTTATATTGACATTTGGCCTGATTTTATTTTTATTAATTTATTTTTTACTAACTATTTTCCTTGGGAAGGATTTCTACATTGCATGCTTTCTGAGTCCTTGTATGTCTGAGAGTGTCTCTTGTTTCCTTATTCACAAAATAATAAAATGTTTAAAATAGTCCATTGTCTTCATTTATTTTTGTGTAGTAAATGAGAAATTTGATGCCTACCTGATTTTCTTTCATATCTCTTTCTTTGGATCTCTCTTGCCCTTTCATCTTCACCATGGGATGATACAGCATGCAGGCCCTACCAGATATGCACCCCTTGATTTTGGACTTCCCAGACTCCAGAACTGTGAGAAATACATCTCTTTTCTTTATAAATTACCTAGTCTCAGGTATTCAGCAAAAAATGGACTAAGACAGTCTGCTGTCTGCTTCCTTGAAACCACCAAGCCTCCTTAAGTAATTTGTGTTTTATTTTTCTGTTTAAGTCTATGTAAGTTGAGGTTATTATACTCAGCATCTTGGGCAGTGCTATACTGGCAAGCAGTGGGGATAGCGAAAGCAGTTAATTTTCTAAATAGCTGGAATTTTTTCAGTAGTCTTTTTCTAGGACTGAGGAACAAGAGGGCTGGGATAGTTTTTCTATGAACTGAGTGCATCCTGTTACCAATCTTTTGAAACCCTTAATTGGCCTCAAGATTGAAGAGATCTGCCCCATACTTTTCCAGAGGACGCTATCCTTCCTCTGAGTCTGGTTCACATTGTGTTGTGGAGACTCCTGTAAGTCTATGTCATTGTAATTGAGAGCATCTCCTTAGATGTTTGCAGGGTTTTCTTCAGGCTTAAAAAGTATCCTGCACTTCCTCCACCTCCTCCCCAATTGCCCTACAGACCTCCTACTGCTTGAGTCACCTCAGCTGTACCTTGGCTAAGGAAAGAAGCAAGTATTTAGGCCACTGTCTTCTGAGAATTACCTCTGATTTATCTTTAATTTTTTATTTATTTCTGTATTAGTCTGCTTTCACGCTGCCGATAAAGACATACCCAAGACTGAACAATTTACAAAAGAAAGGTTTAATTGGACTTATAGCTCCATGTGGCTGGGGAAGCCTCACAATCATGGTGGAAGACAAGGAGGAGCAAGTAACACCTTACATGATTGGCAGTAGGCAAAAAGAGAGAGAGAGCTTGTGCAGGGGAATGCCTCTTTTTAAAATCATCAGATCTTGTGAGACTTATTCACTATCACAAGAACAGCACGGGAAAGACCTGCCCCATGATTCAATTACTCCTCCACCAGGTCCCTCCTACAATACATGGGAATTCAAGATGAGATTTGGGTGAGGACACAGCCAAACCATGTCATTTCACCCCATCCCCTCCCAAATCTCATGTCCTCACATTTTGAAACCAATCATGCCTTCCCAACAGTCCCCCAAAGTCTTAACTCATTTCAGCATTAACTCAAAAGTCCACAGTCCAAAGTCTCATCTGAGACAAAGCAAGTCCCTTCTGCCTATGAGCCTGTAAATCAAAAGCGAGTTAGTTACTTATTAGATACAATGGGGGTACAGGCATTGGGTAAATATAGCCATTCCAAATGGGAAAAATTGGCCAAAACAAAGGGCTATTGGCCCCAAGCAAGTCTGAAATTCAGTGGGGCAGTCGAATCTTAAAGTTCCAGAATGATCTCCTTTGACTCCATGTCTCCCATCCAGGTCAGGTTGATGCAGAAGATAGGTTTCTATGGTCTTGGGAAGTTCCACCCCTCTGGCTTTGCAGAATACAGCCTTCCTCCTGGCTGCCTTCACTGGCTGGCATTGCCTGTCTATGGTTTTTCCAGGCACATGATGCAAGCTGTCAGAGGATCTACCATTCTGGGGTCTGGAGGATGGTGGCCCTCTTCTCATAGCTCCATTGAGTGGTGCCCCAGTAGGAACTCTGTGTAGGGGTTCTGACCCCACATTTCCCTACTGTACTGCCCTAACAGAGGTTCTCAATGAGGGCCCCACCCCTGCAGCAAACTTCTGCCTGGGCATCCAGGCATTTCCATACATATTCCAAAACCTAGGCAGAAGTTCCCAAACCCTGATTCTTGACTTCTGTGCACTCACAGGCTCAACACCATGTGAAAGCTGCCAAGGCTTTGGGCTTGCACCCTCTGAAGCCATGGCCTGAGCTCTACATTGGCCCTTACAGCCATGGCTGGAGCAGCTGGGACACAGGGAACCAAGTCCCTAGGCTGAATACAGCATGGGGACCCTGGGTCCAGCCCATGAAACCACTTTTTCCTCCTAGACCTCCAGGCCTGTGATAAGAGGGACTGCTGTAAAGACCTCTGACATGCCCTGGAGACATTTTCCTCATTGTCTTGGTGATTAACATTCGGCTCCTCATTATTTATGCAAGTTTCTGCAGCTGGCTTGAATTTCTCCTCAGAAAATGGGATTTTCTTTTCTATCACATTGTCAGGTTGCAGATTTTCCAAACTTTTATACTCCGCTTCCCTTATAAAACTGAATGCCTTTAGCAGCACCCAAGTCAAGTCTTCAGTGCTTTGCTGCTTAGAAATTTCTTCTGCGGATACCATAAATCATCCCTCTCAAGTTCAAAGTTCCACAGATCTCTACAGTAGGGGCAAAATGCTGCCAATATCTTTGCTAAAACATAACAACAGTCATCTTTGATCCAGTTCCCAACAAGTTCCTCATCTCCATCTAAGACCACCTTAGCCTGGATTTCATTGTCCATATCATTTTCAGATTTTGCTCAAAGCCATTAAACAAGTCTCTAGGGAGTTCCAAACTTTCCCACATTTTCCTGTCTTCTGAGCCCTCCAAATTTCCCATCTCTGCCTGTTACCTAGTTCCACAGTTGCTTTCACATCTTTGGATATCTTTTCAGCAATGTGCCACTCTATTGGTACCAATTTAGTACATTAGTCTGTTTTCACACTACTGATAAAGACATACCCCAGACTGAGCAATTTGCAAAAGAAAGAGGTTTAACTGGACTCACAGTTCCATGTATCTAGCGAAGCCTCACAATCATGGCAGAAGGCAAGGAGGAGATAGTCATATCTTACATGGATGGTGGCAGGAGAAAAGAGTGAGAGCTTGTACAGGGACATGTCTTTTTTAAAAATCATCAGTTCTTGTGAGACTCATTCACTATCATAAGAACCGCATGGGAAAGAACCACACCCATGATTCAGTTACCCCCCACCAGGTCCCTTCTACAACACATGGGAATTCAAGATGAAATCTGGGTGGGGACACAGGCAAACCATACCAATTTCTATTTCTATTTTGTTTATTTATTTTTGAGACAGGGCCTTGCTCTGTTGTCTAGGCTGGAGTGCAGTGGTGTGGTCATGGCTCACTGAAACCTTGCAATTCTTTCACCTCAGTCTTTTGAGCAGGGACTACAGGTGCATATCAGCATGCCTGGCTAATTTTTTAAAGAAATTTTTTATAGACATGGAGTCTCAGTATGTTGCCCAGGCTGGTCTCAAACTCCTGGGCTCAATCAATCCTCCTGCCTTGGCCTTCCAAAGTACTGGGATTGCAGGTGTGAGCCACTGTACTCAGCCTGATTTATCTTTTGATGGGCTTGTACTCAAGAGAGGGTCTGAGTCTACTGTAAGTCTATTTCTCTTTAGCAAATGCAAGATGCTCTGTCCATTTTGGTACTGTAAATCTTCACTTAATGTCAGAATAGGTGTTTAGAAACTAAGACTTTAAGTGAAATAAGGTACTGCTGTGCTCAATTAACATTATTTTGTTATAACATTGATGAGAAAAGTATTGGTTTTGTTATACATCATTTTGCTTAAAGTCACAGTTTCAAGAACCTATCTATGATGTTAAGTGAGAACTTATTATGTATCATTTGCCTTTTGTAAAACTATTTATATTTCTAAACTCATAACTTAGAAAAATTAATATATTTTTGTTTAAGTTAATGATAGGCCATCTGGAGGATGTAATAGTTTTTCAGAATATGCTAGGAGTTAACCATTTTTTAGTTGCCATGAAAACTCATTTTATCAAATCATTTATTTATTTGACAAATAGGTTTGAATGCTTTCTTTTTGCCAGATACTGTGCTGAAATGTCTTTCAGAATCTTCACTGCTTATTATGTAGCATAGACACTCCTGGGGAGAGGGCTGTCATGTGAACTTGCATGTTCTATTGTTTGTTTCAATCAGTTTTTATTTAGCAGCTTAAAAAATGTCTTCTAGTCCCAGGTCCAAAACCTTTAAAATATGATATTGTATCTCCTCCCATAGAAAGGTGGAGTCTGTCTCCCTATCCTTTGAATCCGGACTGGCCTCGTCACTTGCATTGGACAAGGTATATGGCAGAAGTGATGACGTGCCTGTTTTGAGTTTAGATCGTTGGACGTCTTGAATGCTTCCTCTTTCTTTCTCAGATCTCTGCAGCTACTCTGTGAATTGGTCTGTACAGGCCCACTGGAGTACAGATGAGCCATTTCAGCTGAGCCTACAAGAAACATCCAGCTAAACCTAGCCAAAATCGCCAACTTGCAGAATTGTAAGCTAAATAAATGACTGCAAGCCATTAAGTTCTGAGGTGGGTGTTTTTTATGCAGAAAAAAGTAACTACTACAACATTGAAGCTAAATTGATAGTTTTATTGTATATATAGGATCTACATTAAGACTTAGGTAATTGGTATCACAATCAAAATGATTATTGACATTTTGTTTTGCCATTTTTATTTTTACTTAATATGTATCTGTATCTCTAGATCTATATCTGTATCATCTATATCTATATTATCATTTTATGTAACTATGTTTGTTTAGATCTCTTTCCATACTAAGAGGACTAGCTTGGTCTAAACTGGAAATCAGGGTCTAATGAATCGAATAAATAGCTGAACTGTGTTATCATAAGCACACATTTAAATGATTTAATTTGCATCAGAATAAAGGGAGGCTATATGGAGGGCATTTTGAAATGGACACCTTAGGAGAGAGATGAGGAAAACATTATTCTCCAGCCAATGTGTGAGCTGCATAGGCATTCTCCCTATTTCTGTGGAATATAATTTGATTTTGGTGCATGCATGATTGAAAGGAACATGCCATTTGTGATGGTTAATTTTTTTAGTGTCAACTTAACTGGATTATGAAATACCTAGATAGCAGGTAAACCATTATTTCTGGGTGTGTCTGTGAGGGTATTTTTCAAAGAGATTGGCGTGTGATTTGGTGAATTGAGTGGGAAAGATCCCCCTAATGTGAGTGAGCACCATTCAATTGTCTGGAGCCGGATAGAACACAAAGGGAGATGAAAGGTGTATTTTCTCTCTCGCTCCTGGAGCTGGGACATCCTTCTCCTGCCCTTGGGCATCAGAATGCCAGGTTCTCTAGCCTTTAGACTCTGGGAATTTTACCACTACCCACCTCCCACAACTCTGGATTCTCAGGCTTTTGACTTTGGACAAAGAGTTACACCATCAGCTTCCCTGCTTCTGAGGCCTTTGGGCTTGAACTGAGCCACACTGCAGAGTCACTGGTTCTCCAGCTTGCAGACATCTTATTGTGGGATTTCTCAGTCTCCATAATTGTGTGAGCCAATTTTCCTAATTCATCCTCTCTCATCTATTTATATATATATACATTCTGCTGGTTTTGTCTTTGTGGAGAGCCCTAATACATTTCTGTTTTTGATAACTGAAAGTTCATGCACCAGGACACCTTGCTTTAATTGAAGGCATCAGCACAGTGGGAGTAGAACGGTGTGACTCAAAAGCAAAGTTATAGGCAATGGAGGAGAGTAGAAGGAAAGAACAAGAGAGCCCAAGTGTGTCACAAAAAGTGACAAAAAATCACTGTGAGGGACTTGGCTGGGAGAAGTAAATAGAAAAATCTTTTAATATTCATATGAGCTTATGGGTTCTCATTTGCTCATGGATTTTGAAGCTTTCAAGTCACTGTGATAACCAATCATTTACTACCAATGGTTCTTTTTACTTTAAGATTTTAAAAATGTATGTTAGAAATTAAATATGACAAAAAAGACTGTTAAGGGAAAAATAATAAAAATGATTCCCCTAATGCCAAATGATAGTAGAATTTTAGAAGTGAAGAAAATCTGAAGGCAAAATGTACAAACAGAAGCAAAATAGTCAGATTGCAAGGAAAGTGTACTTATCTGTCCAAATGATATAGAAAATGAATTAGCGGAGAAACAATAGTATCATATTATCCAGAAGTGCTGCATTTTTCAAAAGTTACAGTAAATATACTATGATTTAATTGTTTCTTTTCAAAAATTTTAATTCATAATTGGAGTAAAGTTTATGACTACTGAGACCGAAGCATACTTTATGGAGTCAAATTCCTTCTGTTGAATTTTCCAGGCTTTAGCTACGTCAGCATATAATTCTTATATTTAGAAAAAAATTTAAATGGCATTATCCTGGGAGAAGTGTTTACTCCAATTACATCAAGTTCTAGTTTAAAAAAAAATTGCAAAAGATGAAGGAAAACTGCATCATTTGAATGGAACTCTGTGATTTTGGGGTTGTACCAAATTTCCTTGATTTTATTTCTACTTCATCAGTTACTTCTTTTTGGTGCTCTTCTTCCTCTCAGCCCTAAATATAATGGTTTCCAAAGGCCGAGCCTTACCTCTTTTATCTTTTCTCTTTTTTTCTGTCTGATAAAGCTCATCTAATTTGATAGCCCAGCAATGAAGATGACTCCCAATTCTTTACCTCCACTTCTGTTCCTCATCCAAGTGCTCTCATTTCCAACTTCATTGGCACCATAGATCTTGTTGCTCATCAGCGTCGCAATTGCCAACCATCCTAACGTGAATTGATCAACTCACCTTTACCACTCCTCTTTTTCCTTAACTTCCCCTCTTTTGATGAAATTGAATATCGATTATTAGCTACAGTTAAAAGCATAGACTTTGATTTCTCTCCTCTTTTTTTTTTTACACTAAAATTGAAAGGTTGCTAAATTCTGAAACAGCATCCTCAACAACATCCTTAAAGTACAAGTCATGTGGGTTATTTTAAAAACGAGACTTATTCTCAGTGCTGCACTCTCAAGAATGATAGGCAAGTTACCATTGAATACAATAAATAGTCTTATTTCCAAAGTGGTAGAGAAGACCACACCTAATTCAGGTGACAACCGTATCGAGGTGTTTCACACTAATTGTAGAAGGCATGATGATATACTTCATGTACGATTCCTTCTTTCTCCTTTTTTTTTTTTTTTTTTAAACAGAATATGAGAGAGCAATTCAGTGTTGTAGCGGGTTTCTCAAGATTCTTGGATGTTATTAGCTACATAGTGGGACCTTTTTACCACCCTTCCACATAATAGAAAGAATGACAAATACTATCACAGTATGATTTTATATGTCTGTGATTTCACAACCATAATCACAGGTGTTGTAGTCAGCAATGACAGTAGACAGTAAAAATAACATACATATATAATATATATGCACCCACACTCATAAACATACACATATACATATGTGCACAAACATACACGTCTTTCAATACATATTCAGCATTACTTTGCACAATAATTTATCACAACCTACTTAAATTTGGCTTTCTTCTCTCATAAGACCTAATCCTTTTTGTCATATAACTATCATTATTAATGATTATTTTGCTTTTGAGATGATGAGACATTACCGCAAATAAAGAAACTTCTTAACAAATTACTCTTTAAGAGTAAATAGGAAATTATATGCACTGACTTCAAAAAACCCTTGCATTTCCTACCTGGTGTTTACTGTCAAAAAGCACAATGGGCATTCAAACAGGTTCTTGTAAGAAAAAAAATTCCGTTTGTTTTGTCATACTTTTTCCATTAATTTAAAAACCAGTGAAAGCCTGAAAACACTGGGATGCGTGAAAATAACCCCCAATTTTGAGTTTTCAAAATGCTCTTGGGAAGCACATTTGATGGATAATTGCAAATGCTTTGTGAAAGAGCTTCAGAACTGCATGAGCTTCCGGATTAAGGATGTATCATTTTAGAGCACAACAAGTCTTTTTCATGCTTTCTCACACTCTTTGTTTGACAGGCCTCATCAACCTCTGCTAGTGGTGAAAACCAATTTGCTCAGTTGAACAGCTCTATAATGCTTCTTAGTTAACTGTCTCCTAAAAATCATGAACAATAGTTAAACATTTCATGAAGTTCTAAAAATTAACATCTCCTAAAAATCTAAAAATTAGTCCACACAACAACAAAACAGCACCTTATGTAAGCATGGTTTCTGTGAAATTTGTAATACTTACACATCGCCAGGGGCATTGTGGATTGGCGTAACCCAGTTAGAAAGCATTATAATATTATATAGCATGCGCTGCCATGTAGCATATAGCATATATGGAACCATAAATGTCCATTCTCTTCAGGAGAACAATTTTTTCCTTGATTGTCAGTCCCTAGATTTGGTTTGATGACAAATCTAAATCTCTGCATATATTTCTCATATGATTTAGTACTAACTTCCCTCTTGAGACTTTGAGTTACTTGAGAGCATGAATGTGTGTGTGTGTGTGTGTATATATATACACATATATATACACATACATATATATACACATATATATACACACACATATGTACACACACACACACACATATATATATACACACAAAGAGAATGTATTTGTCTTTTGGATAATGGCTGCCATTATTCAGTAGTTATTTTTCACTAACCAGTGTGATATGCACTTTACATATATTATTTATTTTTTTAGTGCTTCTGTTTGGTAGATATTATTACACCACCTTTAGACATGATAAAACTTGACCTCACAAAGATTAATTAATTTAGACACATTACAGCTAGCAACTGACAAAATCGTGAGATTACAGCATGTGTAACTCTGACTCCAAAGTGTAAAAGCCTCCACTACTGAACTCTTGATTTTGTTGTTGTTGTTGTTTGTTTTTTACAGGTTGACTAGTATTTGAGGTTAATTGTACACAGAACTTACTTCCACAGATGTGGATCAAAGAACATTTAAAGTTGTCACTCATAGTCTGGATCACATTTAAGAGGTTGTTTATATTCTATACAAACTTTCTGAGTGTGAAAATTCTTTCATGATTTCCCAGCCGTCTGTCCATTTCTCAAGAGCTTGTCTGTGCTTTCCTTTCCAAGACCATAGGATAGGAAAGTTTGTCATGTGTGCACAGTATGTTCCCCACTCAGGGTTCTGAACCGTGTTGCAGTGTGGGCTGCAGCTCTGTCACCCACACTCTGTATCTTATGTCCTTTGGCTGCTCGGTAGGGAGAACTTTTCTCTTGCTGATAAATCTATAGATCACAGTACAATTTCTCTTCCTTTTACTCTTGAACCACAGACATTAATAGCTCAGCAGAACCTCACTCAGAACTTCCCCATAATCAGTGCTCATGCTGTCCTTTGCTCCTTCTTGACACCACCTTTGCTTAAGGCCAGCAGCTCAGAAGGGCATCAGGTAGATGCAAAGTAACGTTACAGACTGAGCATCAGAAAGCATCCTTCCACGAAAGAAGTAAAATGAACGTTACCAAGATTTACTTGTGTAGTTAAGTGCAGTTGGTAAGTGGAAGAACTTTGAAGAGTTGAAGCAACAGGCCATTCATAGCAATAATTTCATTAATCTTCACAGTAGCCTTATTGTTTAACTGTTCACCACAACACTGACTGTGTTGTGGTGTTAACTAGCTTGCTCATTTTATATGCTTTTTGTTATTCCACTAAATGAATATTACACAATTTATTTGACAATTCTACTGTTGATAGACATTAGGGTTATTTCCTATTTGGACTTTTATAAATTATATGGCTATAAAATTATTGCATATGTCTGTTGGTGGATATATATATATATATGTATGCATTCGTATAGGTATTAAAATAAATACTTTAGATACTTTTAACAGAGTATATTTGTGTAAAGAACAATTCATGAACCAGGCAGTAATCAGAACAAGTAGAGAGAGCTTTGCCCAGCAGCATGAGCAGTGAGCTTTTTTAGGCCAAGCACAGAAACAGAGGAGAGAAATCATCTGATTGACTACAGCTAGGCATTTGCCTTATTTGATTATAGTTCAATCAAATGACTGACTGTGATTGGCAGAAGCTGTTCAGTTGTCTGTCTGTGATTGGCTGAAACCTGGCTGTTTGTTCCTACCAAGTTAGGCTTCAGTTTGTTTACATACTATGTTTTATTGTGGTTTGTTATAGAAACTCAAAGTATGAAGATAGCCTCAGGCTAATGAACTCCTGCTAATTTTGCTTTGATAATTTCCCCCTTTTGGGCAGCCTCTCAAAACCTTCAACATTGACAGCACTCTCTGTTACCATCCTCATGGACTTGTTTGGTCTTAGTATGGAATTCACAAGTCAGGGTGTCAGGTCAATTGATTGATGCTTTGTTTTCTTTGTGTTTTTGTTATAGAACTAGATTGAGACCATTTGATGCATAGTGGATGGCTGCATATAAGCATTTAAGACTCTTGATACAGTGTACCAGGGAGACTGCTGTGATGACTATCAGGAGGACAATGAAAATTAGGGTTAGGAATTTGTTTACAAATTGTTGACTTATCTTTCCCTTTAATTTTCTTATGTGGTTTCTGGCATAAAACTGCAAAACCCTCACTACAGTTTTTGCCTGCTGTCAGATTTAAACAAACACTGTGAATATATGAATCTAAAAGCCTAACACTATGGAAAGAATCAGATGTGCAATTTGAACAGCAGTTGCACTTGGAATATGAATGAAATCTGTTATAGGATAAGCTAGAGAATCTCTAAGACCATGTAGGGATTTAGGTTTAATATGACATATTCATCATTCAGTTAAATTTCCTGTGGAAGCTATCAATTGTGAAATTATAACCACAGCATTATCTTTCCATGTATAAACAGAATAGTGGTGCAGGAAAAAGAAGGAAAAGGGTAAACATTTCACGACGACAGAGGAAAGAAGTCTTGATCTGTGATCTTGGGAAAGCTGTCCACATCTGGGGTGTCACTTGCTTCTGGGAGGAAGCTCTCTGATCAGTTGAGGTCTCCAACAGGTGTACACTCCTGAGTCTGGAGGGGCCCTCTTTAGTTGAGAGATACGGACCCAAGGCTTGAGGCTTTGAAGTTTTGCTGATGTGTGGGTGGAGAGAATACAGTATGATCACTTCCAACAGGGTTAAAGGGCAATACTTCTCTGGTGTCACTCCCCAGAGATGCAGTCTGTAAGTCTTAGTTTGTGAAATGTCTGGTTATCGTTTGTGGGTCACAGAAGGCTCCTTGTACCTGATGAAAATATACGCATAATGCATTAAAGACTCGCAACAGTGAATCATGTGAGAGTTTATAAGAGCAGGAGATACAGAAGGTTTTAATATTAGGGACAGAGGTCTCCCAGTAACTATTTCATACAGGGTTAATTTATGTTTTCCAGTAGAAATGGATATGATTTCCGTCAAGGTCAATGATAATGTCTTTAGTAAAACAATCTAGTTGATTCAGTTAACTTTGTCAATTTCAATTTTTAAATGCCACTTGTCCTTTCAACTTTCCCAGAAGACTGAATATGATAGGGATAATGGTAATGTTTATAATAACTTGTTTAACTGTTTTATAACTTTTTCAGTGAAATTAGTACTTCTATTGCTGAAGATTTCTCCAGAATGCCTGCAGTTGCCATAAACACATTTACTTTTCCCCTAATTAATTAATCCATTTGTTTCTAACTGACAAATAAAAGTTGTACAGATGCTGTGTATGACATGTTTTGAAAAATGTATAGATCATGGAATGACTTAATAGAGCTAATTAATGTATGAATTGCCTCACATATGGTAATCCCTTATTACCTACAGCTTCCCTTTCTGTGGTTTCAGTTATCTGTGGTCAACGACGGCCCAAAGACATTTCATAACTAATTTCGCACTTTGGGCTCTTGTTAAGTAAAACAAGGGCTACTTTAACACAAGCACTTGGTTACTGTGACTGTTGATCTGGTAGCCAATACAGCTACTAAGTGACTAATGGCAACTGGACAGGATGAAGGGAAGTGGTACAGGATTTCATCATGCTACTCATATGGCATGCAATTTAAAACTTATGAATTGTGTATTTCTGAAGATTTCCATTTGTGTTACAATGCCTAGGTCATTCGCCTCACTTCGTCTCATCACACAGGCATATTATCATCTCACATAATCTTAAGATGAAGAAGGATGAGTACAATACAGTAAGCTATTTTGAGATAGAGAAAAAGTTATTATATTTATATAACTTTTATTACAGTATATTGTCATAATTGTTCTATTTTATTGTTAGTTATTGTTGTTAACCTCTTGCTGTGCCTAATTTTTAAATCAAACTTTACCATAGATAAATGTGTATAGGAAAAAACATAGTGTATTTAGGCTTTGATATTATTTCTAATTCTGGACATCCACTGGGGGTCTTGGAATGTATTTCATGAATAAGTGGGGACTACTGTACTTACCATTTTTTTTGTATGTGGTGAGAATGCTTAAAATCTACTTTCAGTAATTTTTAGGAATACAGTACACAAAGAAACACATTTTCCAATAATCTTTTCGTTATTGTAATAGCATAGGCCTTCTTGCAGAGGAAAACTTCTATCCAATCAGAGAATATACAGGCTATTTCAAGAGCATTTTGATATTTCATTGAGGGCTGAAAATGGAATGAAAGTTATCTGTAAGTATCAAATAATTTAGCAGCTGGTGGAAATGTAACACTTGAGGTTTTACTGTTTTACCAGGATTATGGGCTTGGCAAACTACGTATTGTTTATACATCATTTAAAAAATTTTAGAACAGTCAATATACTGATTTTTCTCATAATTTGTATGATTTTATCTACTCTATGCAGAATATAGACTTTTTCATAATGAAGTCTTTAAAGACTCAGGAACCATAAGGTAGCTATCTGGGCCCTCTCTGGGTCTTGTCTTAACATGAAATTTACATCCTTTCACATAACAACTTTGTTTTTTAACAATCAGGTGCATAGCACTGTTTATCAAATAGATCATCATAGATGTTTTGACTTGGATTAATCTTATGAAATTCATTCAAATTGCATGCTCTGACAGAATGAAAATCTATCAAGGCATTTTCTTGGTATTCAATTATTTCTTATTCTGCTTGACGTTAGGTTAGCAGTTTTATGAATCAGTTAAGAATTCCCAGAGTTTGGGGAACAGTTTAACGGTATGATCTGAAAGTTATCAGAAATCTGTACCGTTATCAAGGTCCTTTCAATGAGTCTTATCAAAGATAAAACACTTTGGGTTTATAGATACTAGCAATAGCTTTCAGGAAAGTATCAGAGTAAAACTATTAACTATTAGTGGATGACAAGAGTTAAAACAGCCATAGTTAAAGATCTGACTAGAGCTCATTATAATGCAACTGACAAGGAAATTTTGTTATTTCTGTGACATACAATACTTTCAGATAACTAGAATTATGACTGATAGCATTATATCAGGACTATCAGATCTCTAGGTGTTTCATACAATTTCTGAAACATGCATTAATGACACATCCAATATGACTTAAAGGAGGTTCAGAATCACTTATTTGACGATACTGCCCATGAAATTTAACATATTATCAAATAAGCCTAATTGGTTAAAAATCCTTGCTTTTATAAGAACAGAAAATAATTTTTTTTTTTTCTGAGATGGAGTCTTGCCCTGTTGCCCAGGCTGGAGTGCGGTGGCCGGATCTCAGCTCACTGCAAGCTCCGCCTCCCGGGTTTACGCCATTCTCCTGCCTCAGCCTCCCGAGTAGCTGGGACTACAGGCGCCTGTCACCTCTCCCAGCCATTTTTTTGAATTTTTTAGTAGAGACGGGGTTTTACCGTGTTAGCCAGGATGGTCTCAATCTCCTGACCTCGTGATCCGTCCGTCTCGGCCTCCCAAAGTGCCGGGATTACAGGCTTGAGCCACCACGCATGGCCAGAAAATAAATTTATTTGAGAGATTCCAGGAACCCTTATGAAAGCTTCCAAAGTTAGTACAAGGACAAAATATTTTAATTTATAATTTATCAAAAATGGAAATTGTCAAAAATGTCAAAAAGTTTAAAACATTTGATTAAAATAGGATTACAGGTCACTATGAATCAATACTTACTCATTTAATTAGAGTAATAATTAAAGGACTTCAAAAGCAAATACAGAAAGCCACATAATTGTAGGAAAAACCTTAGATCTTATTAAGTAATCAAAGACAATAAGGACAACATGAAGCACAGGAAATTATCTTCATAAATACATAATCTTAAAAAAAATACATAACCAGAATTTTTGTTCCCTAAGCCAACTACTTGAAAGGTAAAGGAAAACCTTATACAATTTATATTGAAAGCAGAGCAGAAGTCCAGGAAAACCTTATTGTTTTAACAGAGAGGACCAAATTTTAGTTTTATATCGGTTTGCTTTGATAGTAATGCTCAATTTCAAAAACATATAAACAATTTCCTTCAAATCTGAGCCAGCTTGATCACAAATAAAGTTCCTTTCCCAAGATTTGTCATATCAACTTTCTATAATTTTCTTATATACATTCAATTTTTGTCCTATATTTTTCTCTTTTCTTATTGTGCAACAGCCATTCTATTTTAACAAAAATTACTTTTTCCCTTAACAAAACAAAGCACATCCTCATGACTTACAGTTTTCCTTACCAAAAACACATTTTGCCTTCCTTGTGAACTTGCATAAAATGTTGTTTCCCATATTATTTCTAGGAATTTTAGTTACTTATGTCAATTATTAACCCTTAATAACCTTAATTCCCAGTGAAAGCTAAGAAGCAAGCAATTGTAAACTGCCTGGCATATACCAAGATTGTGTAATTTAACACCACCATTTCATAATTCTAGAAGCATCTTCTTTATCATAGTACACTTTTCAATGTGCCACAGGACATGCTTACTAACAGACCCACCTATCTTTAGTCTCTCTGTAATAAGAAGCCGTAAGGAAGGCAACATTTTTTCTCTATTGTCTTATTTTTTTTGCTAGGCCTAATAACTAAATTGTTTGTACCAATTTCTCTCAGCCTCAACGTTGCATTCTGGATAAGAATGTTAAAATCTTTTGGTATAGAAAGAACAGTTTTCACATGAGAATTTTATCTTATATGCATTCAGCTCATTTGTTTCTAACAATTGTGTTTGGATTGCTCATAAAAATGAAGCATTAAACAGGTAGCCATCATTTTATTTTTCTTGCTGACAAATTTTGTAATATAGAAATAATATACATGAATTTTACCAGTAACCCTCAGTAGAAGAGGTTGTCTGCATTATACTTAATACTGAACTCTGAAGACACATCTGTTCAAGTCAAACTGATTAACTGAATATTATTTACTAGATAAATAATTAAAAGACTTATCTAAGATCATGTGAACTGGAAAAACATTTTGGTTTGGTTTCTATCTTTCTAAAAGCTTAAGGAATACTTAATTTATATAAGGGCTTATTTTCCTTTAAGCCAGTTAAACAGAGGTTTTTTTTTGTTTTTTGTTTTTTTGGTTTTTTTTTTTGAGACAGGGTAGCCCAGGCTGGAGTACAGTGGCACGATCTCGGCTCACTGCAACCTTCACCTCATGGGATCAAGAGATTCTTCTGCCTCAGCTTCCTGAGTAGTTGGGATTACAGGCGTGCGCCACCATGCTGGCTAATTTTTGCATTTTTAGTAGAGACAGGGTTTCACCATGTTGGCCAGGCTGCTCTTGAACTCCTGACCTTACGTGATCCACCTGCCTCAGCCTTCCAAAGTGCTGAGATTACAGGTGTGAGCCACCGCGCCTGGTCAAACAGAGCTTTTTTTTTTTTTTTTTTTTTTTTTTTTAAATTAATTTTGTCAATACTATGCAGAAATAGAAAAATACCACACGCACATGCATATGTACATACATACATAAATATAAACATACAGGCTTTCATTCAAAAATTTTAGCCATATGTTAGGTACAATAACACAAAACTCACTAATTCATTAAAAAAATCTCTGAATCCATTTTTGTTTTTCTAGTTGATAGAACAGGGTTCCCATCTATATAGCTAACGTTTTTTACTAATATATTTGAAAAAGAGTTTTAAGATTTTTTACTTGATTTTTATTAGGATTCTTATAGAGAGGCAGTTTTTTGATTCGTTTAGTCTTTTAGAAGCTCCTGCGTGACAATCAAAAATACATTCCATTGTATTTGAGGTGTCTTGCGTCCCTTCTTTTTTAAAACGCCTCTCAAGTTAAAGCTTCCCCATTGTGGCCACTATAATTCTAAGTTTTCCATAGTAAGGCTAATCATTTTCCCTAAAATACATGGTTTCTGAAATCATCATTATTGTACATAAAAGTAGTCAGTGTGCCAGAAAGAAGAGTCCCAGACTTCTGAAGCACCAGCCTCTTCAGATTTAGAGAAACCTACTTTCAAGGAGGAGGAACTTAGTTATTTATTAGATTCAATCCAATTGCAAATTCTGTTGGTAAAAGAATTGCTCAAATAAAGTCCGGAGCTCAAAATGCAAATTTGCAGACCTTTGATCTAAGGGGAAACTCATCCTTGCCTTCCAGTTTAGGCAAGAGAGCAGTACGCCCAGTGGTTTCAGTGGGTGCTTTGCTCAGTCACTTCGTGCTCTAATGCCAAACTGTTAGAAGAGGATCAGAGTTCTGCCCAGCAGCATGAGCAGTAAGCTTTTATAGGCTGAGCAGGGAAGCAAAGTAGAAAAATCACCTGATGGACTAGCTAAGCATTTGCTTCTTAGGCATGCTGTGATGAGGCATTTGTCTTACTTAGGCACAGTCTGATTCGTTGGCTGCCTGTGATTGGCTGAGGCTCAGCTGTTTGTGATTGGCTGAAACCTGGCTATTTCTTACGGAAAAAAATGCTACTAGGTTAGGTTGTGTTTTTTAAATGTAGGAACTCAAATTAAAGAGACAGCATCAGGCTAATGGCCTGCTTGTTCTGTTTAACATTGGTGTATATTTAGGAGTGTCACTGTTAGTCGTGGTATGTTAAGTTTAACCTTTACATATATTGCCAAACAATTTTTCTGAGTGACTGTATCAATTTAATCACTATCATCCTTTTATGATAGTTCCCAACGCTGCTCCTCAATAGCACATGGCATTGTCAGTCTTCTTAACTTTAGTTCTTTGGTGGCAATGAACTTCATCTTTTTGTGGCTTTAATTTGCATTTCCCTATAACTAATACAGTTAAGCACCCTTACAAATGTTTACAAGCCATTTTTATATAGTAAGAGTTTTTTTCTTTTTCTTTTTGTAAAGTGCTTCTTTATGTCTTTTTTCCCTCCCTTTTGGCTGTTTGTCTATTACTGAATGATTTATAATTCTTCACATATTGTGGACACAAACGTCTTCTTGGGTATGTGTGCTGAAAATATCTTCTCTTATTGCCTATTTACTTTTTTGTTACTTTTGATAACCAGAAGTTCATTGTCTTAATAGGGTTCAATTTATAATGTTTTTCTTTAAATATAGGGATTATTGTGTCATTTTAAAAGAATCTTTGCTTATCTCAAGATCATGAAGCTATTATCTTCTAGAGGCTTTATTGTTTATCTTTTACTTTTAATTCTACTATTCACTTGAAATTGATGTTTGCATATAGTCAGAAGTTGGGATCAAGTTTCTTTTTTCCCCATATGTATATCTCACTGACTCAGCACCACTTACTGAAAAGGCTGTAGTTTTCAGCCAGGCGCGGTGGTTCACGCCTGTAATCCCAGCGCTTTGGGAGGCTGAGGTGGGTGGATCAAGAGGTCAGGAGTTCAAGACCAGCCTGGCCAAATGGTGAAACCCCGTCTCTACTAAAAATACAAAAATTAGCTGAGCGTGGTGGCGGCGCGTCTGTAATCCCAGCTACTCGGGAGGCTGAGGCAAGAGAATCGCTTGAACCCAGGAGGCAGTGGTTGCAGGGAGCCAACACTGCACCACTGCACTCCAGCCTGCATGGCAAAACAAGATTCCATCTCCCCCCACACACCAAAAAAGAGAAAAGACTATTTTTCTATCACTCTCCGGTACCACTTGCATCATAATTCAAGAGTTCATGGATGTGTGGATCTATTTCTGGACTATATTTTCTATTTCATTATTAATTTAGCTAATCTTGCACAAATTCCACACGGTTTCTATTACTGTATCTTCAAAAATAAGTCAAAGTCTGGTACAAAAATACTTACTCTTTTTTCTTCTTTTTCAATTTTGACTTACCTGGTTTTAGCTTCTTATATTTACAAAGAAATCTTAGGATTCGTTTGTCAATTTCCACACACATGCACAAACCCTGCTGAGATTTTGATTATGATTGAATTGAATTCATAGTCCAATTTGGTGAGAATTGATATATTTACAAAATTATTTTCTAATCATGAACATGATGTATTTCTCTGTTCAATGTGTCTTTAGATTTTCTTAATGGTACTTTATGGTTTGTGAGAAGTATCCACATTTGTTAGATTTATTGCCTGATATTTAATATTTTTGATACTACTGTAACTGGTTTAATTACAACATATTATTTCAAATTTTTTGGTTGTTATATTGGAATACAATTGATTTTTGATAATGGCCTTTTATCCTGGAGCCTTGCTACACTCATGCATTAATTCTAACAGGTTTTCTGTGGATTCCCTTAGGTATTCCACTTAAACCATCATATTATTTGCAAATATTGCAAATCTTCATTCCCAGTCGCTTTACCGTTTATTCATTTAGTCTAATTTCACTACTTGAAAACTTCAGCACAATGTTAAATAAAAGTGCTGAGAGTGGGCATCTTTGTGTCATACTCAGTCTCAGAAAGGAAGCTCTCACCATTTCACCATTAGTGTTTGCTGTACTTTCTTTTAGAAAAACAGGTATCTTTTATCAGATTAAGTAAATTTCCTTCCTTCTCTAGTTTTCTAAGGATTTTTCCCCCATGAACTGATATTAAAATTTATAAAATACTCAAGCATAATTTTCTGTTTATTCTGTTAATGTGGTGAAAATATGGTTTTTTGCTTTATTTTGTTAATGTGGTAACTGATGATTTTTGATTTTAGACTGACCTTATATGCTTGTATTGCTGGCATGAATTAGACATTTTTTTTTTGAAATATGATATAAACACACATAAACAACACATACACATCTTTAATGTTAACATGCACACATTAACACATTGAGTCATGTGAGATATATATGTAAATTCAGTGTGTTAATACTTTTGTGTAGTATTTTTGAATCTATATTAATAAATGAGATTAACCTATGTTTTTAGAGTTCTTTTTTTTTTTTTTTTTTTGAGACGGAGTCTCACTCTGTCACCTAGGCTGGAGTGCAGTGGTGTGATCTGGGCTCACTACAAGCTCCGCCTCCCAGATTCATGCCATTCTCCTGCCTCAGCTTCCCGAGTAGCTGGGACTACAGGCGCCCGCCACCACGCCCGACTAATTAATTATAGAGTTCTTATCAGATTTTGTGCCAAGGTTATCATGGTCTTGTAAAATGAAATTGGAGCTATTAAGGACTTCTAAATTCTCTAATGGTCTTTTTACCAATTGGTGCCATTATCTTATTGTATACTTTATATGTTTTATAAGCTTTCTGGACCTAAAGGCCTCATGCATTTGTGTGAGTGTGGGAGATGTTAAAAAAAATATATTCAAACCCTACAATAGATAGAACGATTCAGATTTTCTGTTTCTTGGGGATCAATTATGGTATGTCATGTTTTCCTAGGGATTTGTCCCTACATCTCAATTTTAAAATATATTGACAGAAATATATTATAATATTATATTTGTAAAAGTTTTAAGAGTTATGGCCTTGCCCTATTTTCCACTTTGACTCTTGGTTATTTATGCTATCTTTTCTATAATTCTCTTCAGAAATTTATTAACTTTATATTTTTTCAATGAACCAACTTCTATTTTGTTGATCATATACTTTATGTTTGTTTTTTATTTCTTTATTATCTTTTCTTTATTTTTTTTCTATTTACTTTGGGTGTAATTTACTGTTTTTGGGAACTTCATGACATGGATGCTTAGGCCATTGATTCTTCAGCCTTCTTGAGCTAGCAATAACGAAGGGACCATACGATGCTTTAACTGCGTGTATCTCTCTTCTCTCCTCTGTATGCTATTGTTGTTGCATATTCTACTGTAAATAAATACTATAACAGTACTATGCTTTTTGTTTCTGTATTTCCCTAGAATCTGGGCTATCCTTGTGACTTGCTTTGACTAACAGAATGTGACAGAATGACGTTGTGCAACATCTGAATCGAGACTCAAAAAACTGTAGGCAGCCATCATGCTGTGAACCCAAGCTGTGTGGAGAGACTAAGTGGAGGTGAGAGACTAAGTGGAGGTGAGAGACTAAGTGGAGTCACTTCAGTCAAGAGCCCTATCTGATATTTCAGTCCATAACTAGCCCTGTCTGCCAGCCTCGTGAATAGGTCATCTTGGACTTTTCAGCCCTGTCGAGAACAATGACTACATCCTCAGCTGATACCACATAGAACAGAGGAACTACCTAGCTTAGCTGGGCTCATATTGCAGAATTGTGAGAGATCATGAAAAGTTGTGGTTTTTTTTTTTTTATAACTATACATTTATTTAATACACATTTCAGTAATATTATTGCATATTTTTTCAACGCTCTTTACAGGTATTATGGCAGATTATAAATAAATGCTCAGAGGGTTTCCATCTACTCACTCTTATAACTGAGATGGGTTAGGGTCTTTCAGGAATAAACAACACAAGTTCTTTCCAGAATAACTAGCACGATAATAGAAATATTAGCAAAGTGCACACATACCTCCTTTTTCTGGAATGCTCTTTACTCTTTCCATCTGCTACTGTCTGCGAAGTCCGCTGAAATCATGTCCCTCATGAGGCCCATTCCCCAGCCGTGGAATTAGGCTAGGAAGCAGGAGCTGGGATAAACAAGCTGCTTTTTCCTTTGTACTCCCAGTATACCTTTTATGGAGCTCTAATATAGGACCTTTTTTATTTTAGTTTGTAATTGCAATATTTGTTTATACCTTTCTATTCTCTGGCAGGCTGGGACCTCCTTAAGGACAAAGATTGTCTTCTTAACTTGGATATCTGTCTTAGTCTATTCATTCAGGCTGCTATAATGAAATGTCATAAAATCAGTGGATTATAAACAACAAACATTTAATTCTCACAGTTCTGGAGGCTGGGAAGTCCAAGATCAAAACACTGGCAGATTCAGTGCTTTGTGGCTTAAAACAAATGCAACCTTTTACAGTTAACCTGAAAGGAATTTTCCAGATTAACTCTGAAATGTCGTGTTTGTTTTAAGCCACAAAGTTGTGATGTGGTTTGTGATATTTTATAGATTACCAAAACAACAAGTGTCATTAAGCATTGAATGAATTAACAAATATATGACTTTATAAATAGTGATGGGTGTATGGTGATTGCCTGGATAAGTTTCTGTCAATTCTTTATATATTACGAAGAAAAAAAGCAATTGTAGATTCATGAAAGGAACAGTGAATACAAATTGGTTGAACTACTGCAAAAGAACTAGAAACTCTTGGAAACATTTAGAGCTAAGTCAATTACATAACTTCTTTGAATATGAAGCTGTCATGTAAATACAGACTTGTCACAAATGCATTTGTTATTTCCTAATATTCTATGAGAAGTAAGCATCGTTAGTGACTTAGGCTACCTATCTGGCACATAATACAAAACCAGAAGTGAGCATGGGTGGGCACTGTGTATTCTGGAGTTTAGCTATAGTTTTGAGTCTCTATTTTAATTAAATTGCTCAAAACCAAAACCTCTTCACCTTCAAGACACATGTCAAGTCTTCGTACTTATAAATTATCATAAATGTATAGATTTTCATTGTAAAGGAGGAAACTATTCAGTTAAAGGTGTCTGTCGCACCTTCCATTAATAATCTTCCCAAATTACCTACAGGAAGAGTTTTGTTTTTTTTTTTTTATAAAATCACAAAGAAGACACTCAATAATCATTGCTTAAAGAAAAAAATTGACGTAAGAAACCAGATAGTTTTCATTTTTTAGTGGGGAGGGAAAAAATTTAAAAAAGGAGACAGGCAGGGATAAAACAATGCCGGGTCTTTAGCATTTAAACAATATTCTAGGTAAATTTTCATGGTATGCCCCAATTTTCTTCACTGCCACAGTTGCCTTTTGCATAAAGAAATAATGAGTTTTCTTTGATAAGGTTACAAACAGGTTCTTCCAATTTTCCTTTCTCTGCATTGTAAAAGCAGTGCACTTTTTAACAGTGACACTCTTCATACTTTATATTCTTCTCATTTTAAAGACGAAGAAAAGTTCAAGGAACCAAAGGAATATCAATAGTTATTTGACATCATAAAAGACTGAAAATTTCAAGAAAATAAACATCAAAGCCTTTATTATTTTTGATGAGATCTATTTCACTTCCTATAAGTAAGCCAATACTAGGACACATGTGATTTTTAGCATTCAAATGCTCGCTGATAAATTTCAGCCTGTGTTACCTAACAACAAGGACATTCTCATCCATAAACAAAATACAATTATTATACTATGTAAATTTAACACTGACAATTCTATTATCTTATATATAGTTCATATGCAAATTTCTCCAATTGTCTCAACGGTGTCTTTTATAACATTTTGTTGTTGTCTTATTTGATTCAGGATCCAACCAAAATCATATATTACATTTCATTTGTCATGTTTCATTAGTCTCCTTAATCTAGCATAATTCACCACCCTTTTTATGATTTTTATGACACTGGCATTTTTGAAAGCATTTGAGTAGTCATGTTGAAAAATGTCCCTCATTTTGGATTTTTTTCCTCATGATTACATTCAAGTGAAACTTTTTTGTAGAAATATTATCTAGGTGATCTTGTGATTTCTGTGTCTCACTGATTGCTAAATTACATCTTTTTGGTTAATTGGTATCTTCCAGACTTTTCCATTGTTTCATTGAAATTAATATGCAGTCTGCAAAGTGATACATTGACACAATGAATATCTTGTTCCCCAACATTTCTACCCTCTTTGGTTTTCTTGTCTGAATCAATAATTATTATGGTTAATGCAATACAGTGATTTTCCATTTTTATAGCTTGATGGATTTTGCCACCTTTTAGGTTGAGTTAATGCAGTACATGTGTTTTATTTAGAATTGTGTAGTATTCCTACCACTTACTTGTAAGATCCCAAATTTCTTTTGGAAAACCACTGCTTTCCTATTCTTCTCCATGTGATTTGGAGTTCCCCTCCACTTTTAAGGATGGGCCAAAATGACAGTCTAATCTCACCTCTCTGGCCATAACAAATATTTCAAGAATGGTGCCTGACCCCCACTAAACACTGATAATATCAGCAACAATAGATTTTCTGAGACTCCTGCAAAAGTGAAGCAAGCTCTCTCTTTCACAGGAATTACTGGGGATAACCATCATTCTTTCTCAGAAACCTCACACTATGCATCTTAATTGTCTAGTTGACCACCGTAATGAGCTGAATTGTGTCTCTGCAAAATTCGTATGTTGAAGTCGAAACACCTAGTACTTCAGAGTTTGACTGTATTTGGAGAGAGGACCTTTAAAGACATAATTAAGGTTACTAGAATGGGCCCTCATCCAATGTGACTGGCGCTTTAATAAAAAGAGGTTAGTCTCTCTCAATAAGTTGGGTATAGAAGAAATATACCTCAAACAATAAAGACCAGATATGACAAACCCACAGCTAATATCATATGAACAGGGAAAAATGGAAAGCCTTTCCAGTAAGATATGAAGCAAGATAAGGATGCCCACCCTCACCACTGCTGTTCAACATAGTTCTGGAAGTCTTAGTCAGAGCAATTAGGTGAGAAAAATAAAGGACAGTCAAATTAGAAAGGAAGAATTCAAATTATTCTTGTTTGCAGAGAAATGATCTTATATTTGCAACATCCTTTACTCCACTAAAAGACTCTTAAAACTGATTAACAAATCCAGGAAAGTTGCAGGATAGAGAATCAACATACAAAAATTAGTAGTATTTCTATATGGTAACAATCGTTAATTTAAAAAAAATCAAGAAAGCAATCCCATTTGCAATAACCAACAAAAAAGTAGGAATACATTTGACCAAAGAAGTGAAAGATCTTGACAAGCAATATTATAAAACACCAATGATAGAAATTGCAAAGGAGATGAAAAAATGGAAAGATATTCCATGCTCAACGATTAGAAGAATCAATATTTTTAAAGTGTCCATACTACCTAAAGCAATCTACAGATTCAATGCAATCCCTATCAAAATACCAATGACATTCTTCACAGAAATAGAATAAGCAATCCTAAAACTCATATGGAACCAAAAAGGAAAAATCTCAAATAACTAAAAAACATCTTAAGCAAAAAGAACGCAACTGGAGGCATCAGACTACCTGTCCTCAAATTATACTACAAAGCTATAGTAACCAAAACAGCATGCTACTGGCATATAAATGGACACATAGACCAATGGAATAAAATAGGTAATACATAAATAAATCCGTGCACTTACAGCCAACTCCTTTTTGTCAAAGGTACCAAGTGCATATGATAGAGTTTGGCTCTGTGTCCCCACACAAATCTCACCTTGAATTGTAATCTCCATAACCCCCACATGTCCAGAGAGGGACCAGGTGGAGGTAACTGAATCATGGGGGTAGTTCCCCATGATGTTCTCTTGATAATGAGTGAATCGCACCAGATATGTTGGTTTATTAGCATCTGGCATTTCCTCTGCTGGCAATGATTTTCTCTCCTGCTTCTCTTTGAAGAGGTGCCTTCTGCTATGACTTTAAGTTTCTTCAGGCCTCCTCAGTCATGTGGAATGGTGAGTTAATTAAACCTGTTTTCTTTATAAATTACCCGGTCTCGGGTATTTCTCCCTAGCAGCATGAGAATGGACTAATACAGCATACATTGGGGTAAGAACAGTGTCATTAAAAAGTGGTGCTTGGAAAACTGAATATCCATATGCAGAAGAGTGAAACTAGGACCCTGTCTTTCACCATACACAGAACTCAACCCAAAATGGATTGAACAATTAAATATAAAACTTGAAACTACAAAAAATAAAAAAATCCTAAAAGAAATCATTGAGAAAATGCTATAGACGTTGGTCTGAATGATTTTTGGGTAAGACATCAACAGCATAAGCAATAAAAGCAAAAATAGACAAATGGGATTACATGAAGCTAAAAAGCTTCTGTACAGCAAAGAAAACAATCAACGAAGTGAAGAGACAACCCACAGAACAGAAGAAAATATTTGCAAACTATTCATCTGACACGAGATTAATAACCAGAGTATATTAGGAATTCTAACAGCTCAATTGCAAAAACCAACCAACCAACGAAACTCCCCGCAAACTCACAACAACAAATAATCTAATTTAAAAATAAGCAAAAGATCTGGATAGCCATTTCTCAAAAAAGACATACAAGTGGCTAACAGGCATATAAAAAAAGCTCAACGTCATTAATCATAAAAAATGCCAATCAAAATCACAATGAGATATCATTCAGCCCAGTTTAAATGGCTATTATCAGAAAGACAAAAAATAACACTTGCTGGCAAGGATATAGATGAAACAGAACTCTTCTACACTATTGGTGGGAATGTAAATTAGTACAATCACTATGGAAAACAGTATGAAGTTTCCTTAAAATACTAAAAATGGAAATACTATATGATCCAACAATGCCACTGATGGGTATACCTCCAAAATAATGGAAATTAGTATACTGAAGATATATCTGTCCTCCTGTATTTATTGCAGCACTATTCCTAATAGCCAGGATGTGGAATGAGCCTTCGTTTATTAGTGGATGAATGAATAAAGAAAATGTGGTAAATATACACAATGGAATATTACTTGGCCATGAAATAGAATGGAATTCTGTCATTGGCAGCAATATGGATAGAACTTACTGGGAGGTCATTATATTAAGTAAAGTAAGCCAGGCACAGAAAGACAAATATCACATGTTCTCAGCTATTTGTGGGATCTAAAAATCAAAACAATTGAAATTATGAAGATAGAGAGTAGAAACATGGTTACGAGAGGCTGCAAAGGGTAGGGAGGAGAGGAGGTGGGATGAAAAGAAGTTGACTAATGGGTACAAAAATACAGTTAAATAGGAAGAATAAGCTTTAGTATTCAATAGTACTGTAGAGTGACTAGAGTTAACAATAATTTATTGTGTATTTCAAAATAGCTAGAAGAAAACGAAGTGTTCCCAACACAAAACAGATAAATGTTTGAAGTGATGGATATCCCAATTGCCTTGATTTGATTAGTACATATTGTGTACTTGTATCAAAATATCACATGTACCCCTGAAATATGTACAGCTTTTTATGTCAATTAAAAAAGGGAATAAAACTTGCAAAGAAATAAAAATGTCAGGATACACCACTCTGTGTGCAGCTGCCCCTTCTTTTTCTTTGAGAAAATAAAAATTTTTCTACTTAGAGGAAAATAAAATCCTAAATTGTAGAGAGGCAAAAAAAAAAAAAAAAGAGAGATTAGTACACAGACATGCAACACTGAAAGCCCACAGGAAGACACAGGGAGAAGATGGACATCTATGAACCAAAGGACAGAGGCTTCAGAATGAAATCAACCCTGCTAACACCTTGATCTTGGACTTCTAGCTTCCAGAACTGTAAAGAAATAAGTAACTGCATTTAAGTCTCCTAGTCTGTGGTGCTTTGCTATGGCAGCCCTAGCAAGGAAATGCAACCATTTGGCGTAAAGCCTGGACCTGATGGTGAGATATTTGAGCTATGAAAGTGGCCTGTGGAATCTGAGGGTGGAGGCCAAGCCATAGAACACAAAGCAGAGAGGTACAGAGAAACAACTCTTGGTCTACTACTAACTACTAACTGAAGTCAACCTTCCTGCAAAATACTGAGTTACATAAACCAGTAAATTCTATTGTTTAAACTGGATTTTTTTTTTTTCTCAAAATGCAGACCCTCACAGATGCATGGAGCATAGCACCACCAGTCTAACCCCTTCATGTCCACATAGAGTTACTGGCCAGCTTCAGATGATCTTGGTTACCCAGGATACGGCTACATCCCAGGATAGCAGCAAGCTCTCAGGAGACTTCTGATGGAGGAGCTCAAGAGCTTCCAATGGAAGGGATGAGTTAGCATGGTGACTGGGGGTGAGGCAGAGGAGGGAGGTCTGAGCCTTCCTGTGTGAGTGTGGTGTGAGACAAGGGCAGAGATTTTGGTTGAGAGAGTGATACTTCATGTGAGTGCTATCAAAGTTCAATGAATAGAAATGGCAGAGGGAAAGGTACAGAACTGGGCTTTAACCTTTGTTCAGACAATGACTGCTCTGCTATCCTGTTCCCAATTTCTCTATCATATTGTGACATATGTCCTCTCAATCAAAGTTATGAGTATTCTCTGCCTCAAAGGCAAGTTGTGAGGATGAAATGAACAATTTGCAGCTCATTTCAAGTTCCTTAGAGAAAAGTTATTGACCTCTAAATACTGGTTTTGATCTGCATTTTTCCCATTTAATGCATCTGTGATTGTACTTTAGGGGTAAGCAACTGTTGGGAAAATAAAGCACATAATATAAAGATTAATTGATTACTTATATGTTTGTTTCTGCTCCCCATGCTAATTAGTAATAAGTGTATGAGTTCTAGAGAATCATCTTTTTTTTTCAAATTATTCTCATATTTTATAGTTTTCATGAGAAAAACTGTAGGAAGTCTAATAATATTCTTACATTCAACTTCTGATAACATAGGGGACTTTTATTCATTTATGGCTTACACATTATGGCTTACACATTTATTTTGACCTCAAGCATAATTTCTTTGGCTGTATGAATCAAAACTTACTATTTTGAAAACAATTGATTTTTATCATAGGCAAATAAATAAAGCATTTTAAGCCTATTAAATATTTAAAAGACTGCCAATCTAACACATATTTTGACTTTAATGAGCTTCATCTAGAGTCAGCACCTAGTGGAATCCATTGCAAATTTAAAAGGTGTCAGGGTTATCTCAATTCCTAGCAGTTCCATGCCAACCTCTTCACCTTGAGGGCCCTTCTGCATTCTTAAGGGAACGCAGCCTGTGCTGTAGGTAGGTTCTTAGAGGCTCTATGGTTGATGACACAATTTCTTGGATAGTTCAGGCTATTCATTTTTACCACGATTAGGGGTAAAACCCTGGTTAGCAAATGCTTTTGGGATCTAGATTACCCATATAACAGTGTACATGATAAATTTGTTGCAGGGTATTAAATTCCAAGGGGTTAGGTTGTTAATAAGTGTATCTTATTTTAAGCAAGTTCAAAATATGAAAACAGATTTCTCTCCAAAATATATAAATGGATAAGACTTATAAATAAGTCATAAAGATATGTCATCACCAACATGGGTGTAACTGAGGTATCCATGGGTGGATGCCGTCTGGATAATTTAGCAGCCTTATAACTTGTTTCTCAGACATCTTTCTTTCCCTTTCATTCCCTAGTCTCTGCCACAATACAGTGCTCTCGTTGCAGTGCATTGGGATAAGATATCTTTGTAAAATTCTGTCATCTCAAACTAAACCTATTGTCATGGAAGAAAAAGGTAACATAAAGAAGTCTTAACCTCTTAGGTGGCGAAACACACAGAAACAGTAAAGGAGGTCCTGGTTAGCCGTTTGCTTGAACCTCAAGGGATAAAGTCAAATGCAAATAGAAAAATAGTAATTTAAGAGAGGGCTTCATTATTCTCTTTGACTTTCCCTAAGACAAATCCCTGGGCCTGAGACCTTAAACTTTAACCTCTATTCCTGAGGATAGCCTGTGGATGTTTGCTAAGAACATCCTTCCTGTAACTTCTTCCTACCTCTCTCTCTTCCTTAGCCCATTGGCTTCCATGACCCATTCATTGACAAGTCCTCTTTGAATGACGCCCTCCTACCATCTCTGGTATGGGGCCTCTTCTTACTTTACGTTTCATCAACGGATGAGGTGGAAATAGAGTTGAGTCCTCTGGATCCTGAGAAAGGACGAGGGAGTGTGTGCAAGCCCTCACCATTTGGGGGTCTCAGGTTGGATTCTAGTTGACAAGACAGATCCTTTACCCTTCAAAGATCTTTTAAAATTTATTTTTAATCATGCCAAAAGAATTGTTCTGCTTCTTTCCTTTGCCTTGAATTACATTACACTAGTTGTCAAGCCATTCCCAGACTTATCCAATATTGTGACTTGGTGTATGAGACTCCACATGATCAGGCCCCTGCCTCCCCTTCTATTTTCCTCTCAGCCCATTTTCTCTGACACTTCCGTACTCTGGCTGTCTAGGACTTCTCTGGTCTGAGCACTCAACTATCTCAAGGTCTTCAAAAATGTTGGTGCCTGGAATGATTTCCTAACACATCACACTCTTCACTTCACCCCTACCCTCCTCTTTATCTTTCAGTCATCATTGTAAGTGCTACTTTCTAAAGCAAGCTCCCTTAGAGACTCAGTTAAATTACTTTCTACGTGGCTCATAGCACAGTGTGCAACTCCTTTTCAGCAAAAACTTCCCTTATTGTAAGTTTATAATTTCATACTTACTAAGAAGTTTCAAGAATAGTAAATAGAATCCTTTGGCCAGATTCACCTGTTGTTAATATTTTGTCTTACTAGCCTTATTGTTGGCATTCTTTCTTCTCTCTCTCACTCTCTTCCTCTTTCTCTCTCACACACACCACATACATAGGATATTATTATTATTATTATTTTTGAGACGGAATCTCGCTGTGTCTCTCAGGTTGGAGTGCAGTGGCGCGATCTCAGCTCACTGCAAGCTCCGCTTCCTGGGTTCACACCATTCTCTTGCCTCAGCCTCCTGAGTAGCTGGGACTACAGGCCCCTGCCACCACGCCCAGCTAATTTTTTTGTATTTGTGGTAGAGACGGGGTTTCACCGTGTTAGCCAGGATGGTCTCGATCTCCTGACCTCGTGATCCGCCTGCCTAGGCCTCCCAAAGTGCTGGGATTACAGGCGTGAGCCACTGCACCCGGCCAGAATAGGATATTATTTTTTTAAACCATTTGAGTGTAGGTTGCATACACTATGCAAATAAGGATGACATATTTATCCCTAAATATATCTGTGTGTATTTTCCAAGAATAGAGATATTGTCTTTCATAACCACAGTAGAGTTATCCACCTTTAGTAAGCTTCACATTGGCACATTACTTTCGTCTAATTACCATCTATATACTATTTTTTTGTTAATTCATCCACTAATGTCTTTTTAAAGCATTTTTAATAATACAGGATACAGTGTAGGCTCATTTGATTATCTTATCTCTTTAATGTAAAGACATTTAATCTCATACAATTTCCACAGCTTCTGTTTTCTTTTTCAAGAAATTAACTTTTTTTTTTTAAAAAAACTTCCCTTTTTCCTTTTCAGGAGAACATTTTCAATTTTGGTTTTGTATGATATTTTATTACAGTTAGATTTATACTCTGCATTTCAGGCTGAAATAATGCATAAGTGGTACTGTGTTGTGTCAAGAGATATCATTGCTGTTTAAATTAATTATTTCTTTGTTCTGCCCTTTTTGTTGGATAGAAATCACCAAGAGAGCAGTGACCAACCTTATTCTATTTATACTTTTTAGCTCCAAAACTGACCACAAGACCTGGCACATGATAGGTGCTAAATAAATATTTGATGACTGGCAGAGGTGATAATGTAAAATTTCACTTAACTTTTCAGAAGCCTGCTTGAAATTGAGGTGCAGTTTTGCACTTCTATGCAGGATTATCTTGTCGTTACGAAATTTAAACGTGTTAGGCCGGTGACCCCAGACTCTTTGTCCTCTCCTTCTTGATTAAGAAGTAGAGCTGAACTAGGTTTACCCCCTTCTATGCCTCTTCCCTTTTACTGTCCGAGGTGCCCAGTCCTCAGTGATTAGTGAGTATGCCCTGTTCTGAGTGGCCTCAGTGTGAGAAAATACATATTTCTCTTCATTTTGCCAAAAAAAGCTGAAGGCATTTTTTTTCTCAGACAGCAATGAATGCATATTAAATGAACTGTAATTGTCTGCTAAATGTATTTCATAAACAAGCAAACCAGAGCTAGATTTTTCTGAGCCTTTAAAATACTTGGGATACTAAAAATATCCTGTCAACCTTGAGCACAAAGCTGTCAAGCCAGAAACATTAAGCATTTCTGAAAAAGAATTCGGAGGAGGTTGGTGGAGAAACATTGAAATTCATTGTGAATTTCATTTTTTAAGAATGAGGAGGCAGCTATAACATTGATGTGCATTTATCCTAAATGAAAAGAATGAATGAATTCCACTCACATTGTAGGACACACAACTCACTGAGAGTTTGCACATTATGAAAATTTCCCCTTTTGCTTCTCAGGAGTGTTATCTGTGGTTGGTTTGCCAAACAGGTATATGCCATTAAATGGTGAGGCTAGAGCTAAAATAATGTTAAAATAAGAATATATTGATATGTTTATATATGTTGAAAAAATGTTCCTAAATATGAAAATGTCTCAAAATGTTTTCCAGAGTTTGACAATTTTTAAAACACTCCCATTTGAAAAGTATCTGCAGTAATGAACTGCTAGTCAGAACTAAAACTGAGAAAGAAAAATAAAGACGCACAGGAATGATCCTCACTGAGGAGCATTTTCTGCTGGGGAGTCCATTGGCATTCAGTTGTCTCATTTAATTATCCCTTGTGTGATTCAACCATTATTTATGAGATTCTTCTTGTTCTTAAAGAGCTCTGGGCTCTGCTTGCCAATGTTATGGCATATGACGAGGCACAGTTATGCGGCGGGGGGTGCGTGTGATAATGCATTGGTCCACACTCCTGGCATGTTTTCTATCTGAACTCATCAGCTGCCAAAAGGATGCAGAGCTCTCTCTTTAAAGATAAAACACTAACTGGGGTTTCAACATTGTGTGGGATTTGGCAGGCATCACATGCTCCTGCATTATTTAGGTAGCATACAGTCCCTAAAATGTGAGCAGTACATGTTCAATAAAAATCATTTGCATGGGATTTACACCAGTTTCTGTTTGATAGAATCTCTGCCACTTGCAATGAGGAAATGAATTCAGAGAAATAGTCTGATCTTAATTAATGTAGTTGTTAGACATACAATCAATTGAAGCGTTTCACGTTTTTACTTCAATCCAAATTCCCCTACTGTCTCCATTCCCAGTTTGAATTAAATAGTCCATTGTGTATCTGCCTTGCTTTCAGCTGAGTTTGAGGGTTGGTATGAAATGTAAAAAGCAACAGAAAAGTCCTACTAATTTCTGGATGGAGAAAAAAGGGAGGCAATGATTAATAGTGAAAAACACTGAAAAAAAAATTCAGTTGCCAGCAGCATTATAGCTATTTTAAACAAACTAGTACCATTGATTTAGAATATAATATGGAGATGAATGGTCATTAATAAAGTCAACAGTGATTTTTTGTTATTAGTAGCTATCTTGGCTCCATGTCAAACTAAGTAAAAACATCACTTAATAAAGATTTTTTGAAATAACAATTATAGTTTTAGATGCAACTGGTGCTTAATATATTTTAATTCAAATGCCATTTCTAATTAGACTTTTGTTTTCTTTTCTATGGGAAAAAATAAATTCCTACAATGGAAAAATCTCTAATTGGCCAGGTCTCCTAGATGATAGTAAACAAAGTGTTTAATAGAAATGACTAAACAAATCACGGTGAACCGTTGATCTTGCCAGTTTACTAAATTGTATTCTCAAACTAGATTGACATGTAGGAATAGATACAACTGTAACTGAGGAAATTAGTAAGTTCTCATTCATATTTTTAAGACTATGAATAACAGAACATAATTGTAGTGTCATAGCAATGAGTCGTAGTGGTTATTGGATTGGTCTGGTCTAAATTAGTTTCCTAAGACACAGGCTATATAGTCAGAAAAAGTTTTCATTTTTAACCTCTTCTAAGGAAATATTAAGAACTTTAGTATCATTAATAAAATTTGCAAATTTACTCATCTCTTCAGAGGTTTATTCCCTTCCTACTGACCATCCACAACATGAAAGCAAAAATATAACGAAGCTTTTAAAACAAAAAAAAAAGTCTATTTACCATTGACATACCTGAGATCTACAGCACGCAGATCTTCTTCCAGTTACTGGACAAAATAGGTATGTTTCAAGTGTGTATCAGTGACTGCAATCAGAGTTTCTACTCAGTCAATTGGCCATTAAGATGAATAATTTAAAGAACCTACAAAGAACTCCATATTTTAAAGACTGTTTAAACTTATCTCTGTATTAATAATATAATCTGAAACTTAGACATTCCACCTGTGATACTTGCTGTTTTCCTCACCCACCTTGGTGGAATTGCTTCAAAAGGATAACTAGTTAGAATACATATTATTACTATTTCTAATAGTAATATTATCATTATCTGGTTGTAAATATTTCAATAATCAAGAAACTGTCAATTAGGACTATTTTATTCATTTTTATGTTCAAAATGCTTAAAATTCTACATGCTCTATAGTTATTTGTTTTATAAAATGTAATAGTATTTATTGTTAATATACAAAATACAGATTTTGATGCATCAGTTTCCTTAAATCCCTGTTGAAAAATTCATGTATCTTCAGTGACACGTATTTCAAAATAGAGAACACCAGAAAAAAGAAATGTAACAAAACCCTTTGTACCCAGAACTAGCAAATGTCATCTTTTGCCATATTATCTTTAGATTTTGTTCAACTTATCCCCAATCCAAACTGCTTTCCCCATCAAGTAATCACCGTCATGAAGTCGGCTTGTGTCCTTCTTGACTGTGCTTTACATTTTGCTGTGTATTTGTGCGCTCATAATACTATATTGCACTATTTTGTTTTAAACAATATAATTGATACTAGACAATATGTGTAATTCTGCAACTTGCTTTATTGACTCAACACTGTTTTCAAGGAAAATCATAGCTGTTTTAGGATTGTAGTCTGCTTGTTAAAGTTAGAATTACACACATTTCAACCTCAACTAGACATTATCAAGATGCTTTCCAATGTAGGGGTTCCAAAATACACCTCTACTCACAGGAATGGAGAGTTCCCACTTTCCCACATCCTTGCCAATTTTTCTTTCATCTGGCAAAAAGTTATATAATGCTTAAAAATGGGCAGGTTCCACTCTCAGAATTTTGAAAACACAAACTCATTTAATTCTCATTACAATTCTGTGACAAAGGTGCTTTAATGTTCTAATTTTACTGATGAGTAACTGACATAGACAGATTAAATAACTTGCCATAGTCATATAACTAATAAGGGTTAGAGTTACTTTTGAAATCAGACAATACTTGTCATTTACATATTTTTATTTTTTTTTTTATTTTGCCTATCTTGTAGGTGATCATTCATCTATCCAATTATTAGTGTGGTTGAACATCTTTTCAGTTACTGGAAGTTCAAATTGTCCCTTTCCTATAAATTATTTCTTGATATCATATGCCCATTTTTCTATTGAGTTATTTGCTTTTCTCTTGTTTATTTGTATGAGTTCTTTACATACACTTGCTACTAATTATCCCTTGTTGATCATATGTAATGAAAGTACCTTTGCTCAGTTTGTAGTTAGTCTTTTTGTTTTCCATAGACATTTTTTCGAAGATATAGAGACATTGCTATCAATAGTTCTTCATGTACTCTTTTGTGCTCTCTATAAGACAATCCTTTCCTAACTTGACCTCAAATAGATATTCTATATATTCTTCTAGAGCTTTAAGTTTTAAATTTGTTTTCAATATTTATGAAAAGAAATTTCATGTTGAGAGGTAATATAACTTCATTTCCTATTTAGAAAATAAACTGTTACAATGAGTTTTATTAACAATTCATTTGTCAGCCTTGGGCTTGTAAATATCACCTCTGTCAAATGCCCAATTTTCATGTAAGGATACACGTCTGTCAATTCTGCTTCACTGCCCTCTGCATCTATTTCTGCAGCAATACTGCCATATTTAAAAACCAAAGCCTTGAAGTATAGTTTGAAGTCAGGTAGCGTGATGCCTCCAGCTTTGTTCTTTTTGATTTAGGATTGTCTTGGCAATGCGGGCTCTTTTTTGGCTCCATATGAACTTTTAAGCAGTTTTTTTCAATTCTGTGAAGAAACTCATTGGAAACTTGATGGGAATGGCATTGAATCTATAAATTACCTTGGGCAGTATGGCCATTTTCATGATATTGATTCTTCCTATCCATGAGCATGGTATATTCTTCCATTTGTTTGTGTCCTCTTTTATTTCACTGAGCAGTGGTTTGTAGTTTTCCTTGAAGAGGTCCTTTACATCCCTTACAAGTTGGATTCCTAGGTATTTTATTCTCTTTGAAGCAATTGTGAATGGAAGTTCATTCATGATTTTGCTCTGTTTGTCTGTTACTGGTGTATAAGAATGCTTGTGATTTTTGCACATTAATTTTGTATCCTGAGACTTTGCTGAAGTTGCTTATCAGCTTAAGGAGATTTTGGGTTGAGATGATGGGGTTTTCTAAATATACAATCATGTCATCTGCAAACAGGGACAAGGCTACAGTAACCAAAACAACATGGTACTGGTACCAAAACAGAGATATAGACCAATGGAACAGAACAGAGCCCTCAGAAATAATACCACACATCTACAGCCATCTGATCTTTGACAAACCTGACAAAAACAAGAAATGGGGAAAGGATTCCCTATTTAATAAATGGTGCTGGGAAAATTGACTAGCCATAAGTAGAAAGCTGAAACGGGATCCTTTCCTTACTCCTTATACGAAAATTAATTGAAGATGGATTAGAGACTTAAATGTTAGACCTAATACCATAAAAACCCTAGAAGAAAACCTAGGGAATACCATTCAGGACATAGGCATGGGCAAGGACTTCACGTCTAAAACACCAAAAGCAACGGCAACAAAAGCCAAAATTGACAAATGGGATCTAATTAAACTAAAGAGCTTCTGCACAGCAAAAGAAACTACCATCAGAGTGAACAGGCAACCTACAGAATGGGAGAAAATTTTTGCAATCTACTCATCTGACAAAGGGCTTATATACAGAACCTACAAAGAACTCAACCAAATTTACAAGAAAAAAACAGACAACCCCATCAAAAAGTGGGCAAGGGATATGAACAGACATTTCTCAAAAGAAGACATGTATACAGCCAACAGACACATGAAAAAATGCTCATCATCACTGGCCATCAGAGAAATGCCAATCAAAACCACAATGTGATACCATCTCACACCAGTTAGAATGGCAATCAGTAAAAAGTCAGGAAACAACAGGTGCTGGAGAGGATGTGGAGAAATAGGAACACTTTTACACTGTTGGTGGGATTGTAAACTAGTTCAACCATTATGGAAAACAGTATGGCGATTCCTCAAGGATCTAGAACTAGAAGTACCATATGACCCAGCCATCCCATTACGGGGTACGTACCCAAAGGATTATAAATCATGTTGCTATAAAGACACATGCACACACATGTTCATTGCAGTACTATTCACAATAGCAAAGACTTGGAATCAACCCAAATGTCCATCAGTGACAGACTGGATTAAGAAAATGTGGCACATATACACCATGGAATACTATGCAGCCATAAAAAAGGATGAGTTTGTGTCCTTTGTGGGAACATGGATGCAGCTGGAAACCATCATTCTTAGCAAACTATCGCAAGAACAGAAAACCAAACACCGCATGTTCTCACTCATAGGTGGGAACTGAACAATGAGATCACTTGGACTTGGGAAGGGGAACATCACACACCGGGGCCTATTATGGGGAGTGGGGGGAGGGATTGCATTGGGAGTTATACCTGATGTAAATGACGAGTTGATGGGTGCTGACGATTTGATGGGTGCAGCACACCAACATGGCACAAGTATACATATGTAACAAACCTGCACGTTATGCACATGTACCCTAGAACTTAAAGTATAATTTAAAAAAACAAACAAACAAACAAAGCCTTAGAATGGTTTGAATATCTGGAAGGGTGGGTCTTTCCTTCTTCTCCTTGCCATTCTCTTTTCATTCAGATGCTTTTGTTCTTAATTTGCTTTTAATCTAATGTGCAGAGTACATTTTTTAGACAAGCATAGTCTAGGTTTTGTTTTGCTTTGGTTTTCTGTATTTTTATTGATGATTTATATTTCTAGGATTGCCAGATTTAGAAAATAAAAATACAGGATGCCCAATGAAATTTGAATTTCAGATAAACAACAAATAATTTTTAAATTTAAGCATGTATCAAATATTGTAGGGAACATGCTTTTACTCCAAATTTATTTATTTATCTGGAATTCATATTTAATAGATGTCCTATATTTTATCTGAAAATTCTAACTATTTCAATTGTCTTGAAATGGAAATTAAGAAAATGTCATTTGATAGCAAAGACATGAAATCAACTTTACTGCCCATCAAGGCAGACTGGATAAAGAAAATGTGGTACATATACTCCATGGAATATTATGCAGCTATAAAAAGAGTGAAATCATGTTCTTTGTAGCAACATGGATGCAGCTTGAGGCCAGTATCCTAAGTAAATTAATGCAAGAACAGAAAACCAAAAACCACATGTTCTCACTTGTAAGTGGGAACTAAACAATGGGTACTCATGGACGTTAAGATGACAACAATAGACACTGGGGACTTACACGGGAAGTGAAAAACATTGAAACTATTGGGTACAATGCCCAGTACCTGGTTGATGGGATCAGTTGTATCCCAAACCTCAGCATCAAACAATATACCCAGGTAACAAACCTGTACATGTACGCCCTGAATCTAAAATAAAAGTTGAAATTATTAAAAAATAAGTAAATAAAAAGAAAAGAAAGAATAAAGAAAAGAAAATGTGACCTGTATGGTATTTGTTCTTTGAATTTTATTAAGACTTTCTTCATGTTTGTGTTTTGTAATTGTTCATATGTGTGTGTGTGTGTGTGTGTGTTTTTTCTTTTTAATAGAGGCTGAGTCTTGCAATGTTGGTGATGTTGGTCTTGAACTCGGCCTCAAGCAATCCTCCCTCCCAGCTTCCCAAAGTGCTGGGATTAGAGGCGTGAGTCACCACACTGGGCCTGATCATATATGTTTAAAAGAACAATGTATTTTTTGCTTGCAGGCTGCAATGTGGATATACACTTACTAAATGAAATCCATTAACTGTGTTTTCTATAATCTTACAATTTTTTTCTTTGCTTTATCTATCAGTTCCTGGTAGAGGTATATTATTGCATATTTGTCTCTTTCTTTTTAACATTATGAAACTGTATTTCAAATCAATTTGTTAGGTACACACTAACTTATGATAATTGTATAATTTTTGATAGATTGTAGTCTTTATCTCTAGATATCGTAACCTCTTATCGTTATTGCTTTTATTCTTAATTTGTTTTCTCTAAAATTCTCATTATTACATGTCTTCTTTTGGTTGATACAGTATTTGTGTTTTATAACTTATCCTATCCTATTTAAAATATTCAGTATTGTCCTATTTCAAATATTCGGTATTATCCAGTAATGTTCTATTATAAAAATATTTAACAGGATTTAGAAAAATGAAGCTGATCATCTTTATCATTTTTAATTAGTGAGTTTAATACATTCAAGTACATTGATATTACTGGTGCACATTTGCAGTTATTTCTATTATTAATTAAACTTTAAAAAATATTTTTTCCTTTTTTACATACAAGTTGAATTGATGAACCTTTTTCTTTTTCATTTTTCTGCTACTTTGGAAGTCATATTATATCTTTTAGTGTTTGTTCAAATTCTTAAACATACACAATTAGCCACAAAATTTTCTAACAAGATCCAGACTCAATCAATATCTTCATCTTTTCTCTGGATAGTATAAGAAATGTTTCATGTTTTAACTGCCAACTGAACAATATTCAACCTCTCATTGTTTAGACTTTTTTCCACATCTGTCATAAGAACACATTTTTAATATGATTATATTTACTCCTTATAGTTAATATTTGATTAAATTTACCAACACATTTTTATCAGTTTTGGCAGTTATAACTTGTTTCTGTCATTTGACTCCTTTGTGTTCATTGTACATTCTGCTGATGAACATCCTTTACAGATTCTTTCAGAAAGTGTCTATAGATGACAAGATCTTAATCTTTGTATTTCTGTAAATATGAACAAACATTTTAATTTTTCTTAGATAAAAGTCCAAATTCATTTCCATCCTATTATCATCTATAATATTCACATCAAATGTCCAGGGATAATTAAGCTAATAACTCACAAAATTTACGTGAGACTTCCAGATTGCAGGACACTTATGAAATAAAACTGAAGTGAACTAAATAGACCTTCATGTTATTTTTATTATTTTCTGAGATAAGAAAACAGAAGTTATTTTGTAAAGGCAAAAATTTTTTAAATGGAAATTGTAATTTTATATTAATATTATTTTGTTTCATTACATTTGGTTCTAGTTATGATTAACTTCTGAAAATGATCACTTTTTTCTTCTTTGAATTTCTCTTAACCATCTGTAAAAATATTTCTATAAAGATAATAAAAAGAAGTGAAATGCAGTTGTTAAATAGAAAAATATATATGCAGTTTCATTAAGTACAAGTATCAATGGCTCTGGAGCAATCTTGTTCTTACTCTTTTATAAATCAAAGCTCTTTGAACATGCATTTTTGCAAGCTTGCTTTCAGCGTTAGATTTTTCTCTTTGTATTTTCTGAGGAGAATTTTTAAAAAATAGAATATTATTTCCTCTTGGAAAGGTACATCATTACTCAGTGGCATATTGTTCAAATGTCCAAAAGTTGTTCTTAGAAGGTCTTGTTTTGCTAGATTCATATATTTTTGTGAGGAAAAAGGAAGCTAAGAAAACATACCAAAGAGTTCATCATACTAGACAACACATATTGGCAACTACTCTCTCTCTATACACACACACATATATATAAAATATATATACACACATAGATACACGTACATATATACATATATATGTACACACACATATATATAATTTAAGTTGATATATATAAGTGTATATATATTGAACCTTGTCAAAATGCATTATTATTTGCAAGGTTTTCTTAAATTTCATAAAGAGGTGAGCTGGATTTCCCCTTATACTGAGGATTGCCTTTTGTGGTGATAGTTAAAAACTGCCTATGTATACATGATAAAACCCAACTGTAATAAAAAAAAGATTGCTTTCTGTAAATTCATTTGAAAGGGTTCTGCTTAAAATAATGTTTTATAAAGATGATGTGCTTTTTATGAAAAGTCATAAGTTTACCACCTTTACATTATATTAGACATTGCATCATGCTTTGTGAAATGTATCATTAAAATTGCATCTTGAGTCCTTGTTGTTCAGCAATTGATTTTCTTTTGGGGAGTGCATCGACACTGAAATACATAATGTCATCAGAAACATATGGAAGGAAACTGAACTGATAGGCTATTCCGCATACTGCATGGAATTTTCTCAAGTTATTTGGGCAAGTCTCACAGAAAGAAAACATCCCAAATACCCACAATAATCTAGATGTACACACCTCAGAGGTATTCTCAGATATATATAAGAATGCTATCATTATAATTTAATACTCAAGTAGATATTTGTACTAAAGAGAGACGTTCCAAAAACATTCTGAATTTAATTGTAAAACAAAGACACCTAAGTCTTGGAAGAATTAAAGTAGAATTGGAAACCAAGTATTCTTTCTTCAATCTAAAGCATAACGTCGTTTCACTGGGTATACATTCCACTAAAATGAGTGAACAATTGACACTGGAAAACTCGAAGCTTAGGTCTGGTTGACTTGGCAATGTCAGACATCCTCATTTGATGATGTCAGCTGCCCAGAAGGAGTCAAAGTGGAAAGGAGTGCTCCTCTTTCCCTCTCCATTGCTTTGGTCTCAACACTCCTAAAGGGAAGAGCTGTCCATTCCTGTGACTCTCCAACCCTACCTGTTAAGTTCCTTAAAAATTTATTGGGCATCCGTCTTAGTCCATTTGTGATGCTCTAAAGGTATTTCTGAGACTGAGCAATTTGTAAAGAAAAGAGATTTGTTTGGCTTGCGGTTATATAATCTGCAGGGTTATACAAGAAGCATGGTGCCACCATTCGTTTCTGGTAAGGGCTTCAGGGAGCTTCCATTCCTTGCAGAAAGGGAAGGAGAGCCAGCATCACATGGCAAGAGAGTAGGAAAAAGAGAGAGAGAGAGAGAGAGAGAGAGGAAAGGGGTGCCATATTCTTTAAAACAACCAGTTCTCTTGGGAACAAAATAGAGCAAGAACTCACTCATTACTGAAAGGATAGCACCAAGCCATTTTTGAAGGGTTCATCCCCGTGATCCAAACACCTTCCACCAGGCCCCACCTCCAACACTGGGAATCAAATTTTAACATGAGATTTGGAGGAGACAAATATCTAAACTATATCAACATTTATATATTCCATGCATTGCACTTGGTGCTGGAGTACAGAGTATGTAAAGATGAGTAATAGGAAAGCAGGCTTTTTTTTTTTTTTTTTAAGTTGTTCACTTCTCTATCCCCAGTCCTTAGTACATTGTGTGGCATGCATTAAAACAGGATCAATAAGTTTGTGTTGAATAAATGAAGGAAAGTTTCTAAAGTAGACTAAATACGATAATAAATTCTTTGGTTTTCCTCGTTAAGAGATGAGTCTGATTTCCTTTTTCTTCGATTTGGGTTGGCCTTAGTGAATTGTTTGAACAATATAACATGAATAAACTGGTGTTCTGAGGCTTCCAAAGCTGGGTCTTTAGAAGCCATGCAATTTATCTCTGTGCTTGTTTGAATAATCACTGTGGGAGCCCTGGAACAACCTTGAAGAAATTCTACTACCCTGAGACCACCGTGCAGATTGGCCATTTGTAGGCATTCCAGTGGATAATACCAGCTGAGCCAAACCTTCCAGCCATTCCCTCCCATACACTAAACAAATGAATGAGGCTGGCTTGGATTCTTCTGGCCAACCCATCCACCAGCTGATACCTGCAAGATCTAAGCTGACACAGTACATGGAGCAAGAAAATTGCCCAGATGAGTGCTGTCCAAATTATTGACACACAAAATTGTGGGACAATATAATGTTGTTATTTTAAGTAGCTAAATATTGGAGTTGTTTATTACACAGCAATAAATAACTGAAACAGCTGCTAAAGGATTACAGTTTTGGTGGATGTGAGGAAAGGTAGAAAGAATCTCAGTGATGCAGATATATACAGATATTTATAATCCAAAATATTATTTTCTAAATCAGAGTTTTGCGTAGGGGGCTATGTGAAAGCCTGAAAGAGATAATCAACTCAACTTAGGAGGCAGAATATTTATTCCTTGAAAGAAATGAGGTCCAAGCTAATGCACCTCTTTTGAGGGAGAAATGAATGAAAATGTGACATGTCACATGACAGTTTCTCTTTTCTGATTTAGATCACATTTTTGTTAATGAATGCAATAAATGATAATTACCTTTTTTCACTAAAATAATAAGAATCTGATCCCTCAGAGCTATTCTGGGGGATATTGGAGACTAACCGTCCAAAATGAGGTCACAAGTCCTGAGATACAGTGGTTGATTATGTGGAATTGACCCAGCTGCTGAGAAAGAGGCAAAGCATGGGTTATCCTCAGTATTTGGTATCATGGAAATCTAGGCGGAATAATGGTATTTTTTTTTTGCAGTAGTTGAGGAGCAATATTTTTGGGCAATGTCTGGTACATTGTTTAGGCCTTTGGCAAGCTTGTTTACATCAAAAGTTCATGGATCACCTTCAGACAAGATATTCAGAGTCTGTCAGTATAGAGAGGTATCATTTGTGTCTGGGGAAGAATTGAAAATTTCTGAATCAGTGATGCTGAAATACTACAGATAGATCACAAATTAAATTTGGAGGTGGTAGACTTGTTTCTTCTACTGTAAACAGAGTGACCTAGCATTTTAAACAGTGATTTATGAAGTATCTCCCATTTCTAAGTTTATAGGAGTCTACAACTCCCACAATTCTTTCTTGTGCTACTGTGAGTACTGTGAGTTCTTAGGCCACAATTTTATGCCATTTAACAACTTTGGAGTTCCTCATACTCAACTTCCAATGGAGATTTAATGCTGCTGCCTCTGGGAAGCAGTGAACACTTCCTTGAACTGCAGATCTTTATCGACTGCATTAGTCTTCAATGTAGATTCTCTTTCACCTCCCAAAACCAGCGCATTTGAATTTCTAATGACAGTATATGAAGTACATCTTACATCTCTTCCCAGGGCTGCAGTTGAACATACCAGTACTCTCAGATGTAGAGAAGTAATTGGAAACTAGCCATTCAGTCTTTCTCAAAGTTCAGACACAATGACCGGATTTCCCCCTTCTGTACCATTTGGCTTTTATTTTTAGCTCAGGTTGAACTGGAGGTAGGTGGGGAGAATTTTTCAAAGCAAAGTGAATATTGTTATAGGATTATGACACTGGAGTGGACATTCAATTATCAGTGAAAGACTGTTCTTAAGTCTGAAGCGACTGGAGGCCTTTTCAGTCTAGAAAGAGTTAGTCGTAAGTTGTGCTTGAGATGGGCAATGGGGGAAAAATAAAGTTTTCTTTTTTGGGAGATTAAAAAGATATGGTTGGTCTTACACAAGTTGTGGCTGTTGTGCACAGGAGCTAGCAAGGACTCCACTTTGGCTGCAGCTGGAGGCTGGTGTAGGAGAATCAACAGAGTTTCCCCTAATTGAATGACAAGGCGGAGAACCATCTGCATAGGACCTAGGATACCAGGGGAAGAAATCTGGATACTATTTCAAGGTATTTGGGAATAAAAAAATATATTTGAGCAGGAAAATAATAAAATTAATGTAGTATTTTAAGGTCAAATCTAGAAGATATTTAACATATGTTGAGCACTGACTAAATATGCCAAATAGTTTTTATACATTATTTACTTAAATAACACTATAAAGAAATATTTGCTTCATTTTGTAGATGAGAAAATTTAACTTTGGATTAGTAAACAAGCTTACCCGACATCACACATCTGGCAAGTGGAAAAAACAAGATTTAACCCCAATTTACCTAATTCCAAAGACGGTGCTCTTCCATGAGGCTAGGCATGTGTCTAAGAAATGAATTAGTTAATTAAACCAGAGTGATAACAAAACTAAGGAATACTGGGAAGTCAGATTCATAAAGACTTGAGAATTAATAACTGATATGGAAGATGAAATAGCAGAATAAGAACTATAAATTTTCCTTCCTAGGTGACTGGAAAAATGTTATAGCTAGGAAAGTTTTGAGTAGCAGTTGCATCGAGGGGAAAAATTATACCTAAACTTTTTCCCAACATTCAAATGCTGCCTCTCTTAGTGTGAGTTTCAACTTAGCATTGATTTTATTATAGTGGTATGCTCAGGTTAAAGTGGCAAGTACTTAGCTGTTGTTACACATTGGGAAGGAAACTGGGAGAGAAGTTGATATGTATTTGTCCTGGCAAGTTGGCCGGCTGGGGAAGACCAGGGCTGGCTCAGGGATCCAAGGTCAGCTAATAGGAGAAGTTCTGATGAAGACCATCAATGCACTAGGCAGGCTCAGAAAGAACAAATGTTCCAATTAAGAGCACTTCTATCTTCTGATACCACATGCCACTCAGTCAAGCTCACCCCTCAACATCATCTCTTCTGCTTCTTCATCCCTGGCTTTGGTAATCTGTGTACTGGTATTTACACAGTCCTCCATTCTAGCGTTTCATCTGAACATGCCTTTCTTTGACAGATTCTCAAGTTGTAGCACCCTCTTTTGCTCATCAACATTTATGTAGAGAGAGTCCTGTTTTTACCTACCTGTCTTGTTGAAAATAAATTTTGCTGATCTTTATCATTGCGTTTAGGTTCCTGGAGTATTGGAATTTTAATTGACTAGTGAAGTAATAATCTTTTTTAACTGTAGCCCTAGCACACTGAGGTAAACACACCCTCATGTAATAAGAAGGCTATGACGTATGATGCCCCACCCCAGGAGAGTCTGAAGCTGATTCTCAACCCACGTCTCCCTCACTAGGGAACATTGCCTATAATTTTAGTTCAGCCAAGGGCTCGCCTTGCCCAACATAACAATAGAACCCAAATCATAGAGCAGCTAATTTAAAGGTTACTTTCTAACATAGCTTCACGATCTCCAACAATTTTTCCCAATCTTAGATAAAACAGAGAAACTTGAGACAAGGTCCAAGTGAGAATGTATAAGGGAAATATATAAAATAATTATTGTCTTAACTTTAATTTACAGCCCATGGGCAAGTGACATAGAAAGCACAAAAAATCTTTGGGCTGCCAAAGTGGGGCAAAAAAAAAAAAAAAAAAAAAAAGTTGAAATAAAAAGAAATACTTAAAGCTCTGCCATGGCTTCCCTTGCCATTGATTCTAAGGTTGCCCACCTTCTGCCCGAAATGCCCCTGCCAAGTCCTGCTTTGAATGTAGCTAACCTACAGAGGGAATCATGTAATCCAGTTAGTCTTTTTAGAGCATATTAAAAATGGGTAGCGCTGGTAAGAGTATAAAAGGTAGATACATGCAAATATTAGATTAAAACAGACAAACTATATTTGCATATTTTTCTACTTTTTCCACAACCTGTCTGAAATGGATTTTATTCTATTCCAATTGCAACTAGAATTCCAATTCTATTCCAATTGCAACCCTAGACAACTTGCTTTCCATTTTCAGTCAAAAATCTATTAGTGAAACCAACTGAAATGCATAACTTATTTACCTTCTTTGCTTCAGTTCCTTTATAACAGTGAAAGTGTTCACATTTATCTACACATGGTTACTTCTAAGTTTTTTTGTTTATGGTGAGATAAAGAGAAAGAGAGAGAGAGTGAGCACACGTGTGTATGTGTGTGTATTTTGGGAATTCAGCTTTTTCATAGGAGGATAAGACATTGAAAAAATCTCTAAACAATGTTCTACTGAACTTATTTCTTATTTAAATGACTGGGTGTTCTTTAGGAGTTATTACATCCAAGTACTGATATGAATTGAGTTTAAAAATTTCTTACGTTCAGAACTTTCTCTTAAAAAATGTGTATCAAGACAATAGGAAATGGAAACAATCACCATCTGCCAGTTTATTAGGCTTTTAGTAAAGATCGTAACTTGTACATGAAAAAAGAGGGAGCTGACAAGTATGATGTATGGAGTGCCTAGAATTTTGGGGGTAGTTTCCTTTTCTCTTAGAGAACCCTGCATTGTGGTCTTTCCATGTGTCAACATGCTCTTAAGAAAAACTCCAGCACCAAATCATACCACAGCAAAAATGGCTGCCTCTTCACAGTTTTCTTCCTCAAGGATATTTGCATTATATGAGGGTTTATTCTAAATGGTGAACCTTCTGCAGAGACATTTTCAAACATCAGCCAGCAGGTGGAAGATATCTTTTTGGGTAAGCGGATCAGGGACATCACATCCTTGCAGAAAGATTTTTGTGCTCCACAGTGTGACTTATCAGTACAGAGCCTCTGGATTGGGATAATGAGTTTGTTGGAGGAAATGTGTGGTAAGATGACTCAAAGACACAAATCCAGTGTCTCGGTACTGCATAAGTCTCCTAGAACCTTGCCACAGTCCTGAGGACAGAGATGAGGTTAAAATTTCCTGCCAGCTGGTTTGAAAGGGGCCTTGAAATAGAATAGAAATTAAATTACAATACAGAAAATTATTTTTTGCATATTATACTCTTTGGTCTAAGATTCATATTCTCTGTAAACAAATATTGCTTTCATTCAAGGAGTTTATGTGCTAGGGTGTTTCAACATAAAGATTTTTAAAAGAAATTCAACATACTTATGTATGTCATCATTAGGAAGGTAAGAAAGTACAGCGTTTAATAATTCCTTACCAATAACTTTCAGCATAAAAATTTTCATGTGAATATATTTGTAAAAGCACTGCTATTTTCTTCACAGAGAAGGGGCTCTGTAAAATGCATACTCTAGATTTCAGTAGAGGGGCGCTCTGGTTTCAGACACACTCCAATGCATACCTTTTGATCTTTTGATGATATAAATACATACAGGACACAGGGGAGCTAATTAACCTAAAATCTGGTTATGCTACTCATCAGCAGATGGACCTTCAGTTTAACTTCACTGTAGAAAAAAATATGGTGATGTCTCAATTATCAAATCACCTAAGAAGTAAATTGCTTTGAGTATACACCTATCTCTTGCTTAACGACTTTAACTCTTCTCTGAAAAATCTGCCACTGAATAAAAAGCTGGTAAATGAAAAAAATTCTATTAACTTTTATAGGAAAATTTGAGAGGAGTTCTATTCCAAACCATAGATAAAACACCAAACTGACAAACATCCTTGAATAATGAAAACAATGTTATAATGTTTTAAACATTCTAATGATTTAAAAGTAAATAAATATAATTTGTATGTAAAATGCAATGTAAAAACTCACGAAAAAAAAGAAACTTCCAAGAAGTTGGTGGTAGGTGAGAAGAGGTGGAGAGAGGTATCTTTTGAGAGGGCATATTCCTTTCTGTACAATTTTATTCTCTCATTTTCCCATCTGTTTGGAGGCTAATGACTAACCGGCACTCAGCCTGAACTTAAAAGTAATATTAGTGAACAGGAAAACACTTTCTATCTGAACTATCCCTTCTTAAAGTATACTTATATTTATTTAGTATGTTTTGGGTAGAAAAGTTCATAAACAAAAGACTTGGATGTGAGAAGAAGTTCGTTAGGGGCTTTTAAGGAAGTTCTTTTTCATTCTTCTAAGAGTGCTTTTGGAAGTGATTCTCTCTCTCCTCTTGTGGAAATTATTGATCTTGGCCATGAGCCCTAAGGCAAAATAGCCATTTCAGATCCCAGTTTGAGGGAGAAGCTCACCTAGGAAGTAAAGACTAAAGCTCATGCAAGGATGAGGGCCACTGGATTAAGGCAATGGTATATCAAGTTATGTCAAGCTGAACACATTCAAACTTGTACAAGCAAGATCCTATACAAGGACGCTGGTAGAGGAAATATACTGGGGCAAGTTTAAGAAACAAACAGCCCCACGAAATACAGATGCAAGCAAGGGAAGATGCTGGCTGCATTATATGCTGTATGTCCAGGTAGGTGGGTAGGCAAATGGAGGAAGAGGGATGCTGGGAACTGGAGAAAGGTAAATATTTGTCTTTCAAGTGGCCATGGTCATAGTTTGTGGTTTACCTACTTAGGAGGGCGTTCCTACACTGGGCCAGAGATTTGACATGTCCCTGATCAGACTGTTTCTAGAGAAAATGATTCATTGATAAATTACAGTGAGATGGTATGGTATGAAAAATGTCAATAATAATATAAAAAAGTCAGTTGGGATGAGTAGACTTGTCTCTGGAGTCTTAGGACTTTGAATAAACCCATAAGAAAGTGCTAGATTCTAACTAGGGCTTTATCACTTCACAGGCAACTTGTGAGTGGTATGAGAACGGAGGCACCAAAAGAATCTCTGTCTCCAGATATGTCTCCTAGCTGAGTCTACCAATTGTGAGAAATTGGCACAAATAGTTCATTGGAATAAACAATTAGCATCTCTGTTAAAAATGCAAAGTTATAAATAGAGACAACACATTAAACTAATGATTCCCAGCCTGAGTACTGAGGTCACCTAGGGCTCCAATACAAACTCAAAAAGACACTGCAATATATTTAAAAATCTTAAGAAAAACACAGTAAAGTCTCTTGGATATTTTGTAAACTACTAGCTCAAGACAGTTAACATTTTTAAGGTTGATCACTACATTTCTTTCAATGAAGGTGGTGCAGTCCAATCTGATTCCACAGTTTGTAGTGTCCAGTAGGCACTAAGTGTTTAAAACTTAAATGCTTGTTAAGGTGCTTGGATGTAAGAATTTAATAAATGGGATGGTTAGGTATTTCTTTTCACCTAGGGATAACGTGAAACAATTATTGAGGCAATTAAGGATGTCATGAACCCAGATGACATGGAAAGCCCGGCATTCAGTTATTACCACTTACTAATCATATGGCAGTATTTTAATCATTTAGATTCAATGAACACAGCACATGTTTCTGTGGGGAAGAGGGAATCAGAAAGCTCCTTAGCAAGTGGGGTGGAGTTTCAAAGAAGGGTTTCCCGAAGAGTCATTAGAACTTTGTGTTCCTGAAGAAGGACAGATGCAGTAAAGATGTGGCATATAGTTAGGGAACAAAATGGTCATGACCTTTATGATTGAGTCTAGGGCCAAGCTTACTATTGAGTCAATGGACCCCTGGTCTCATATGATCTGGTCTCACATTTCTGAAGCTTGGACTGAACTGAACTGTCTTTAAATACAGAGTGAAGGCAAATAGCCATTCTGCTTACTATATTCTACTCTTTCTTTGGCATTAAGTTTCCAGAAGCCTCAAAATTAGATATGCCTTTATTAGAAAGCATTCCAATTTAATAGGCTTTTATGAAATAATCTTTTTTCTTTGAAAAAAAGTCCAAAACACCAAAATATCACCATAGATAGCAAAATATATCACTGATACTCCAATATCTATTAACCATGAGTTATCTTGTTTTCTCTCTGTGATATTTATTTCTCATAAGCAAACACTAGAAGACCATGATTTTAACCATCCAATATCCCTTAAGTATCCTAACCGGCAAGACTCTATTTGGGCTACCTCTTATGATAAAACTCCATTTTTTCTTAGCTTTATAATATACATGAAAACCATTTTCATGTTCTGAAGTTTTGGGTATAAGCATTCACTGTGTTCTGGTTAAAAACCTGAGTAATTTCTACCAATGGCTTTGCTTAAACTCTACTATTTCATCCAGAATTATTGTATAGTTTGAAGTTAAACAACAGATGAACACTTGGGATTTCTTATCAACTTATCCAGACATTGATGGAAAGCATTCATAAACTGAGATTTTTTTTTTTTTTTTTTTGGACGACGGATTGAAGAAATTCTAGTTTGTCAAAAACTTTCTTTTAGATCATTCTCTTTTAAGTTCTATCATTCTTTCTTGTTCCTCTGCACTTTTTCTCTCTATATCTTTCAATAACTGAAATGATTTTGTGAGATTTTTTTCCATGTTAAATGTAAGCTTTTTTTAAAAAAAAAATTCATTGCAATTGAGCATGTCATTGATCCCTCTGCCCATTTTTCTTATATTAAAAGGTCTCCTGCTGGAATTTAATTTCAAGTTAAATCTTTACCCCACCCTCAGGCTGTGAGACTGAATTAAATAAATCCCACTAAAAGTAATAAACCACTCTTAGCTGTGGTCTTGTGATATCAGTTGTCAGCCTGTCAGAGCAAATCTGAGTGTTAAATTCACTGCTTCTGCTAGTGAGGAAAGAATCAGAACACCAAAAAGCCAAGAGTATCAGAACGGCTGCAGTCACTCTGGTTTCATCTCAGTAGCAGGACTTAAGCATGCAAAAAAAAAAAAAAGAAAAATCTTTGAAGATGATTTTCTTGATGACATTCTTTTAAAATTCATATTGATGGTAAAACAAAGGCTCAGCTACCGCTATTAGACTTTATTTAGTAATTTTGCAAGCCTGTGAGATCTAGTAACAAAAAGGCAGAATTAATTCTTCATTTTAGAGAGGACAGACAAAAACAGGAATCTGGTACTGATGGAGAGTGATCGATTTTAGATTTAAAGTGTTAGTCAGGACTTGTGTCCAAATGTATGACTGAAGGGAGGACAATTTGAGAGAGAGAAAGAAAAATAACATAGGTCTTCCATTTTCTCCTTATGAAAATTTGCAAGGAAATTAATCCACAGAACACAGCCAATCCCTCACACTTCCAAACAAAATGCTCTAAAGGGAGAAATAACATCCTCTCTCAGTACCTTATCCATGAAGCTTGACACTGGGAACAATCCCAGTACCAGGCTGGATTTATGGGTGTGACTAATAAAAGGTGACAGCTGGCTTCAAATCTGTTGCCTTGTCATTCACTGGACCAATTTACAAAATACTTGTTTACCCTCAAAGCACTGAGCTTGTCCCCCACAAAAAAGGTCTTAACACAAAAAGAAAAACATTAGTTTCTTCATATTAAATTCTGAAGAGTTAAAGTTGTATAAACAGCCAAAAATCAATACTGTCAGTGATTTGGTATTTCTAAAGAACAGGACAACAGCTCAGCAGATTAACTTCCTCCTCTCCGTGGATAAGCAGAATATTGCCTTCCGTAGAGATATAGCTGGAGGAATTCCCGGGGGTGGGGGAGTTGAACACAGACAATTCTCTGAACAAGATTTCAATTGAGAATTCTGGGATATAGAAAGATGATAGACATTTCTCAGTAATTATTGTAGTTGCAACTTTGTCTTTCTACATCTTTATCCAGTCAAGCACTAGCATATGGTTAACACTGAATGCCTAGTACTTCGTCAACTCTTCCTCCCATCCTTTTAAAAACTCTTATTACTTCCCAATTTGGAAAGGGAAACAGTTCTAGGGGAAGAATGTCCTGGGAAGTAGCTTTTTTTCTCATATTTTGAAGAAAATGTTGGTGGTCAAAATTATGCTATTTGATTTGTTATACCTGCAAATATATTGCAAGGTCATACACTTTTCTACCCTCATAAAGAGATTATTTTCAAAATACAAATGTGGGGAAAATAATTTTCAGGTTCTTATAGCAAAAAACCAATGCATCATACTGTTGTCTGTTACAGAACTGGACTTTTTAGGCAGTGGTCAAATACTTTCATATCTACAATGTGGTTATTTAGCAGTAATAATTTGAACCAAAGACAAAGGATTTTGTACTTTAAGTCTGGGCCTTAAGTTTAAATCATTGGAATACACATTTGTTAGAATTTTAATTTTTTAAAAACTTACAAACCTGCATTACTACATTTCCACTTAAATGTTATTTGCTTATTTATCAAGTTACGAAAAATGAATGGACTTTGGAATCCAGAATGGTCTAGTTTGAATTCCAGCCCTTCCACATACTAGCTCTTTAATGTCTGGCTAGCTTTACCACTCAGCCTCAGTTTACTCATATGCAGCGTGGTGATCACATTGCTTTTCTCATGGGGCTGCGGTGAGAATGAATAAAAGTAACATATGAAGCAGCTGGCTCAGGATCTTGCAGACATTCCCTTTTGATTCTGCATCTACAATAGGTTTTATTGCCTATGAGAATCCACGTTGACATATTCAGCTGAAATTCTTGAAGCAAATGTCTTCCAAAAAATTCGTGTAGATAAATTTTCAGAGTCAGGATACATAAATGATGATTTGAAGAAAAGGAGACATCTCAAAATTATCAAGGATTTTCTTGTTAAACCATGAGCTTCAGAACATGAAACTTAATTTTGGTCTTGATGAATTTTCACACGGTCAGTTTCACAGTTAAATAGTGAGTACCTCACTTGCAATTTCATACATTTATTTTCTCAACAAAGAAGTACCAAGAGCCCATTATGTTCAGGATTTCTGCTAGGCCTAGGGGCCCAATAGTGAGTAAAATTACAGTAACATTACTCATTGTACAGTGGGAAAAGCATATAAGATACTTAAAAAACAATGGTGGTAACAGCACATGTAAGCATGTGGGGCCATGGGAGCACGTGGGTAAATACACAATGAGCAACTGTCAACTGTAGTTCATGGGGAACCTCCATTTCTTTTTTTCCCTCTAAACTTTTAGGTTTGGGGGTATATGTGCAGGTTTGTTACATGGGTAAATTGCATGTTGCTGAGGTTTGATGTACAAATGATCCTGTCACCTAAGTAGCAAGCATAATGCCCAATAAGTAGTTTTTCTACCTATGCCCCTCACCCTCACCCTCCAAACTCAAGTAGTCCCAGTGTCCATTGATCCCATCTTTGTGTCCATGTGCATTCAATGAAAGTTCCATTTCTAAACTCTTTCTTCTACCCATCTTCATGTTTGTAGCTATCACCTTCTATCTTTTGCACCTGGTTTCCAATTTGTTTAAGATGTACATATTCCCCTTATGGGAATGAAGGAAGACCTTCTAATGTTTTGGGGAAATCTATTTGCTAATATTACAATAATAGAGTTTAAACTGGCCACTATATCATGTCAGGTGGCATGTCACCTGCATAGTTTAGAAATCCAGAGACAAGTGCAATGGTAGAGTGCTTCTAAACAAGTAATGCAAACCATCCTCTTGGGTAGTATCCATTTCTTTTGTCATGGGTCTAGTGCTCAATATTCTGAATTTTTTCCTATGAATTTGATTTCCCAAGTATTTATTTTAACTGTAAAATGAAAGTATATTCGAAAATGTCAGTTAAAAACACTGGGAGCTACCTAATAAAGAAGTTGGCCCTTACAATTGGAGCCAAAATAATGACAATGATGACAATAACAATTATAAAGATCTAATATTTATTGGGTACTTACTATGTGCTGGTCATTGTTCTAAAAGCTGACATCTATTCATTCAACAGCGGTTATCAGGCATATGAACAAAAGATTTGAGGTGTTGACCACAGGTTTCACCTTTGTGACAGGATAAACAAATTTTGCCTGAAATCACCCAAATTGAAAGAGTACTATGTTTGGAACTTATAGGCTATCTGACTCTCTGGGCAAGGATTTCTGTAATGAAGAAGACAAGATGAAAGATTATATCTCAACTTATCAGGGCTTCTGGGGCATAAAAAATGACTTAATTTTCATGAATGAAATTTTAAAAATCCCCTTTTCACATAAGCCTGTATTTTTCTGTTCATTTAGTTCAGTATGGCCCAAAGGGCCATGACTGGCAATATTTTTTAAATTTACAAAAATATATCTCTTTGATTTTATTTCTTTCCTAGGGAAAAATACTTTTGATTTAGCATTTTAAAATCTATCCATCCCTTTTCAGAAATTCAGACACAGTAAATTTAGAGGGTAATTATTATTAATTTATAAATTAAATGAGAAGCTTCCTTTTGGATTATGAGAGACATATGTCTGGCTTCTTTGCATTATTGTAAATGTCTAGCTTAGAGTATGTACAGTGTTGATGTCTAATAGACATTTGTTGATTGTTTGACATGTGATTACAATATAAAGATTTTACTTCAGTTAAATGCTAAGGAAATGTCACATTCTCATTTTATTTTCCTATAAATACTGATGTCTTCTGAAGATCAGAAAGGCTTTGCCTTTTAAAAGAATTCCTTTTCTTCATATCAAATTGTGAGTTAGAAATTTTTTCTTTAAAGTTTTGATGGCTCTGGGTACATATTTCAGTAATTCTAGATCAAATAATCATAGAGTATGAGAGCTGGAAGAAGCTTTCAGCAGCACTGTGTCCAGGGATTACAAACTCAAATGCCTCCAAGGGTCAGGCAGGTAACATAAATATGTGAATCTGGCTGGGTTTAAGATCATAGGGAGGAGGGAAGCAAAGCCTGTAGCAAACTAGAGACTGAATAACCTGTCAAATTCAAACCCAATTCCAATCATAGAAAACAGGTTTCAGGGCTGTATTTGGTCCACCAGCTACCTGTTTATAAACGCTGAAGTTAATCCTTTAATTTCAACTATTGGTGCATTTAATCCTGCACTTACCACTTTTTTGGGGTATAGACATGCCATCATTTAGTTGCAGCGTCCAAAAGAGCCACAAAAGGCACACAGCCTAACAATCTTAAATTGTCTTTAAGTTACATCACAGAGCTGCTATAATTACACTTTGTGAATTACTGTTAAGTAAATATGTAGGGACAAGGGACAGAACCTGAAAATTATTTCCATTTTTGCATTTTTTTGTTTTTCAAAAGGTTTTAAAAATACCCGATGAAATTCTTTGTGTGTCTTTCCCTGGCTTCAAAATCAGATAAACTAGGTTTACCTTTTGTGGGCTGTTTGACCTTGGACAATTTGCTAAGTTCATTGAGCCTCACTTTCCTTAACAGCATATCGGGTTTGTTTATCATGAAGTTACTTTTTGGATTAATAAGAAAATTTCTGTAAACTGCCAGGCACAAAGCTTGTTCATGTTTGATGATCATAAAATGTGAGTTTCCTACCTTCTATGCCCCGAACAGTTTCTCTTCCTTTTTTCCCCTGGATCTAGGCCTATAACTTCTTTAAACCAGTTGGTAATAAATTGGTCTGCATTCTATCCTTTCACTCCAGCTGAGATCAGCAACAGGGTTGTGAGTTTTGTTTGTAATACATTGTTAGATGAATCCTTTTGTATATAAAAAAAGAACGTAAACATTTTCTTTAAGGATCTTTCTTGGAAATTTTCACCCCCTGGTTAAATCACAATTTGTATTCTTTCAGGCACATTGTTATTTTTCTTGGTTAATGTATCTTTCATCTTTGTACCTTTTCTTTCAAGAAAAATAAAATGTTAAAGAAGGTCTCCAAATGTTATGGGGTCTTTAAATGTTCACTGTAGGAAATCTGAGTTTCTAAAATTAGCACTGGTGATTTGACAAGGTAGGGAGCTACTCTGTTATTATTCATACATGTTATTAGATTGGCTATACCTACAGTCCTGGCTGGATTTTCCAGAAAAGAAGTCCAACCAAGGGCTCTGTTTCAAGACACCATAATTTTTTATAATTTTTCAAGAAACTTAGTAAAGTTGCTCAATAGTTCTGTGCTGTTGTGTCAAAGAAAAGGTAAAAATGTGCAATGGGCCAGCTGTAAGTGACATAATTAATTTAAAGCTGCACTTTGGGTAGGCAGTTTCAGTTGGGCAGATTCCTCTTTTAGAATTACTGAGAAGGTTTCCTTTAGAAACGAATAAGTGGAGAGAAATAAGTCATCCAACAAGCAAGAAGAACCCAAGTGTGTTTTCCCTACAAAACTGCACTTCACTGAGAAATCAGCACACCAACCAACATTCATTATAGATGTTACATATTACTCATTACTCTGTATATTAGTCCATTCTCACACTTCTATAAAGAACTACCTGAGATTGGGTAATTTATAAAGAAAAGAGGTTTAATTGACACACAATTTCACAGGCTGTACAGGAAGCATAACTGGGAGTCCTCAGGAAACTTATAATCGTGGCGGAAGGTGGAGGGAAAACAAGCACATCTTCACATGGCAGCAGGAGAGAGAGAAAGCAAAGGGCAAGGTGCTACAAACTTTCAAACAACCAGATCTCATGAGAACTAACTATCATGAGCACAGCCATGTGGAAATCCACACCCATGATCCAATCACCTCTCACTAGGTCCCTTCCCCAACGTAGGGGATTACAATTCGATATGGGATTTGGGTGGGGGACACAGAGCCAAACTATATAACTCTGTAACCAGTAGATTTAAAAGGTCAACATCTAAGGATACATTTGATGACCTTGCTTACCTAGATGGTATTCATGTCACTTTTCTGCAACTTTGGCTACTTTCATATATAGGCAGTCACTTTAAAAAATATTTATTTTCTGGTCTCATCTGATCCAGATTTGTTTTTCAAAAACTATTTAGAAGAAAGGTACAAATAACCTGTACAGTGCTTCTTTTTCCTGGGTGAGCACTAATAGCTCTGAGTTTGGCTCTACTTTTCCATGGGTTTGAAACTGCCCTTTTCAAATGGCACCTTGGGTATTCCTAAATCACTCAGTCACTTTATCTCACCTCTTCTGTTATTTGTGATTTCTACTGTATTTGTATTTTGAATAGCTTCAGTCAGAGTTTATTCTTTTTTGTTTTAGTTGTTGTTTCCTTCCACTCTTTTTATAATTCCTGGTGATTTTTATACTGACATAAGGAACTGGCCTCTGTATCCTTCACCTTTTCTCCACATGCTTTGATTCTTTGCCATCACCTACTGCACCCACTACATTAATCTCATGCTCAGTGAGTACTGGTGTTCTGAACAGGGAAAGGAGCTGTTCTGTTATTATTCGTATATATTATCAGAATGGCTACAGCTTAGAGCCATTGGATTCTCCGGAAGAGAAAGACAACCAAATGTTCTGTTTTAAGATGCTGTAACTCTCACTCTTGTTCTCTGATCACAACTACTTATCTTTCCAAGCACTTAGTCACCCAATTTAAGTCCCACCTCCCCAATTCTGCCACTCTACTCTTTTATATTCCACCACCTTTTCACTGTCTCTCCCCCCCATTTGTATTTTCATTTCCTTGTGTATCAAGTTTATACCCAATGGATTATCATCATGTTTCTTCTTTTTTTTTTTTTTTTTTTTGCTTATCTTCTCGCCCACCTCGCCCCTCTCTTTCTTTATCACTCTCCTAGCAAAATCGTAGCCCTAGATAAATCCTACTGAGATTTCCCAGATGCTCTGCTTGGATTTTGTATAGCCATACATAGCTGGAAGAAGCACACACCTGTGCAGGCTGGTTCCACTTTAAATTCGTGACTTCAAAACAAAATTGGGTCTTATGCAGCTTGGCAAGCCTACCCTATTTCCCTCTTCAACTCATTTTTTTCATTGACCATTCCATTTCCTTTCTCTTCTCAAACTACCTTCATGGCTTTACTATTCTCACATTTAGTCAGTGGCCTCGTTTTCTTTTTGAGTCAGAAAAGAAGTTTCAACCAGGCAAGGTGGCATGCATTTCTGTGGTTCCAGCTACTGGAGAGGCTAAGGTTAGGGGGATGGCTTGAGTCCTGGAGGTCAAGGGCAGGGAGCCGTGTTTGCACCACTGCACTCCAGCCCGGGTGACAGAATGAGACTCTGTTATAATAATAATAATTAAAAAAAAAGAAAAGAAAAAGAAAAGAAAAGAACTTTCACAGGCCACCTCACTTACAACTTTGTAAGGAGCTAAAACTCTTTTCTTACAGCATTCCAAAATCATTAAGTCCAGTCAAAGCTAGCTTATTTCTTTATTTGATGTTTTCAAAGTTCAAAAGTCATACATGCTTGTCACTACAAGCAATTAAGTCCCTGGGACTTTCCAGGCTTTTGCATTCAAAGTCCTATATCCCAAGAAAACTCTCAGTCATAGGCAAACTGGGTTGGTTTATCACCTTGCCAGGAAACAACACATTGTACAGGCAGACATGGCAAAGATGAAAAAAAAAATACTGATCTCACCTGGCTACCTTCCTTTTCTTTTATACCTTTATGCTTATACCAACACACAGAAGCATACATACAACAAATTTACAGAGTGTGTTTTCTTTTGTTTTTACTAAAATAGAATCCTGCTGTACACATTTCTCTGCAAGTTGTTTTCTTTTTTCTTGATTAAAGAAATCCCTTTACAGGGCACCTGAAATGGGAAACTGAATGTTGTGTTTCAACAAAACTGGATGTAACCAGCTGAAGTTGATAAATAACCGTGAACTTTGAGTGATCCCAGGATACTAGACCCTTGGTTGACCTAAGTGAAGACTCTTCCCTGAGTAAGGAACAATAGGAATTGTTTAATCAACTGTCTACAATTCTATGGATTCATTCCATTTTATTTAGAATTTAGTTTTCAATCTTGATTGGCATAACCACCCTGAACTATACATTTCTAATACTTAGAAAGTTTTGAATTTTCCTTTTCAGCGAACCACTCAGTAAATTTTATTCACTGGTGAGTGTTCTGTTGGCTGACAAGATAACTTCAGCTTTTTTTTAAAGATAGTCTGTTTTAAAAATTTATACCGAACAGTATATAGTGGATACACACATACACACACAAATACATATGATTTTATATACATAAATCATTATACATGTGTTTTTGTTGTTGTTGTTTTAGAGACATCTTTATTTTTTTTAACTTCTTGTTTTTTCCTAACAGGTTGTTATTCAGATTCCCTCTGTTCACCTGTTTAATATTTTTCCCTAATTTTCTGCAAATTCATAAGATGTATATGAGACTTGTATAATCATGCATAATAAAAGGTGGATTTTGGTCTTGTTTGCTTAATACAAATTGTATCACAATAAAAAAACAAATATCAATATGATTAAAATAGTTATGATATATAGTAATATTAACTATTGGTGATATGTAATGCTATTATAAAAGGTAAATGAAAACATAAAACCATAAACAATGTAATTCCAACTATGTAAAAATAGATCAGTGCCTAGAAAAAAAGGTTTAAAGGAAAATGCTTTAAATTGCTATGTTAATTATGTATGGATGCTGAGAGTTTGAGTGGTTTTTATTTTTTACTTTTAATGTATTAGCAAATTTTTCCTTAACAATGTTGAACACTTATAAAATTGTAAAGCAATTGAAGTAAAAATAATTGCCCATAGCCTAAGACCTATCTGAAAGTAACAACTGACTTTATACTCATCCAATATATAATAAATAAAATAAAATAATGTACACAAAACAACAACAACAACAACAAAAACAAATTGTATCACATTAAAACACATGGGAAACTTTCAAAAATGACTCCCAATAACCTCACTTTCTGGTATGCACATCCTTGACTAGTCTTTAGACCTTGGATGTGAACAGAATCTAGTCATTTGTTTCTAATGAATATAGAAAATGTGATGGCTTGTAATTCCAAGCATAGGTCATGCTGTTGGTGGTGGGCTGGTTCAGGTTCTTGACTTCGCTGCACAAAAGAATTGGAGAGCAAGTCCAAAGTAAGAGTAGGCAAATAAGTTTATTGCGAAGCAAAGTACACTCTAAGAGGCAGAGTGGACTGCTAAGAGGGAGAGACAGCAGCTGGAACCTTAAGAGTCATTCCTTTTATGGGAGCTGTATGTACATAGTTGTAAAACACTGGTGAGGTCAAGTATGCAAAAGAGGAGCTGGCACATGTGCTCAGTATCTACATGCTCCAACATGCATCACATGTATCATTAGCATATAAAATCTCCACCTAGGGTTTTTTTTTTTTTTTTTTTTTTTTTTTACTATTAAAATGAGGAAAAGGTTACTATAAGGTAAAATTTGAGCCTAGCTGCACATGAAGGACCCTGGTGAAGTCCTTGCCCTCTCCCTCCACACAGGAATTTGTAGTTAATAGCTTCTTGGGCTTTCAGTGCTGATTGGTTGGGGACTGGGGAAGTTATGTCAGGAATAAGGGGCTTTTTTTCTCTTTCCTGGACTGTACGAGGTGTCAGAAACATGTAACCATCTGGCAGTCTGCTGGTATCCTGCAGGACTGCTTACCTTGCAGAAGAGTTAGGTGCTGACTCATGAGGGTGCTAGCAAAGGAAGCCCACTGTGAAAGAAGCTCACAGGGCTTCACACAAGGGGACAAGTCAGTATGGCCTCCTAATCTTCCCTAATCTGCCTCAGTACAAGACTGATTTCTATCTTATTGACACTTTCTTTGCTTGCTTGTTTTGAATAAGCCAGGTGCCATGTTGTAAGCTGCCTTTTGAAGAGGTTCAAGGGGTAAGGAACTGAGAGTGGCCTTGGGTAACAGTGAAGAATTGAAGCCCTCAGTCCAACATTCTGTGAGACACTGAATCATGCATTACCCTACTGAGTGAGTTTAGAAGCAGATCTTGTCCTCCTTGACCCTGCAGATGACTTGGACTTAGCCAATATCTCCCTTGCTGAGACCCTGAACAGAGGACCCTGTTAAGCCATATCTAGATTCTGGGCTCATGGAAACTCTGTGGTAATAACTGCTATTGTTAAATCACTAAGTTATGAATTTAACATAATTTGTTTTTCAGCAATAGAAAATATAACAGATTTTACTAAATTTCCCTTTTCTCATTTAACAATACAGTATGGAAATCTGTCCAAATTAGTTGATATGAGTTTGATTCATTCTTTGTTACAGCACCATATTACCTGGTGGGGATTTGCCTTAATTTATTCAAATATTTCTTTATGGATTGATATGGTTTGGCTGTGTCCCCAACCAAATCTCATCTTGAACTGTAGTTCCCATAATCCTAATGTGTAGTGGGAGGCCCCTGGTGGGAGGTAATTGAATCATGGGGGCAGTTACCCCCATGCTGCTGTTCTCGTAATAGTGAGTGAGTTCTCATGAGATCTAATGGTTTTATAAGGGCCTTTTTCCCCCTTTTGCTTGGCACTTCATGTGAAGAAGGCTGCCATGTGAAGAAGGTTGTGTTTGCTTCCCCTTCTGCCATGATTGTAAGTCTCCTGAGGCCTCCCCAGCCCTAAGGCACTGTGAGTCAATTAAGCTTCTTTTCTTTATAAATTGCCCAGCCTCGGATTTATCTTTATTAGCAGCATGAGAACAAACTAATACATGGATAGTCATTAATTTGCCACTACATTTCTAGTGGCAAAAAAGCTCTAAACTAAGTACATATTTTAAAATTACAATTAGAAGCTGATTTTCAGTCTTGCTTTCTATATTTGAGATGTTGATTTAGAAACTGGGAAAAATACACACATACAAGAAATACTAAGGAAGCCACATTTTCATATTCTATAAAAAACTTTAGATGAAAATTATGACAATAATTTTAGAGCAAAATACCATTAAGACAGAGTTATATTTTGTTTGTTCTAGGGAAAGCATCTTTAAAAACAATTAAAATAAATATTTTGTTGACTTTTTAAACTATATGAATTCTCTTTAAATTCCCTTCAGAAGTACAAAAATTAATAAAATCATTTAACAATAAATCAGAACAGATGTTAAAAATTACCTAGTATAATCACTCATTTCGTGTGTTAACTCCCTTTAAAACTTTGGCATTGAAAGATATTGTAAACAATAATTTCCAATTTTACAAATAGTACAAATACATATTTGTTGTAAAGATGTAAACACTGAAGATAACATTGAAGTTCCCTACTCTGGTTCCTTTTCTCTGTCCCAGAGGGAACCAAAACTATGTGGTTTTGTATATCTTTTGTATATTTTCAAGGTCTTTAATTCCTATAAATATGTGTATATACCCGTAGACACTGTAAATTACATTATGTTTTATATATCATTCAACAAGTTGCTTTATCAATTGGCATTTGAGAATATAATTTTAAGAGTGCTTTATGACTGATGATTAAGTTTTAGGAATGAGGAATGATAAGTTTCTTTGATTTTTTGTTATTTTTATGTTTATATTAAGTTGATCTTTTTTTGTTCTGTTGTCATGTGTAATCAATATCATTTTTACTTTCCAACAATGTGCTGGCTTCCATGTTAATGAAATGATGTTAGTAGCTCAGCTGGCAAACAAAATTCCTTCAATTTAAAGTGTCTCTAAGTACATTTCACCCAAGGAAACATTTTGAAACTATGCGAAGCTGAAACCTTGCCTGCAAGCATTTCTAATGACAATCACTTTTCTAGTTTAAGTAAGGACTAGAGATGTTTTTAACATTCGATGTCCTAATGCCTTTAAAACAAATTTTTTCAGCCTCAACAGCAAAAACACATTTTAGAAATGCCTGTTAGTAGAGCAAACATTTCAACCAAAAACACATTTGAACTGTAAAATTCCCTTGCTGAACCAAATGTTTTGCTTCACAAATAGTTTTTAGATTTGCTTTGGTTCAACTCTATTCCTTCTTAAACATTACTGTATTTTATAAATTAAGAGTTCTTATTTCTTAGAATATTTGCACAATTTAGATTCAGTTTGGCAGATATTTGTGGAGCATCTTCTTTGGGCTGACAGTAATGCCAGGCACTGACTGATTCAGTGGTAAGTATTATACAGCCCCCACTTTTAAGAAACATGATCTAATGGGAGAGAGAGAAAAAAAAATCAAGCAATAAATCTAATACAATGTAACAAATGATAGTCAATTAATTAATCAACCAGTGAATTCTTAAGTTTTAGAAATTCGCCTCTGGGCCAAGCATTGTCCTAGGACTACAAGCATTGTCCTAGGACTACAACCTATCTTTAAGAAGGGACATGCAAAAGGGCACAGGATTAGTTACCAAATCTCTCCTTAGTAAAAGGAGATCAGCATATGCATTCTGAGAGATAATACAAGATCCAGGATGTGAAGGAAGGAAGATTGACATTGCACAGGCAAAGAAAACCGTGATCAGCAAAGATGTGAACATTCCATACCCAGAAACAGAAAAGCACTGTGTGTTGGAGAAATACTGAAGCACATTTTGGTGATGGGCATGGTGGAGACAGAGGGTCAGCTGGGAGAAACAGACAAAGACCAGGTTGTGGAAGATCTTGTAGCCTGTTTTAGGAAGCTACTAAGTCAAAAGCTTATACTATATCTTAATATTCATGCTGAAACGCAGCTGCTTACTAATTCAGTGATATAAATTTAAGCTCTTTACTACCTTAATAATCATTGAAAAAGAAAATCTGATAAATTTTCAATGGACTGGAAAAAGAATGTTCAGCAAATTATACTTTGTAATATATTGGTGCTTAGGTGCAGTTTGACTCTGACATAAAAAAGTTCGGACTAAAGTGGATTAAACTCACACCCATACCGCATTCTGGCTTCCCCTATAGCATGGTGGGTGTTTGGCGACGGCCTTACTTTAATGGTGTAAGTTTTCCAGAATGCCTTTGATTTTGATTGAGCAGCAAGGAGTTCTGGCAGTTGCATAAAGGATAGGCCGACAGTTCTCAAATGCATTACATCATGGTTAAAGTGATACTGACTTTTGAAAACTTCTATAGAGTTGTCAAGATTTAAAAACATTGTAAGGTGAATCAAAATAATATACTACAGTTAAAGGGTCATCAATGTGATGTAAATACTCCATATTTTGGTCAGATTTTCACTACTGAAGAATAAATAGTATAAATTTGGAAAAATTATTTAAGCTTCTGGGCCTTACTTTCTATAAAACTGAAGAAATTAGATAGAAACCTCTTTTAGTTGTAAAATTATGCAAATCAAAGTCATCTACTTTGCAGTAAAATTATCCCTAGTTTGAGTGACAAAAATATGTAGTAGCTTGGCTACTGGTAGAGCTGTCCAGTATCAGAATATCTTAAGTAATTTTCTATTTGGTAAGTACCTACTATGTTGAAATGCTATTATAGGAGATGGGAATGTGATGGCTGTGGTCATTTGAACTACTAATCCAATCTTTCTGCCTCTCCGCACCATATTAGAATATAGAAAGATTGCACTTCCTGGCCTCTTTGCAACTGGATCGGGCTGTGTAACTTCCCCTGGTCAATGTGGTTGTCAATGAAACCCCATAGGTCAGTTTCTGGGTCACAGCAATTAAATGTCCGGTTTGAGACCCTCAAGTGTTCTTTTATCGGTGTTCCAGATAGTAGCTGTTCCATCAGCCTGAGTCCTGAAGTGAAACTCCAGCCGACTGCAGTGAACATATAGCATAAGTGAGAAGTAAACTTTAATTGTTAAAGCTAGTGAGGTTATAGGCTTGTGTGTCACTAAAGCCAAACTTAGCCTATCCTGGACTAACAGAATGGGGAGCAAGACAGACAACCTACTGTTCTCATGGTGCTTACAGTCCATTGGGAGATAATAGAAATATAAGTAGGAACCAATCAACAGGGTCATTTCAGTTAGAGATTTAGGATGGGTGGTCATTGAAGGGCTTGCTATAGATATTTAAATTGAGGAAAATTGACAAAAATAAGTCAATCATCAGAAGATCTTTGGAAAAAGCATTTCAGACAGAGAAACAGCAAGCACAAAGGTCCTGAAATGGAACAAGCTTAGTATGTTTAAATAGAGAAAGGTGACTGGAGCCCAGATATTGTATGTGAGTTGTAGAGTGTAAGGTCGAAAAGATGGGCAATGAACTTTCTCAACCCCGGGGGCACATTAGATTCTCCTGCAGTACTTAACAAAATACCATTACTAGCCCCAGTCTCGGATATTCTAGAATTATAAGAGGCCTCAGTATTTTTTTAGTTCCCTAGATGATTCTAATATGTAAGTTGGGTAAAAATACTTGATGTAGTCTTTTTAGATTATGGTTAATTCTTGATGACTAGAATTTTACTCTGAGTTGTTGAAAATTTTTTAGGAGAAGGGTGACATGACCTAACTTTTGTTTTATTAAATCACTCCGACTGCAATGTGGAAAATGTATTATGGGTGAATCAGAAAGATTACTGAAAAGGCTATATCAGAAATGATGTAGATGGGACAAGGTATTAACAGTGATGATAGAGAAACATTGTTGGATACAGGATATATTCTGAAACTAGTGCTAAATTAACTTGCTGATGGATTGGATACACTTATGGTGGTGGTTGGCATGATGAACAAAGTGAGAAAAAAATGCTGACATGTAGATTTTTGGGTGAAAAACTGAGTTAAAAGGAAAGCCTCTAGCTTAAATGGGTAAGATTAGAACAGTAATTGGTTTGCAAAGTGGAGAGAACCAAGAATTGTTTGTAGGATTTGTTATATTAACGTTGCAACCAGTGAACATTCTGTAGAGGCATAAAGTAGACAGATATGAGAATTTGGAGAACAGAGGAAAGATGAGAAAGGAAGATATAAATTTGGTGGTTATTAGCAAATAATTTTTAAAGCCAGGATATTCATGTAGTAATAGAAGAGAGCAAAGAATTACATCTTTGTGTGCTCCAATATTTAGAGGCTGCAAATATATGGACAAATCAGAAAACACTGAGAAGAAACAGTCAGCAAGGTAGAAAGAAAGTCAGAAGCATAAGGACTCGTACTATTGCCAAGAAGAGTGATTTAATGAAGCAGTAATCAACTTGTTAACTGCTGCTGCAACGTGGAGTGAAAGGAGGACATTAATAGCACCCAAATCTAATTCTCTTTTGTATTATACCTGATAATTCAATTGGTATACATTTAAGGAAATGGCATAGAATAGTGCAGTGCTCTTCAAATATTGGCACAAATACTTCTTAAATGAGTTTTGAAAAACTAAGCACCCTTTGCAAATTTGTAAGTTGACCTCTAAAATACTTTTATTATAAATTCAAGTAATAGTTGCAAATAATGTAATTTTCAAAACTTTGTAAATACTTATGTTTAAGATAAAATTACCTCTCTTTTTAAATGTACCCAGTGGCATATAAATATCATAGTCTATCATTTATTGAAAATATGCATGAACAAGTTCTTCTTTACCAGTTGAAAAATTATCTTCAAATTTATGTTTTAATTCTACTTCCTCTATTCAATTGTATCTATCTATCTGTGTATCTATCTATCTATCTATCTATCTATCTATTTTTTTGAGACATAGTCTCGCTTTGTCGCCCAGGCTGGAGTGCAGTGGCTCAATCTTGGCTCACTGCAAGCTCCGCCTCCTGGGTTCACGCCATTCTCCTGTCTCAGCCTGCCGAGTAGCTGGGACTACAGGCGCCCGCCACCTTGCCCGGCAAATTTTTTGTATTTTTTCGTAGAGACGGGGTTTCACCATGTTAACCAGGATGATCTTGATCTCGTGACTTTGTGATCCGCCCGCCTCAGCCTCCCAAAGTGCTGGGATTACAGGCGTGAGCCACCGCTCCCGAAATCTCTTAATATATTTTTATGTGTGAAAGTGTTTTACTGACCACTGTTTCATATATAATGCAATAAGAATATATAAAAAATTAAGTCTAAATTAAAACATCCCAGTGCTTTTAATTGTTAAGATTATTTTTCTTCTTCTGGAGTGATGTCAGTAAAAGAGAAGGGAAGGTCCAAGGTCTCCTTCCCCTGTCCCCTATCTTCCAGAAAAATAAAAAGCAAGTGCTGTTACTACCAACTTTGTAAGAACTCTGAAAAATGTTCAAGTTTTTCAGCAACCAAGCAAATGCTGAATTTCAAAGCAGTAGGAAAACTTTGTGGTGTTTTTACTTGAACTTGTTTCATTCTTCCTGGTGTGGCTGCAATCTTGAAGAAGAAAGCCTATGTTCTCAGTGTAGGACTCTGGTCCCTGGAGGGAGCAGAGCTGACCTGATTTGAAATTGTTGTGTATGTTGGTTCTGACTTATTTGGGGGCTGCCTGAAGGACTGGCATATGGTACTTGTCTCTTTCATCTAACTCACACCTTGCACTAGAAAGGTGGTAGGCATTACTCAAAAATCCTGCAAGGTGAAGTAACAACTGCAGACACTTCACATAAAAGATTATGGTTAAAAGGCACAATAGACCACCTAATACCTGGGAGCAAAAGCTGGGAAGAATTTCTTTTGAAAATTGGGTTATTCAATGCACTATGAATATGGGGAAATTTAGAAACTCATGTACGTGACCAGGGCAAGGTGCATGCTCAGAAAAGGACAGAGAAGACCGTAAGCTTACATCTTAGGCTGAGCCTTAGGCTCAGGGCAAGCCTGGCTAAATTTTGAAAGATTGCTGTGGTACACAGCCATTATACAAAGACTAGATAGTTTTATTTTTTTTTTATTTGTTTGTTTGTTGGTTTGTTTTTAGTTTCTGGTCTTCAGGGAAATTTCTGTCAGAACTCTAGCTGAACACAAGCTGAAGAACAGTGATTTCAGTGACTACACATAATAAATAACAGTGTCTTTGCATAAATAGTTTGAGAAAGTCACTAAGCCAATGGACTGCTATAGCCTTTAATACCAGAAAGAAAAAAAAAATAAAGGAAAGAAAAAAGAAAGAACAAAGAAAGAAAAAGATTGAAAAAAGAAAGAGAAAGAAAAAAGAAAGAAAGAAAAGAAAGAATAGAAAGGAAGGAAGGAGGGAGGGAAGGGAGGAAAGGAAAACACTGGGGAAGGGGAAAAATCTGATTTCCAGAGTTACCATATTATAATGTTTAAATGTCTGTTACCAAAAGAAAATAAGGCATATAAAGAAATAAGAAAAACAGTCCATTCAGGAAGAAATAATCCATTTGGGAAGAAATAATCTCTGAAGAAGCCTAGAAATCAGACTTACTAGCAAAGACTCTAAAAGGGCTGTCTTAAATATGTTCAACAAGCTAAAGAAAATCATGGACAAAGAAGTAAAAAAAATCAGGATAATGATGAATGAACACAATGAAAATATCAATAAAGAGAGAAATTATTAAAAGGAGCCAAATAGAAATTCTGGAGCTGAAAAGTAGAGTAACTGAAATAAAAAGTTCACTAAAGGGTTGTAAAAGCATATTCAAGCAGGGGGAAGAATCAGTGAACTTGACAATAGTACCTTAAAGTTATCGTCAGAGTTGCAGACTGAAAAACAAATAAGGTAAAGTTCATCAGAGTCTAAGGAACCTGTGTGATATCATCAAACAATCTAACATATGCATTATGGGTGTCCCAGAAGAAGAATGGAAAGAAATGACCAAAAAAAGAATGTTTGAAGAAATAATGCATGACACCTTCCCAAATTTGATGACATACATGAATCTATATATCCAAGAGTGTTTGAAGAAATAATGCATGACACCTTCCCAAATTTGATGACATACATGAATCTATATATCCAAGAAATTCAAATAACTATAATAAGGTAAAGCCAAAGAAACCCACACCAAGACATATTATAATCAAATTGTCAAAAGACTAAAAAATAAAAATGTATATACATACAATGAAATAGTGTTCAGCTATAAAAAGAAATAAAGTTCTGATACATGAAAAACACGGATGAACCTTAAAACATTATGCTAAGTAAAATAAGCCAGACACAAAAGAACAAATATTATATGATTCCACTTACATAACTTATCTAGACTATGCAAATTCATAGAGAGAGGTTATCAGGCACTGGGGTAGGGGAAATGTGGAATTACTCCTCAGTGGTTATACAATTTCTGTTTGGGTGATGAAAAAGTTTTGGAAATAGAGATAATGTTTGCACAACATTGTGAATGTAATTAATGTCACTGTATAGTACACTTAATAATAGTTAAAATGGCAAATTAGTATGTATTTTACAACAATAAAATAAATTTACAAAACATTATTCTTCTGCATTGAGTTATCATTACAGCTATTATTAGTATATAGTTGATTACTCTCTCTATATATATACACACACACACACCTGCATATATTATACATTTTGATAATAGTGATTAAATATAAAAAGTATACTTAATTGGGAGTGTATCTTTTAATGAAATGTATGGAAATTTATTCTTCTGAAAAAGCAAATCATGCATCCATGGATAAAGCTTATTTATTGCTAGAATGAGACAAAATTCAGAATCAATTTTTGCTTTACCTTTTATCATGAGCTGTGTTCTGACAAAATTTGTTGGCATAAATAAAAAATGAGAATGGAGGGAGTTTTGCAACAGCAATGTCACACAATCCCTTGATTCATGTTGCTGCTGAAAAAAGTGAATGGAAATTATCTGGGCCATCTTTTCTCAACCTAAAGTCAATGTTTTGAATTGTCTCTGTGATATTTTCCCCCAATAACAACATACCAAAGTAAAACTAGATATGACTGAGAATTACATCTTTCATTTGTATAGGCAGAAATAGGTAATTGTGAAAAAGGAGGTGAGTCCCTTGGAAAGACTTTGTGTACCTATATGCTCACAGGCACTATTCAGACTTCTGGTTTATTGGAAAGAACATTAGACAAAGATTCAGGAGATTTGCCTTCCAGGCTAAACTCGGTGACTGAGAAGCAGAGAAGATAAAGAATTGAATGTGTTTTAATATAATTAACTGCTTTGATGCTATCTTTATTGGTATCCATAAGTTAAATTTTATTGCTGTTCTAATACAAAGTTTTAAGAGAAAGAACATTTAGCAAAGAAAATAAAGAACAGAGAAACCATAGTTAGAGGCTATCCAGGAAACCTTCTGTGTAATTTCATGTTCTTTCCCATCATACCTTCTATGCAATTTAATGCTCTTTCTCTTGCTGTTTAGTTTAGTTTAGTGAGTTGGTTCCCACAAGTCAATTACAAGAAGATATTTATTGAGTTATTTCACCTTAAATTAAAACTTTAATAATGAAAAGTATATCAAATAAGAAATGCTGAGGTTAATGTGGAAAGGAAAGGCAGTTTTAAAAAAGAAATTAAAAAAAAAAAGAAATTGATAAAATCTCCAAAATAAGCTCTTTCAAAACCTCACAGAAAAAATGCCACACTGCTTATAGTAGAAAAAGAACAGAGATACTTCTATGCTAGAAACTTTCTTGATCGGCAGAAACCCATAAACTTATTAAACGATTTTCACTGGTCAATGAGGATGCCTTGTAAATTTTTTAAAAAGTTAATTGAATGTGCTTGTATTATAGAGTTTGGCCAGTACTAGAGCCATTTAGGCTTTGCCTACATTAGACAATGACCTGAAGAAAGTTATCCACAGATTTTAATACACTGTGGAAGTCTCATGCGTATAGTCTTTTGGTTTCCAGTAGAGTATTTTGTAATTTGTGGTCCCTGGAAGTCAGAAAGATCTTGGGGAAAATATTAAGACCTCTGATTTACCTTATTTTGAAAAACCTTCCAATTGCTTTCCTTTGCACTAGAATAGACTACAAACTCCTTACAATGACCTAGAAGGCTCCCGGCTACCATGTTAACCTCTTCTCAGAGCTCCCGGTTATGATCTGTACTCCAGCTGCTTCCCATCTTTCTGTGTCTGTTCTTGACACATAGTGAGTTTATGCCTGCTTAGGACCTTTGCACATACTGTTCTCACTTCCTGAAATTTTCTTTTCCAGATCTTTGCTTGGCTTGTGCCTTTTCATGCTTCAGGTCTCTGTTCAAAAGTAGCCTCTTCAGAAAGGCCTTTCCAAACCACTCCTTCCTATTCTCTCACTACTGTCTACCTTATTGCAAGTTAGAAAGGAATGGTCTTCATAACACTCATCATTCTTAAACATTTTCTTGTGTCATTATTTGCTTACTTATTATTTGTATCTTTCCTTGTGTTGCAACTTCATCAAAGGAAATCAATCTTGTTAGCTATTGTATTCTGGTCTTCTAAAACAGTGTAGAGTAGGTGCTTAATAAATCTTTGTTGATGATTGACTAACTAGATGAATTTTTCTGACCTTCTTTTTTCTAGACCATTTCCTGCCAAAGTCACCCATGGACATTTTTTCTTATGCAGAGTTCAGTTTATTTTAATTCTTAAAAATTGATTGACTTGCATATAATAAAATTAACTCAACTGAAATATTTGGCTAATTGGTCTGTCACTGTAGGAAATATAATCTGGCTAATAGATAGCTGCAAAAACCCTGAGATCTGTAAGTTCATTTCCATTTTTGGAACTAGAGTAGGAAATAAAGCTGAATTGCAAAAATCAGGTCTTTTATGATTTGAACTTCCATTCTTTGTATCTGAATCTCTCAGTTAATCTGAAAATTCTGGTAAATCATTAAGTTACCCTTTTTCCCAGCAGAATATCCTTCTTATATCATGCTGAGTTCCCACTGTCCCAGAATTTCCACTAGGGAATGGGTCAGATTGGAAGCAATGACCTGAACTGAGTGGGCAGATAGTAGCATTTTCTTCCCTTTCTGTGCTAACAATTACATTAAATAAGTTGAGATTTCAGCTCTGGGTTAGGTTTGCTTATGCAGTCCTCTTTTGGCAGCAATCAATTTGTAGAATTTTCCTACTAAAAAAGGTTGATCTCTCAAGAAGCAAGTCATAGTGGACTGATGTTTATCATTTGTGCTTGTTAACAAACATTTCTCAGTTGTTGGCTATAATCAGGCTGTAGCTAAATTTTGGTTGATAACAAGAGTTATGAAGCCTAAAGTATTAGGGAAACTGTTGAAAAAATCAATTAAATAGTTGTCTATTTTAAAACCACTATGTTTTAAGTTGTAAACCTCTGCTCATGCTTCAGCCAATTTGTAGATATTATTTCAGTAATCAGCAGCCCAGCTTGTTAAAATAATTAAATGTCAGTATTTCCTTCCTTCTCTATTATATTACTTTCAGTTCTAAGTTTCAAATGAGTGTTTACTTTTTCAAATGATGAACATAAAAGCCAACAACATTAGCACCCAAGGATAATGTTTTTATTTGCCATTGTTTTATTTCAACTATAATTAAATGAAAGTAATATTTTAATATTTTACTCATAGATATTATTGGTTATGCTGGGAGCACAACAGAGTAAGTATTTAAAATTTTCATTCAAATGTTAAGTCTAGGCCTTGGAAAAGAGATATTAAAATATTAATACAATTTTCTTTTTCTTAAATGTTAATCTCTCTGATTTCAAGGAATATTCTCCTACACCATTTCATAAGATAGATGATGAATGAATAGATTTTAGTAAATTAAAAAGTAAAAAACTGATTTAATAATCAACTTATCTCAAAAACCACAAAGTATGTGAAAACTTTCATTATTATTCACATTTAAGAGAATACAAATACATGAAAGAAAAGACTTAGAGGGAGTATTGAGCAAGGTAAAGTCTGATAGATGTAGGTAAAGGTTGTGTTGGGTTTTCACAGAGATTTTATTTTGGAAAGAAAAGAGAACAGAAGAAAAATAATTATCTGTTGATAAGATATTATTTTTAAAACCCACTTTCATGATTTTAGGTTTCTATATTCCCTATTGCTGACTGCCTTAGAAATATTTTGCTCTCTGATGTCAATAGTGAAGGTTTCAAAATTACTAAAGATTTTCTTTTCATACTCCAAAAAGAAAAGAAAAAACATTTTTCCTCCTTTGATCCAAAGTAACTGAGCCCAAATCCTCAACCAACAAGACCTGTTTCATTAACCTTCTCATTTCAGCTGAGAACAACAGTACACTTACATGTTAGAGTGCTTGCTCCTTAATAATCTCTAAACTAAAACAGTCACTATTTAAAATTTAGTGTAGTTGGCCAGGCGGCTCATGCCTGTAATCCCAGCACTTTGGGAGGCCGAGGCAGGCGGATCACCTGAGGTCGGGAGTTTGAGACCAGCCTGACAAATATAGAGAAATCCCATGTCTACTAAAAATACAAAAAATTAGCCAGACGTGGTGGCGCATGCCTATAATCCCAGCTACTTCGGAGGCTGAGGCAGGAGAACCACTTGAACCCAGGAGACGGAGGTTTCGGTGAGCCGAGATCGTGCCATTGCACTAGGCAACAAGACCAAAACTGTCTCAAAAAAAATAATTTAGTTACAATTACAATTTTTAGTTGTTTTTGTTAGATTTAAAGTAAACTCTGGCCGTATCTAACAGGTCTATAGTTCAATCTTGGGTGCACAGGTGGAACTATTCACATGAAACTTAGCCTTCTCATAGTTTCTTTTTCCTTTGGTTTCAGTGTTTTCAAAGTACACTTGATTCTGCAGTTTTGAGCTACAGCTATTGAGCCAACTATCTCCAAAGCCATCCTAATCTCTTCCCCCATTAATACTAAGATGTGTGCTTGTTGAGGGATAAGATAATGTCTATGCCATTTTTGTTTGCCTGATGCTGGAGTAGCAAATAAGTTTCATCTCTGTGTCAACTGCAACTAGATTGCTAGTAAATGCCTGCAGTGATATATTGAAAAGCAATCTGAGGCTGTATGACATAAGTGGAAAAGATAACTGTGTTTGATTAGCAATGTCTGCCATGGGCATAGGAAGAAAGAATAGCTCTAAAACTATGTATTTGTTATTCCTGTACCTGGTCTTAAGCAGATGCCTGGAAGAGATTGGTACTTTATAAATGTTTGGTATATAGATGAATGAACTTCAGTTTTATTTGGACAACCATTTTACGCAGCAAGAAAACTCAGAAGTTCCTTTTAGTCCTAACCTTGAAAGTTTCCCTGTCACTCAGTGCAAAAACTGCTCCCTGGTTTTGTCAGATAAAAACAATGGTTCCTGGACCTCACCCAAACTAAACTTCCAAAATGTCAATCTATATAATTTACTTCTCACCAAAGTTACGTATTTGTCTTTGAGTGCTACTTGCGTTTCCTATGTATTTGAGTTAATAATATATGTAATCTAGTCACTTTACTTTTGTTGTTTCTATGCTCATGTTTGACCCTGGACTAATTAGGCTAAGCATGTTCTCTGTGATCTGAAGCTTCTCTCTACAATTTATTTTCTTCCTCTGCATGGCCCTTTCCATAATACCAAAACCTGCTTTCAGGAAAAGGTCTGCTATAATATGATGCAATGCTTTTAAGATAATATATTAACCTTCAAAGGAACATTTTAAAAATGCCTTTTCTATTTATTTATTTATTTATTTATTTGATACAGTGTCTCGCTCTGTTGCCCAGACGAGTATAGTGGCACAGTCATAGCTCACTGAAGCCTTGACCTACTGGGCTCATGGTGGTAATTGCTCCTCAGCCTCCTGAGTAGCTAGGACCACAGGTCTGCACCACCATGCCCCACTAATGTATTATTATTGTTGTTGTTATTTGTATAGATGAGCCTCCCTATGTCTCCCAGGCTAGTTTCCAACTCCTGGGGTCAAGGGATCTTCCCATCTCAGTATCCTGAAACACTTAGATTACAGGTGTGAGCCACCGCACCTGACTCTAATTCTTGAGTAAAAGTCTTTGTCTTCCTCCTTTGCATACGTTCTTTACAATTTCCTTAGACTCCGTAATCTTTCATAATTAAGACAGTACTCATACATTCTTTTCAGTACAGTATCAATAAAACATTTATAAAAAAAGCAAACAAACAAATAGGACATCAAAAAAATCTTGATCTAAATGCCTGATGATAATCTAAAAGGGATATTCTTTTTGTCAATTAATAACACCTAAACACTTAGTTCAAAATATAAATAGTCATGTTATTTATTCTTTCTAATGATTGCCCAAAATGCAAATAATAAAATCTACTTTATAAGCTGCATTAGAATGAAACACATATACATACAGTTTAGCAGAAATACAGTGCCTTGACTCTAATGGACACTCAATCAATGACAGTTGCTATTATGACTTGTGCTAACTCTTATCTGTATCTCCAACATGTTTTCCCTTCACTGCTATGCCTATGAAATGTCTCCTATTACTCCATCAAACCTTGAATATGTGTTGTGGTAAGGGAAGCATGAACATGACTATTTGAGAGGGTCCAATAAATCAACATTTATTTTTCTCAACCAAGTATTTTATAAGGACTGAGGACAAATAACAAGTGATTGATTTGAATTTTACACAGTTTTCCTGACTGCATGATTTTTTGTGTGTGTCTCTGTGTGTGTGACCACGGTATACTTTTCAAGCAGAACATAATGTTTTAAAAAATGTGGTTGAAAGGAAAAGAGACAAAACAATAAATCTATAAATCCAAAATGGTCCTCTAAGTAACCTGGCTGTATAAATCCGCAATGATCCTCTGAATAATGAGAAATGGTTTTATAAATGCTTATAAGCATATGCCATTAATCTGTTTTGTTTCCCCATTTATTTTATAAGCTGCTTGAAAAGATATTTATAACTTCATAGTGCCTAGTGTAATGGAATACACATCATGAAATTTAGTAACTATTTTCTGAAGAAATAGAGCAAACTCTTTGCTAAATTTTGTGTTGCTTCTTCATAACATAGTTTTATCACTGGCATATGGCTACCTGCTGGGGACTACACTTCTCATCTTCCTTTGCAACTTGGTAAGGACACGTGACTACTTCTCACGATAGAATGTGAGTGGAAATGATGCTGCTGCTTCAGGGTAACAGTGGTAAAGAAGGGAGTGTGTTTGCTTCATGCTCTTTTTCTGAGGACTCCACTGAGGGATGTGGAGACAGTAGCACAAGTCCCTTACCACTACAAGCACTTACACTGAACTGTAATGGAGAAACAAATTCTTACTGAGTTAACATGCTAAAAATTTGGGGCTTGTTACCATGGCAAGCAGTTGCCTAGTAGTAAGCTCATTTTTCATTTGTATGCCCTAGCATTCCCTAAGCTCACAGCAAATTTCAGTTGCTTTCAACATCAAGCCTAATTCATAACTACACTGCTAACTTTGATTTTTACTTTTATCTCAAATTTCATCCAAATTATCTAAATTCTGACGTCTTAATTACCTAAAGTTTTGACATGCCACATGTGAACAAATTTAGTGGAACATTAGTTATGTTGATGGTTGAAGATCTTCCTTTTGGCAGATCAAGACGGGCTGAAGCATGACCATCACAATTTTGTTATACTTATTCTTGTCAAGCCTTTCTTCAGATTGTTGCTTGGAGTCATTGTATTTTTCATATTTTCGTATACAACTACTTTGTGGCCGATCATGACAGACAAAAGCCTGCTGCGTGAATTAGAAAAATTACTGTCTTCTGTTTTTCTACAGATACTCTCTGTAATAATAAAGCCACGATATTTATCAAACATGCCTGAATGAAAAACAAAACAAAACCAAACACTGAAAACAGAAGTTTTTGTTTGGATGGTGAAAAGAACTAAAAGAAATCAAAGAGTAAATGACTTCAAATTGGTATCTTTCAACTATAATTTTAGTAAGTTGCTCTTTGGAGCATTTGTATGTCATATTTTTCAAACATATTTTTTCTTTATAATGATAAAATAACAGTTATTTAGTCTTTCTCAAATCTAAATAGTTCTGTGGGAAAATACAATTGTCCATCACTGGACATATTATGGGAAAGGCCCAGAACAATAAGTTTACTTTATTTTTAAACATGCTGCAGCTTTGTGATATTACAGATAAAAATCATCTTCCAAACCTGCTCTGACAACTTTCATAATATCTTTCAATTTTAAATTTAAAAATGTCAAATTATGTTATGTGCATAATTAAAATGTTTTAAGTCTTTTCATCCTTTTATATGAAGGTAGTTTTAACCATTTGCTATCCATCAAATATCAATCATAAGCAGAAACTCTCTGAAAACAACATTAATTCTAGGGACTAAAATAATTATTATGATGACTGTCACTTTAATTTAGAGTATAATGATAATATACAGTGTGAGAGGGAAGAAGATCCAACTTTCTGGATTCAGGCAGACCTAGTTTGAGTACTTGCCACTACCTAGTAACATGACCTTGAGAAAGTTATCTAAACTTTTGGAATCAATTTTCTTACCAGTAAAAGAATGGATTAAAAATAATACATATAAAGAATCCCTGGCATATATTAGGTGCTTAATCATAACCACAATCAGCTCTTTTAGCCTTTAATTACATCTATATGTCTTGCCATGTGAGAGAAATATAAATATGATAATTTTTTTTTTTTCTTAGTACTTTAGAGTCAGAAACCTGTGGTGTTAGAAAGAACTTTGTATCAGTCAGCTCTTTACACAATAATGCTATGTAACAAACCACCTCAAAATGCTGTGATTGGCAACAATGGAAATTTATTATTATGCTCTGAAGTCTGCAGGTCCATGGGTATATCTGATGTAGAGTAGGTTCATCTGCTTTAGATGGCAAAGTAAGTTGGGCTCAGCTCCAGGCTGTGCATTCAGTGGGTTCAAGTCTGTTAAATGTGTCTTTGATCTGGGGCCCAGTTGGAAGGACCAGCATCTACTTGGGATGAACGCTTCTTGTGCAAATCGGCAGGTGGAAGAAGCCTGCCAAACCATGCAAGCACATCTGCTAATTCTTCACTCTAAAGCAAGTGATAAGCTCAAGTGAAATGGGAAAGTATACTCACGATGGGTTTAGAGGAAAGTGGATATTTGTAGCACACTCAAAGTATCACCATTATTTCGGAGTATAGGGGGTAAAGGCAAGAATGAAAGTGGTTTAGGCCACCAGAATAGAAGAATCAAAAACAGGGTGTTGCTAGACTTTAGTCATATTGCAGAAGAAACTGAATGAGATGAGGAATAGAAGGAAGGAGAAACAGGAAAGAAAAGGACAAGGCAGTTCTGAGTTTTGAAATACAACAATGCTAAAGAGACAGACACTCAAAAGGGAAATGCTTTTAAAAGTAGCAGTTAGTTCTAAAAATGGCATGTGTATTTATCTGTCATGACAAGTAGAGACAGGCAGAGTACACTTATTCAAATGGGCTATGTGGATTCAATATTCAGACTTATTCAGGCATACACTAGTTATTCTTGCCCCATCTCTGGAAAAGATATATTGTTCATGTAATAAAATATATAACAAATTGAAAGCCAAGAAAATGATTAGTTTACATGAAATAAACTATTTCTACAAAATGTTAAACCCGTTTTGGCAATACCCATTAACACAAAACAGATGTGCTTATGTCTAATGACTCAATTAATTAAAACTGATATATCAGAGTACTCATTCTTTAATTAATTATGAGCCTTAGTTTCATTACTGTGAATACTGAGAAGTGTTTTCCTAAAAACATTACTTTGAAAATATTTATTAATTTAGACTTTTTATAAGCTCGGATTGTTTCTCCTAAGGAGACTAGATTAATGTAATTTTATAATAAAAAACTACAATTAATTTTCATTTAAGTGTTCAGTCAAACATTGTCTAGTCACTGAAAATAAAAAGATGAATTTAAAATGAGAATGCCTACCCTGAAGAAGCACAGAGAAAAAATATAATTGATAATTTTATACAACATGTTAGAAGCTGTAATTGGAGAATGTACAAAATATGCAAACCATTTGTAGTACATGGGACGTGAAAGTATCATCAGTATGGTAGTGTTTGGGTTGAGTTGGAAGGACAGGAAGAATTTGGCTCTGTGAATCGTTAGTAAGAAGATTTCTGATGGAAGGAGCAGTGTGTGCAAGGGCAAAGAGACATACAGATGGGATAGCGATTGTGGAAAATGAGTAATCCAGGAAGGCTGGAGTATCTATCTTGCAGGGAAGTGGTAGGAGACAAAGTTGGAAGCATAGTTTGGAATCAGAATTAATAGACGCATTCATTAGGCCGTCTGCCTTTCCTACAGCTCTTCTCTGTCAGTTCCACCAAGACGACCAACCACTTTCAGTCGCACAAAAATGTTGAAAACTGTTTCCACTGGGAGCTTGAATTGAGCACACAGGTAGGGAATCTTGGGACAGCCATTTGCTGCCCTAAACCTGAAAAGTCAGCAAAGTTAGTCTTCTGAGACGGCATGACACAGATATAGTGACAAGTAGGGACAAAAACCAATGTGGTGTCAGGGAAAAGGAAAAAAAAATGAAACAAAAGCCCAAAAAACAAAATGGAGGGTATCTGTCTTGGTTATAATGCTTCTCAGACTCTTATCCTGGGAGCCTGTGAGACCAGGGGCACTTTTGGCCTTGAGCCCCTAGAGAGTCCCCTTTGGTTTGAATTAACCCACCTTTTGCTAGATTCAGTCCAAATGTCTTTTTAAGTCAGTTTCAAACTTGAGCCTTTGACAGGTGAGTAGTGGGAGAAGATTTACATTTTATAATTATAATAATAATATAATAACAACAGTGATGATAGTTCACATTTAGCGCCTACTGGGCTAACACAGTGCCATGTGAACACATTTTACAGGTATTAACTTATAGAATTCTTTGAACAATCTAGTAAGTTAGATATTATTTTCAAATGTCATTTACAGATGGGTGAACTAAACTGAAATATGAAATAAGCCAATCTAACCTAAGGTTTGGGTGCCAGTCATCAGCACCACCTATTAGAAAGACTAATCTATTGGTTATGCAGACTGGTGAGTCAGCTGGTAGATTGTTGTAACCCCAAAAGTCACAGGCCAGCATGGACTGAACAGTAAAACAGGGTAATGGCAGTGGGGATTATAGAAAGGTAACTAATTTAAGAGCTATTCAGGACCGAGAACAACAGGACTAGGACAAAGCAGGAGGGAGAAATGTAGTCAAGGATTTGCTCCAGATTTCTGACTAGAGTAAGACATGCATAGTGGTGCTAGATCATGTCCTGAAAGAATGTGCATGTTATTGGAGGCTGGAAAGTCTCTGGGTACGACACTGACTTTGGGATTGTGATATTTCCACATCTGAGACCGAGCCCCTAATGTCATCCACTGGCCTGTCTTCCTCCTGAGTTCCTCAGTCTTTCCTCCCTCAACTGCAACCCTAGGCCCTGGGTATATTATAGACTATAGATCTAGATCAATCTATTGGTCTCTTCATTTTTCTTGCTTTCTTCTTTTCCTCCTCCCCTTTCTCCCTCCTTCCTTCCTTCCTTTCCATCCATCCACCCCCATGTATATTCTCTTGAACTTGCTGTCTTTCCTTCCCCACAGATATGTAGATAACAAAGTCAAAAATATGTGGAGTGATACTCCATCCTACCCACGTTCGGTTCTTCCGTTTTGTCATCCCTCATTGAGGCAGTGAATGGAGAACAGTGTTCTAACTGAAGGTGGAATGACCAACAGGAAAGAGGAACTAGTGAAAATAAGTAACATAAGGGATAATAATTATGCTCACTCACTCTGAATTATTTCGATAGCCTTCTGAGTGCTTTCCAGTGCTTCCTTAATAAAGTCGAAACTGTTTTGAACACCAGGAAGTTGGTGGAGGTTTGGAGCCTGACGGCCCCTGCATGTGTTTCTTCCTGAGCCTCATTTCCTGATGCTTCATCACCTTCACTCATCTTTAACTCAGCTCCCCATCTCATACTCAGCTCTTGCACTCTCCACCTTGTGCCTTGAGCCAACATTGCCTTCACTCCCTGATGTACTGTCTTACCTTTCAGGCTATGTTTAACATTTGCTCTCTCTTCTTTTGTAATCTATCTTATTCATGTTTCTGGCTTCTACCCTGCTGGACCCTACTCTGTAGCTAAAATATAACAAAGACTTCTGTGAAGTTATCTGTTCATTTGCATTGCCCATACCTTTCATTCCATATTTGTGGTGCAGGGCAAATATTTAGTATGGCTGCAAATAGGATTTGGTTAATATAAGGTTCTAGCTCTTAGACAGTTTCAAATGATTGTCCCAGTCCTGACTCCCTGTAATCAAAAAATGATTCTTCTTTCTTTTCCTGTAGCATCCAACTAGAGTTACCAACCATCCTGATTTGCTTAGGACTGTCCTGGATTAAGCACTGAGCATCGAACACCCCTGGCTTCTCAGTCTCAGGCAAACTGGGATGGTTGGTCCCCTACATCCCCAGATGATCTTACCTATCCCTCATTTTCCCTTTTCAAGATCACGAAGCCTAGTTAAGGTACTTACTTCTTACTTTTCCCCTTCACTCTGGATTTTATTTCAATAGACTTATCATTGATTTTTCAGTCATTCCAAATTAAAATCTAGACTGCCTTTGAACACCAGATTAATTTTCCTACAAGCCATTTTTGGTAACGTCACTATTTTGTTCAAATACTTCCAATGCCTCCCTTTTACCCATTGAATAAAGCTTAAATGCCTTAGGCTGATATTTCATGCCCCGCCCCCGCATAACCTTTCGCCAGCTGACCTTTCTCCCTTTGCTTTGGTGACTCAGGAGTCACTTAGTATCTTTTAGAACTTTGTAGGCCTTATAATAAACAACTGTACTGTTTTTGTTAACTGTGACTTGGATTACTGAAGTTACTCAGTACAGATTTTTAGATAATAAAATCTGGATAAAACAATATTTTTTGTATATCAATTCACATTTCTCTCCTTCCTATTGCTTGGCTGAATTAGAGTAGTTCTTAAAAACAAATTAATTTCTTTATATGAGAAGTTCAACTTAGCACAAATGTTAAGGCACATCCACTAGGAAAATTGAACCGTAAAATAATCTGGAATTTATCAATTTTTAAAATAAGCCATAATTATTTTTCTAGTCATTTTCACTGGCAAAAACTAATCCTGCTTTAAAAATTATTATATTGTTATTTTAAAGAGGGTTCGATTACTAATTACAACTTCTCTAATTTTGTGTTATTGTTCCTTTGATAGTGAAAAAAAGGCTCGTTTTATTTATGTGGCTTCGTATGCATTTTTTAATGTCCTAAAGAAAGTATCAGCAGACCATGAAAACAATGTCCTCTACACTTCCCTTTTCTATGACTGAAAGGAAGTCTTTTGATGACTTTCTTCATGAGGAAGAATAACTTAGAGTTTTCTTCATTTATTCTAGGCTTCTGTTTTTTTTCTTCCCCTGGGATTTTCAGACCGTTTCTTCTCCTCATCTTTAGTTTTATTGATGGGTGTACTTTTGCCTGTTGAGAGGCCTGGGGCATCTCTATTTATAACCCTCCTAGCCCAGTCTGAACCCGGAGGATTCTGCTTGCTCCTGCACGGCTGCTCTCCTCCTTGTCAAGATTTTGGTGTAAGTCCAGTGTTGTCCTTCAAAGCAGGCAAGTGGCTATTAATGATGTTCTGTGCTTGCTAATATACATATGGCCATCCATCATCTCTTTGTCCTTTTGTTACTCAGATGCCAACAATCCAGGACCAGTCTCTGCTGTGGATTTCCCTCTATTTTAAGTGCATTTATCATTAAGAACAAAAATTATGTAAACATTTTTTGCTTTAGTATGAATTCACTGTTTTAAAATATTCTTAGGTTGGCATTGTGGTTCAAGTGAAAATGTCTTTGAGTTATATATTATTTCACTTTTAAACTCTGCTTTGTTAGAGTAAAAGTATGTGTCAACTACCCACTCTTCCTTACTTCCTCCATTGATAATGATCTACGAAGCCCTAGGACTAAACATTACACGCTGACCTGTAATAAGGGCTTTGGAGTCTGTGATGATTTTACAACATGACCACAAACATTTTGATTCCACTTATGCCATCAAGGCATAGGTTCTAGGTCTTCTCTCCTTGAATCTAGGTAGGCTTGTGAATTTTGGCAAACAAAGAATGGCAAAAACGACCTTATGTGACTGCAAAGGCTAGGTCATAAAAAATTAGATGGCTTTTGTCTTATTTGCTGGAATACTTACTCTTGGAGTCCTTAGCTACTATGCTGTAAGTCTGACTATCCTGAGGAAGCCATGATTTGAGGAAGCTCAAGCTATGTGAAAAGGCTACATGTGGTCATTCCAATTGTCAGTCCCTGCTCCGTATCAGATACCAAGCATGTGAATGAATAAGTCTCTAGATTATTCTAGCTTTAGACATTTAAGTATTTCTAGCTGAATTACTAGATATCTTGATGCAGAGATAAAGCCATCCCTCTAAAGCCTATTCAATTTTCTGACCTATAGATTCATGTTACTCCACTAAGTTTTAGGGCATTTTTCTTTTTTTAACTGCAGTGTCTCTCAAAGTCAGATGTAATGAGATTATTTAATTTCCAATTTTCAGTTTCCTCACCTGTAAACAGAGAACAGTAATGATAATTCTGTTATTGGCCTTTTTTTTTCTTTTTTGAGAATTCAGTGAGAGAATGCATGTAATTGAGCCTGAGGAATTCAGTTCATGGTAACTATCATTACCATTACAGGCAATAATAATAAAAAACATTTTCTGCCTTTAGTGAACCTAATAATTGCTTTTTAAAAATTTGTGGTAAAATACGCACAATATAAAATTTATCATCTTCATTATTTTTGTGTGTGGTTCAATAGTATTAAGTATATTCACATTGTTGTGCAACCAATCTCCAGAACTATTTTCATTTTGCAAAACTGAAACTTTATAGACATTAAACAACAACTGCCATTATCCCTTCCCTCTGACTCCTGGCAGTAACACTTCTATTTTCTGTCTCTATACATTTGGCTACTCTAAGTATCTCATATAAGTGGAATGATACAATTTTTGTCTTTTGGTGACTGGTTTCACTTAGCATGATGTCCTCAGGGTTTATCCACATTGTAGCATGTGCCAGAATTTCCTTCCTTTTTAAGGCTGGATACTATTTCATTGTATTTATATGCCATATTTTGTTTACCGATTCATCCTTTAATGAATGCGTGTGTTGCTTGTACCTTTTGGTATTGTCAATAATGCTGCTATGAACATGGGTATATAAACATCTCTTTGACAACCTGATTTCAAATTCTTTGGGTATATATTAAGAAGTGGAACTGCTGGATCATATAGTGATTATGTTTTTAATTTTTTGAGGAATCAACATACTTTTTCTATAGTGGCTGTAATATTTTTCTTTCCCACCAACAGTACGTAAGGTTCTAGGTTTGCCACATCTTTACCAACATTTGCCATTTCCTGTGTTTTCTTTTTAACAGTAGCCTTCCTAATGGGTATGAAGTGTATCTTGTGGTTTTGACTTGCAAGTCTCTAGTGCTTAGTGATGTTCCGCATATTTTCATGTGCTCATTGTCCATTTGTTTATCTTCTTTGGAGAAATGGCTATTCAAGTTCTTTGCCCATTTTAAAATCTGATTGTTTTGTGTTAAATTGTAGACATTCTTTATATATTCTGGATATGAACTCCTTATAAGATATATAATTTGCAAATACTTTATCCCATTCTTTGGGCTGCCTTTTTACTCTGTTGATTGTGCAACGGTTGCTTTTAAGCAAATATCCTGATATATTATTAATTCAGTCTAAATCAAGATTTGAAACTGTATCATCAAAAATGTAAATATGACAGTGGAATTAACCTTGAATCCAGAATTATTCTCACTTTAAATCAGGCTTCATTTCAAGATTAGCAGGATGGATAGTTTTGATGAGAAAATCAGGTAAGCAAAGTAAAATTCCTTACTAATATAATTTATATTTTCAGGAGCAAAGAAATATTCTTCAGATTTTGGGATTTTGTTAGTCAGTGCCAGCTCCTAGTGAAAATGTTCAGTGTCTATCAAATGCTGTGCTGGTATCCTTATTGTAACTCACAGAGGCCATTGCACTGACTTCTACCCATCATGCCTTTCAACTTGTTGACGGAAAACTTCTGTAGTCTCTGTTGTAGCCCTTAAGCTATATGCAGTAACTTAGTGTAGTAGTGATTGATCTTATTTTGGCTTCAGGTGCTGATATATAGCTGAAAGATCAGTTTTTTCAAGGAATTCAGTTTACTTTTCCTTGGTGTTGCCTTGTACTTGTATACCTCAAAGTATATTTTAATTGGTCACTTGAAGTTTTCTTCATCCAGGTATCTGTAAATCTCCATTAGATGCTTGGAATAAAGATTTATGTTCATTTCAGATGCACCAGTTAGGAAATGACTTCCTTAGTTAGGTAGAAGTTAGGCAATTCTATGTAGGATTTTAAAAAGTAACAAAATTTCAAAAGAGGTTTAAAACTCACTAGTCTGTGGGCAACGTCTTGACCTTCTGACACATGAGATACAGTGAATTAAGCTTAATATACACATATTGGGGCACCAGTCAACAAAAATTATTACCATAAACTTAAAATTTCACCCATACCTCAACCCTTTAACAGTAAAGTGACATCTACTCTTTTGAGCTTTTGAACATTGGATGGATGAGGATGATTTGTTAGATTTTGATTTAAATCTTTACTTGTATGAAGCTAATTCTTCAGAGGTTCAATTTAATTTCTTTCAGATTTTAAGTCTCTGAACCCATAAAATACTAAAAGGTGCATTAAATGTATGTTTACCTTGAGAAACTACTAGAAGGATATTAGAAACAAATATTTATAGGTTGGAAAGAGGCAATAGGAGCCAAGAAACCTGGATTCTAGGTCTGCTTCTGTTAGTAACTATCTCTGTGACCATGGGAAGGTCACTCATACTTTCAAGCTGTCATTTTCCTAATTCATCTAAGCTCGTGTAAGGCTCTAACATTTAATTTTCCTATATGTCTATAGAAATTACAGAAGAAGGTAGGTAGATGCTTTTCCACTTATACACAAACACACACACGTGTGTGTGCACACAATCCTCCTTATTTTATCTTACCTTACTCATGTCAATTGTTAGCTCTGTCAACTCATTTTAAATAAGAGTATACAAATAGTGCTTACTTGCTTATTTATATATTACACTCAGAGAGTACATTATGATGAATCCATTATGGATACAGAATGAACAGAATGAAAATAATGTAGTTTCTGTCCCTGACAGTCATAATTTTTGAGGCATATTTGCATGACTCTGGCAGGGCATCAAGTAATAGCCAAATGTATCAAAATAATAAAAAATGGATATTAATATAAAAAAGGGGAAGTGATGACTTTTCCATATAATTTAATATGGATATTAATTTCATCATGACAAAGAGGATGGTGGCAATTCTTTTTTGTTACTAATGTCTGGATAATATCCAGAGGAAAGTGATCAGAAAGGAGAAAAGGTTGAGAATCACTGGCATGAGTGGAAAGGTTAAAATAATTAGGATGTTTAGCCTGGATTGGAGAAGACTTGGGGGAATTGATGACTATCTGTTAGTAATTAAAGGAATGCCATTTAGATTTGGGAGGTAAATCCAAGACCAGAAGGTGGACATTTGGTGAATTCAATTTAAGTTTCATGGAAATAGAGTTTTATTCAGTACAAGGAAAAACTTTCTAGCAATTGAACACTCTCGTAATAGTTTTGGCTGCCTTTTAAGACACACCATTTTCCATAATGAGAATTGTTTGAACAGACATCAGCTCAGTGCACAAAACTCAAATGGCTTGCCAGGCAGGTAAACTAAAGAGGCAAGGTGGGTCAGTTGAGGCAAATGAGCAGTGTATGTTCCATTGAAAGTTTGCCAGATCTGACTTTTCTAAAGAAACAAGAAATCAGAATTTTTATGTTAGTGTTTTGATATATACATGTTGGCTTATTTATTTTTTACAAACTCTGTGGGCTGACTAAACAAGATCCATCTGGTTTGAGCATAGACAAATCATCTAGTTTGATCTTTGAACTCTATTTCTGATACTTAGTAGACATGTGGTCTGTAGGCCAATCACAGAACTGGGTGTATGGGAGGGGGAAACACTAAAAGGTTGGAGGATCAGGTCAAACTTCAGGAATGAGCAGGATTTACAATTAATTTATGCTGCAAAGCCACCTGGTACACTAACCTTTGCATATGCATAACCACATAGGAAGAAGAATGGCCTGTCCCAACAACATCTGTAAAGAGAAATAATACAAGACTTTGGGTGTTTCCCCAGTCAAAGCTTGCAAGTAAACTAGGTAAAGATAGAATGGGAAGGAAAAAGTTCAAATAGATTCTCTAAATCCGCATAGTGCTTCAGGAATGAAGACTGAGGATTCAAGGGCAACCAATTTGGATTAGTACAACTCAAGGATCAGCTGCCCCGTATTTTCCTGATTTCTTCGTTCTTGTGGGGTCCTTTAGTACTTACAATTCTTTACTGTCTAAATAAAAGGGAGGCACTATTTCCCTTTCCACTGGGAATACAGTGCCTTCTCCCGAATCCCCACCAAACCTCAGGGCTTATTTCCTCAGTACCTTCTTTTGCTTTGTGACTCAGGTCTTGCATGCAGTGGCTGTCGCTCCTCTTAGCCCTGTGTCAATCCACATAGGGATGGAACAGTGGGAACTATCAGGACAGGTGCCACTTAAAGGCAGGATAGGGTTGGTTTAGTTGCTACCAAGTGCTAGTCAGTTGTTGCCATGTGATAATGCAGAACTTTTCTTTTTCCATTGCGTCATTAGCGAGGCAGTTGCATCAAATTTTTTCATAAGCCTTGGAAGAAATACAGGGAGGTTATATCACAGAGGAACCAGTAGCTTAATATTGAATATTAGACCTCCCTCTACCAAAAAGGTCCCCAGTTCCCCAGTGGACTGCTCTGTCATCTAGGTTTCTAAGATCTTCTCCTCTCATTTTCTCCTCTTCCTTCTTACCTGTTCATAGCTCTTCTTCCTCAACCTCCATGTTTAAGTTTTCATGCTTCTTCATGAAGTTCAACTCCTTCTTTCCCTTCCTTACATTTCACCCAGTTCTATGTTTGCTTATTCAAAACCTCATAACATTACTTGACTAAACAAAGGTTCTACACTTCAAATGTAGGTGTTTTAATCACATGTAACACTTGCCCGATCTTTTAATGACTATCTCTTTTCTTTCATGAAATCCTATTCTTAGATATGACCTCCTCCCACACCACCTATGTAAGTGAAAAGTGGCGGTAATAGCTTTGTCTTGCTCCCTGCTATTAATTTAAATGTTCCTCCTGGAAAGTTGGAATATTAAAAAGTCAGCTGTTTTTGCTGTAAATTGTATTTTTTTCTTCAAGTACGCATAGCACATGTAAATTTATTTTACAAATACTTTGAAGCAAATAGGGACCTCTGCTGCCTAAAGTCTGCTGAAAGTGGTTAGATCACAGTAGGCCTTGAAAAGACTGCATACTGGGAAGGTGTTTGAGGTGTAGGAGAAGATCCAAAGGGGAAGCCTGGAAGCATATGTCATGGGGAGAGGGAAATGTGGAAAGGGAATATAGACTTTCAGGTCCAAGAAAATAACAGTGACCAAAATTGTTGAAATATTGAAGAAACCCTCCTCTTTTTCTTCCCACGTTTCAACTTTAGCCAAAAGAAGGTAGACTCTTTCATGCTTTTTCTCTTCTAACTTCCTTTCCTCTCTGACTCACTTGTATTTCATGTATAATCCAAATTACTTTTAGATTTTGGAGGGAAGACAAAATGTAACCTCTACCTGTTTTAGAGGTTTTAGCAGGGGCTTTTTAACAAAAATATTAACAAGAGTAAAAGAGTTTATTAATGCACGTAGACGATATCACACACGATAATGCTCAGGGAAAAGTGACTCAAAGTGGCGGCTCAGAGCTCTGGCTTTTGTAGCAAGTACAGTAAAGAGCAACACATTTGTAGAAAAATGACAAAACAAAGGAAAATGGTTTTTAGGTTTCTAAGAGTGGGAAGCTGTGGGAAAGGAAATATATGGGAGGAAAGTGTAGAGGAAAGTTTGTTTTGGAACTCCTCTGGTGCTGTTTCTGGGTTAAGAGTCCAGTGTCATCTCCTCTAAAGGAGAAGTTATATCCCTCCTTTAGGCAGAAAACAGGGTAGGCAGAGAGAGGTTTTCTTGAATTTTTTGCTTCTTAATTTCTTCAGCCCCAAATAATTTTCGTGTCATAGAGGCATGTTTTGGGGTAATATATCCTGGTTTCCCTCAGTGTCCCCAAATCATAGTAAGTTTCTTTCTGACTTGATTCTAACTTGTTTTTGGAACTTTCTGCACTCAAATACAGTGAGCTTTTTTCTTTGCTCCCTGTAAGTACACTGTAAACCATACAGCTCATTACCTCTCAAAGTTGGGTTCTTAGAAGCAACAGCTGCATCACTTGGGAGCTTTTAACAAATGCCAATGCTTGGGCCCTATCCCAGAGGGATGAATCAGACACTGTGTGGGCAGGGCCCAGAAATCTGTGTTTTAATAAATCCTTCAGGAGATTTTAATGTATGCTCAAGTTTAAGAGATCAAGCCTAGCCTTCAGTTAGTCCTGCTATGCCTTTCATTAAGTTATTCAGTTTGAGATTTGCTCTATGAACTTGGCCAGCCTCCATTCATGGGGAAGCTAGAATTCAGCCTCAGATCTGTGCCTGGTTTTTCAATCCAGTTTATCAGAGAGTTCTGCACTTTGAGCAATAAAATAAATACTGTGCTTCATCTTTCTCAGCTCTTTATGTATTGTCTCAGAATTTTGACGTGAAAGAGTGTTAAGATTTGGATATCAACTTCCATCCCAAACCTCCTCCAACCTGGTATGTTGGCTAATAGTTTTAATTCCTTAGAAGAGATTTGGCTGTGAAATGGGAATAGGGAATAAAGGACATAAGGATAAGAATAAGGTTAAAAGGTAATAAGAATAAGGAAAAAAGGTAACAAGTTGATATTTTTAACTTAAAGCAGTGGAGGATGTTCAGTCCTAGAAGATCAATCTTGATTTACTCAGCAGCTGCTGGTGCAAGAAATCATGGGTAGGACATAGCACAGCAAAATGTAATGCCAGGTAATTGTATAGATACTTTTGTGATGGAGTGTTTAATTCATGTCTGTGGTTTTATACACACCATTTTTACACACAATTACATACCTTGTAATTGTAGTGTATTTGTGAGGGGTATCTCTGGTTAGGATGTTGGACACAGAAATTTACTTTGAAGCTCTTTGATGCCAACACTGTGGCTAAGAATATCATGAGAACTGCAGAAGATGCTGGTACACAAGACCACTTTAAGTTCACATTTCTCTCACCTCCCTCCAGTAGAGAAAAGGAGTAAGATTGAGGATGACATTACATTTATATGGTTTCAGTGGGAGCCACTGTGTTAATACAATACAACTTTTTACCTGAACATTGATTGATCTTGGGTTGAGCACCTGACCCATTTGGGGAAAATTGTACTCTTGTTCAAAGGGTCAGGTCTAATTCCACAATATCACATGGCATGAATTTAGTGGTTCTCAAATTTTAGCAAACATCAGAATCACACAGAGTGCTTGGTAAAGTAGATTTCCGAGCTCCACTCCCAGAGTTTCTGATTTGAGTTGGTGTGGAGTCACGTCCATGTATCTGCAATTCTGACAAATTCCCTGCTAGTGCTAATGCTTCTGGTCTAGGAATCACACTTGAGGAATCAGAATCACTGGTTTAAGGAATAGGCTTTATAAAAAAAAGAAAATGACAAGGACAGGATTAGCTGAGAAGGTCTAGTCTTTTTCCTCTCCTTTTCCCACAAAGAGACTTCCCAGGGCCAGGATACCATACTGGACAGGCAATGTGGAGTTACCTGTGTTCCAGTAGGGGAACTTCATGCTCCTGGGGGTGTTCCTCTTATAGAGAATTATGAGGGCAACCATCAGTGAAGGATAACCAGTGTACTTTGGTGCTAGACAATGTGGATTTGAGCACCAGCCCTTTACATCAGGAATTTAGTAATCCCAACTGTCTAACACTTGGGAACTTGAGAGATAATGGGAGTTATCACCCACAGAGAGAAGGGAGTGTAGCAGCCCCTACTGAGAAAAGAAAGGGGGGATCGTCCTTTCACCTTTCCTGCCACTGTCCTGCCCTCCTCCAACTCTGGTCCTAGCTGGTTCATTGTTCAGGCAATTATAAAGGAACTCTCAGGATCATTTTGGTAATTCTGCTCACCACATGACACATGCTATCTACTCCATACCCAAGCCTCTGATTCTACTAATTTTACTAGGTGTAGATACCTGATCCAAATTGGGCTAACCAATGTCTTTCCGTGAAAGTTGATTTCAGAAAAAAAAAGCAAAAAACAAAAAACTATTTTACCTGTCTCTTGAAACTCACGGAATATAAACCCAGGTGCTCTTGTCATTGGCTATTTTCAGCCATGGGGCCCAGGAAACCCAGCAACCTCGTCTGAAGAGGGAGAGAAGAAGTAAGCCCACTTTTAGAGCAGTGGAAAGAAGATGTAGGGTGGGAAAAAGTTTGGGAAGTATTTGAGTTTCTGCTTCCTGTAGTTTCTGAGGCCCAGAAACTTTGATTTCAATCCTGAGGATTCAAGAAAAAGCCACTCTCCTCTTTTGGCCTAACTTGTCGTCTGATGGATTCCTGCCCTTTGTAAGAACGAATACTGACAAAGACATTCTGCTTCATTTAGAAGTTGTCATTTCCAAGCAAAAAGGTAAATTGAGTCACAAGAGATTTCACTTAAAATAAATCTAGTAAAGGCCTTCAGAGTTTGTATTCTATTTTAATTTAAGCTTTTCTTTGCAGAGGCTTCATTGTGTGTTGGGGGAGGGGGGGAGCTGTTCACTTAGAATCACTTGGATCTTGAGTTCCATCACAGTTCTGTTATCTGCAGGGCTTGGAAGTTAAAAATGTCATGTAAATTTTCTCCGGCTCAATTTTCTCATCTTTATTGAAGGACTATATCATTTATCATACAGTGTTGTTTAAGAATTGACATGAAAAATAAAAGTACGTAGCACAGTCTGTCTGATTTTAATGTGTTTAAATTTCAAAACACATTTTCTAATTTTGAAAGACATCCCCCAAACATGATGTATTTACAATAAGATATATATAACAAGCATCAAAACAAACAAAAAATTAAGATTTTGCAAAAGAAGGAAAAGAAATTGTCAGGACCAGTATAATTGCTGAGTCTATTAGTCAGAGTTCTCCAGAGAAATAGAACCAATAGTAGATATTTGTATTTATATATATCTGCTATATATATATATTTATATATCTGCTATATAGATATATTTGTACATATATGTGCTCTCTCTCTTTATACATATATATAAACACATATATGTATATTTATTAATAAACATATCTGCAGGGTAGGTGGGAGGCTGGGGACCCAGACTCGCAGTTCAGATTCAAATGCAGCCTGCTGGCAGAATTCTCTTTTCCTTGAAAAAGATCAGTCTTGTTCTATTAAGAGCTTTAGCTGATTGGATGAAGCCCACCCACATTGTGGATAATAATTTGCGTCATTTGTTTTATTTATTCAAAGTTTACTGCTTTAAATGTTCATTGCCACTAAACAAAATCTTCACAGAAACATCTAGAATAATGTTTGATCCAATATCTGGCTACCACGGCCTAATCAAGTTGACACATATAATTAGCCATCTCATTAAGACTGATTTTATTATCTATTTATTTATTTAGAGACAGGGTCTTGCTCTGTTGCCTGGGCACAATCATAGCTCATTGCAATTTTGATCCCCCGGGCTCATGATACTCCCACCTGAGTCTTCTGAATAGCCCGGACTACAGGTGCATACCACCAGGCCCAGCTAATTTTTAAAATTTTTTATAGAGACAGGGTCTCACTACATTGCTAGGGCTGGTCTCAAGCTTCTGGGCTCAAACGATCCTCCTGCCTTGGCCTACCAAATTGCTGGGATTATGGGTGCGAGCCACAACACATGACCCTAAGACTGATTTTAAATTTAATTTTGAGCTTCCTAGTAAGCTTAGAAGAAAAAGAAAGATATATCATTTGTGCAGTCTTTTATTAAGTAAGACAATTTACTTAGTAGAGACCATTTTTCCATATGTTAGATTCCAAAATATGGTATGGTTTCTCATATACAATTTTGTATTTTGGACCTTGACCGATATCATAGGCAAGGCTTTTAAGAATTATTGTTTTATAATTAATGGAGAAGCAATTTTGGTATGGCTGTTTCTGGGAAAAGTTCTCTGTAAAAATCAATGAAGGTTATTCTTCCTAGGATCCTTAATTGGTGATTTGCTTTTGGGTACATTTCTAACTCCCACACCCCTCTCATGAGTTGGAGCAAATTTATAAATATGTAGCTGCTTTACTTCTTCAGGGCTTGACTAAATCAACTTTTTAGATATCTTTGAATTTGGAAAAATGCCATCTCCTGCATCCAATCTGTCACCAAATTCTGTCATTTCTGACTCCAATATTCTTTAAAAACTGTACATTCCACTCCCTCCTGTTGCCAATGTCTTAGTTTAATCTGTTATTGTTTCTCACATGAACCTAGGCAATAGTTTCCAAACTTATCTCTGCTCCTTTGGTCACTTCAAATGCTGTCTTTACACAGGCACCAGACAGCCCCTTTTTTGGACACAGTTATCATGCTACTTTTCTGTTTAACAATTATCTTTGTTGTCCCAATAAATAAAAAACAGAGTTTCAGCATCACATGTACCTTAACCTTTGACCATATCAAATTATTTAGAATACTTAGAAAATGCCATCACTTAGAGGGTTCTGCCTCTGCAGACTACTGTTTCCTCTGCTTGGAGTACTCTATCCTCCCAACTAGCCTAGACAAATCTCAGTTATTCTTTAAGACTCAACTTAAAGGCCATCCCCTTTGTCAGACCTTCCCTGACACATATAAGCAAGAAGTCACTCCTTCCTCCTTCTCCCAGATCAATTTTAACATTTGAGTTACATCTCCTTGGGTGTCAGGGTCTGAAATTAAGATGTAAAGTGGAAATCACAAATAGTTCTATCACCCTTGAAAATACCTTAAATAGCCCAGCAAATAGAATACATTAAGTCTACATTCATGTCACATTGAGACTGACATACTATTGCTCTGTGAATCCTACATAGAGCATGCTTCCTTCAGATATTTATTATGTATAATAAAGACACATAGTGTCTTTAAAACTAGACACATATTCAGTGCTCCACACTGAGAGGTACACGCATGCGGAGCTAAGGCTGAGAGCCATTGACCGCCATCTTCTGCCGCATGCATGCGGCAGGGTATATGCTCGCTGAAAGGAACAGTGTGGGGAATTCGCTGCACATTTAAACTGTTTCTTTCTGTTTTTTTCTCTCTCCCTCTCTCTTGTGCCATACTCAGGAGTTTAGTACAAACAGATTAAATGATTATACTCTATGGTGCATAACTTAATTCTAGTCTATTAACCTAGGTAGGGCACTCACATTGTGATACAAATTTTCATTTGATGCTCAGGAATCCCCAGGCCATCACAGTAGAAAGCTCCATGAATACAGACCTATATTTTTTATATCTATTTCCTTTCCTCATACATTATTAGGACTTTAGTGGTCATTTCATGAATCAGTTAATAGAAGGCAAAGGACAAGGCATTGAAATTTCCTTCCACTTTCACTAGGAACTTTCAGTATGATGAGAGGGAAGTTTAACATGTCTGGTCATTTGTGACAAGGTTCTGCATAGGAAGAAAAATAGTCTATTTGATAGGCTTGTGAAAGATAATACAGGATAGATAAAATACCGCATAAATGCTAAATAATAAAGTGACAAGCACAATATGTCAGGGGACGCATAGTAATGCAACTATGTCTTAAAACATTTACTGTATTTTGTCTCTGAAATGTACAACAACAACAACCCACCAAATGGCGGCATCTGTGCTTATTTCCTCCCTGGTCCTCGATATTTGGAATCCTTTCAATGTTCAATGCCCAAAAATGCAATAAATATTTTTACTTTGGTACATCTATATTTTAACACTGGAGTTGGTACCAGCCAGGATTGTGGGGTTACTCACATCATGTGACTCTCCTCCTACCATTCAATGTGTTTACAAGTGAAAACTGATAAAATGAGCATCGAAGGCAGCCTGGGAGGGAGAATGAATGGGAGAAGGCATTGCAGAATGCATACTGAGGGCTAAGTGTGGAAGGCCCAAGAAGGGGATGGGTACTGTTTATAGGCAATCTTATTAGAAGTGGTGGGAGGAGCAGGAAGTGGGAGAGTAGGTATGTACAAGCTCTGATCTCTTTGAGCACCAGGTGGCACTACTGCTTTCTCTCTTGGCTGCTGCCTACCTGTGTCAGGGGAATTCCAGAAACCTAGATTTTGTAGGAAAGGCTAGAAGATTAAGAACCTATATGGGTCAAGAGAGAAATGGGTAGACAATACAGAGATCAGAATGTTTCTTATTGATCAAATCCTAGGAATGACTGTACTCGCGGCACTCTGACAATTTTTAGCATTTCGCAAGCCATCAAGGGACATGACTTGATATTGTTAAACTCAAATTTATGAACAAGAGACATTGTTTAGCTTAGGGTATTACTAGCTTGTAAATTTATTAGTAAGTTGCCAAGTTCCTAAAGGCAGAGAAATGTGTAGAAAACCAACCAACCAAACTAAACCAAAACAAAATCAATCACTACAAGTTACTTAACACATATGTAATAGTCAATTGGAGGGTATGTATCTGCTTGTTGTATCAAGAAGATTGCTTCTCTTTGGCAGTAGGTGGTTTTTTGAGGGGTCAGTTTCTGTGAATGGGATAACTGATCTGATTCCCCTTTTCTTACTTGCTATTAGTAAGTTTAGAAGTAAATATGGGAGCCATTTGTAGTCAGTATAACATTTTGCAAGATTGTAAACACATTTTAGCCACATCCCCTGGCTTTATCTTTCATCTTGCTTCTACATCTCACATAATATTTTACATTATATTTCACTTTTGCTTTTAATTTGTTAAATTGTATATGTTTATGTGCTCTGGAAAGAGCATATCCTAAGTTTATATGCTTATAACCTAAGTTTATATGCTCCGGAAAGGTCCTCTAAATACTTTCTGAAATAAGGAAAGGAAGACATATAATTAATTATGTAATTATAACAAATTTCCATTGGGTGTACATTGCTAAACACCAAGAATCAATAGAATTGCTCCTTCCCTCAAGAAGTTTACAACCAAATAATGGACTTACTATAAAATGTGCACTAAATAAAAATTCTTTTCTTAAAAAATATAAGTTTTTGGAGTACAGATATCTAAGAGTAAACACAAGGGAAAAAGGGATACTTGATTCCATGCTTAACTTTGTGTTTCTACCGTTGGCTTTGCATGGCCTCAGGCAAGATGTATAACTGTCTCCAGCATCAATTTTTCAATACTAAAAGGCAGATTCACCTTGGGACAAACACTTGGATAGGCTATAGTGATGAAAGGCATGGTGTGCTGTAATATTTGACTATTGTTATGTAACATTTGATTATAATCTCACGCTCAGCAAAACTCGTAGGAGAAAAGATCAATTTAAGTCACATACTAAAAGGAAAAAAAAATGCGTTTTGACTGAAATTCAGCACATTTTCCATAGGAAAGTGCCACACTATAGAGGCTATGGGTATAGTAGATGCAGATTTATTTTTAAACTTCTATTTACAACAGTTTGAGACAAAGATTCAAAATTGTGTTCTTCACGTAAGAAAGTAAATGTTTTTGGAAAAAAATACAACATAAGCTTTTTTTTGAGGATTTTAGGCTGGAAGAGAAGGAAGCTAAAGAGAGTAAAATTGGTAATATTCTCCACAGGCTACTTTTCAGTAGATTTTAGAGCAACCAATAACAAAACAATTTGAAATTGCATTAAAATTAATATTTCCTTTTTTGTTTATTAATTTTTTATTCTTTTAAAACAGACATATAACTGATATGCCAGGGTGCATTACTTTGTAGAAATGGTAGTGAGATTATTTTGGGATAAATGAAGAAGAAAAGAGGTAGAAACTACAGAAGAAGGATTGGAGCTTGATTCTTACCTTAAGTTAGGCTCATTGACTTCATGGAAAACCATGGGTCAGACACAGTGGAACCTAACAGGCTTTGGTATCAGATAGAGCTGAGTGGAACCCAGCTTAGTCTGTGACACTGGACAAGTTCCTTCACTGATTCCTGGATTCTTTGCAAAAAGTGGGCATAGTAATATCAGCCTCATTGAAAGAATAAGAAACATCCATGACATTTCTAGTTCAGGGCCAGACAAGACTTACTGCAGATGCTCACTAGATGGCAACTAATAAGGTAGGACAATTCATTAAAAAATCATCTCCTTTTATTTCTATTTAGGAGAGGACAGGAAATGGTAGCTTTGCATCATGACTTTACTTCATAGTGGCTGGCAGACTTTAGGTAAAGTATGGTAGTGGCCCGTAAACTGCTGCGCGAGGCCTGTCTCCTACTAGTCTTTCTCCAGTTTTGAAAAGTCACTCCTTCTAAGCTTTCATTTGCCTTTGAAATCTCTGTTGATCCATAGCTAGCTTCCATGAGGTCTAGCCTTATCTGCCTTCCTTATTCATATTCAGAGGGCAGGGGCCATGTTTTATAAAATTTCATAGTAGGCAGCACACAATCATGTATTTTACTTTTTCCTAATGACATAATTTATTTTAATGCAAGCTTGTCAGCCAGGGCATTGAAAAATCAGCCTGATACCCTAGTTCTTTTTTACTTTTATTCATTGACCTGCTTGCCCTAGGTGACTAGTGAGAAAGTCAGCACATTTTGAACACATTACTCTGTGTAAAGCATCCTGTTCAGCATATTATGCATGAAGGGGGAACACCTCAGGTGTTCATCAGGTGGGTAATACATAAAACTTTCTTAAGTTTTCAGGAATTAAAATTTCTCTCTACTTTGAATTCCCTATAGCTCACTGAGTTATACCCATGAAGAAATAAAAATAAAATTCTAAGCCCCCAACTAACTGAATGGACCATTTCTTGGCCAAGGGGACACCAAAGAAAACTTGGAAGCTGAGCCCCTGGCCATGACAGGATGTGAGGATGGTTATGTCCCATTATATCCCTTCCCTTGCTAACCACTCTTAGGCTTTCTTCCCTAAGGGTTAAACAGAAACAAGCCCTTTGGAGAAATCTTACTGCTGATCTAACCCAACTGCCTGACTACTGCCACTCCCTTTTGCGGTTTCTGCACAACCAATCAGCATTCCTTCCCGGTAAGAAACCACTGACCACAAAGTGGTTCTGGCCAGTCTTCAAAGAACAAGCAGTGAAGGTTTTTGTGTCTTCTGTTACAGAGGGCTGACAACTTCACTCTCAGATCATGCCAATGCCACCATTTTTGAACACGGGGTCCCATCGAGAGGCATGAATTCAATTACACCTGCGCATGTTTCTCCTTTCATAAATATTCATGACTCCTCCTATAGCTTATTGAATATGTATATTCGTCCACCTCATTCTGCATACATCTCTGTCTTATTCTTCCCACCCTTGAAATGTCTGTTTCTGGAGTCTGGAAGGAGGCTATGTTTCCCAGCCTGTCAGAATGGCCACCCTGCAGGCTGCAATCCTTTATGAGAAAGCTCCACTTCACAAATGTATGAACCTTTTCATTCATCAGTTGACACCACTTAATCAAATTGAGTCTCTCTTTTTTTTTTTTTAATTTCATGCTTTGCATTTTCATTCAGGAGTCTTAGAAAGTGCTAGGATTTGGACCTAATTTCTGGTAACTTCATCTATCAGTGCTGATGTCCACTGAAATACTATTATACAGGTCTGATTCTGAGAGTTTGGTCCAGGCAGCTCACCACCTAGACTGCCTTCATTACTCCCTGCAAAACCTCTCAGTCTGAGTCCAAGTCCTGACTCTTCCAGGCTCTCAGGACATGTTCAGCTGTTTCTTTACAACTCCAGAGACAGCGCTCTGCTTCCATGTGCTTCTCAGCTTCCTGGGCTCTTTCCTTTACTGCCATTCAATTCTCCCAAACCTGGAAGCAAAGGGTTAATTAAATCCTTTTGCAAGGAAACTGAGGCTCAGAGAAGTTCAGGAACTTGTCCACCGTCATATATTTCACAAGTGGAGGAGTACACTTTCAGAGCAAAGTCCAACTAAATTCATGATTCTAGTTTCCCCCATCATGCTGGACTGCCTCAATGATTTCAGTTAAAGTCTCAGGTCTTTTTAATTCTCATGCTAAAACCTATCGTTTAGTACTAACTTTTAATAGTTTCACTCTTATTTTTAGTTAAATGTCACCTTGGAAAGTAAAAACGGGAGTTTTAAAGGCATGTTTCTCAAAATATGGTGGTCTACATCAGAATTACCTGGACTAATTGTTAAAATATTTATTCTTAGGCCCAATTATAGCCCTACAGAATCATTATTACTATTGGGCAATGAAATAAGTATTATTAATAAACTCACCTAATAATTACTATTCATGTCAAATTTAGATTATTTCTTTAACATATGTAGACAAGTTTATTTTGATCTTCGTAAGGAGAGTGAGAAATAGTTGAAATACAAGGTGCTAAGGCTTTGAATTGGTTCATCACGCTATCTAACTACTGAAAATTTTGGATATGGAGGAATGACCTTAATATTGGGAAAAAAGAAGAAAACAGAAGAACAACAGATGAATTCCTGAGACCTGAGACAAATTTCCTCTCCTTCCTGATTTTGCCTGCAGGCAGTTCCGTGTGAGAGTGGATGAACTGGTGAGAAAACGTATTTGAAATTTAAACCTACAGTAACTTTTGGGTTAAGAACTATATTCCCAAATGAAATAAGTTCGTTATTATTTTTAACTCCCTCTGCCCAAATACCCTAAGGACTTAAGCTGCTTGATATAGCAGTCTAGGTGCTCATTTTCAGAACCAAGATAGCTTTTCTATTTTATTCTTCACATCACAGTAAAACTGTTAGATGGGCTAAATGCCTGGGTTCAAAATTTCAGAAATTTGCACCTAAATTGCACCTGTAAAATATGTCCTCACACATGTGAGTGAGTCATTTTACTTGCAAATTATTGTTTTGCATATGCAATTACTTGCTTGCATCTGGCTATACATTTTGTGGAACAATTAAGTGTTTACGTCAGAAAATTAGATCACTAATTTTATGTTCATTTTTGTAAGACTTAGAACTTAAACTACCAGAATGTTTTTAGACAGAAAGATCAGTATTTCATATGGTCTACATTGTGAGGGAGGAGTACATTCTTTCATCCATTCATTTGTTAATTTGACAAATATATTCTGAATGCCTACTGTGGGTCAGCTGCTGCTCTGGATGCTAAAGTTATAATGATAAACAAATAGTCCTGCCTCCGGACATGGAGATTAACACTATGTTTAGTTGCATGTAGCGACCAGAAATTTGTTAGTGTCTTGCTTGATAACTTCAAAATATGCAGTTTTCGCTTAACTCTCAGGTTATTTTCTAATATGTGCCATATCAAGTTGAAAATAGACAGTTGTCATTTCTCACTACTTTCACTGATGGAATGAATAATAAAATGGGGGGATCCTTTTTTATTTGATTTTGCTTTTCTCCTAATTCACAAATTAGTATGGTAAGTTTGTATGTCTTTTGTGCAATTGTTGGGCTCTAGATCAGATAGTCTGTGGATGATTAATAGAAGCATAATTTGTGAAAATTAAAGGCTGATGATGGTCTTTGAATGAATGCCCTTCCTATGGGAAGATGTTCAGGGCTTTTGCAGCTTGACCCTTGTATACTGTTCTCCGGGTAAAACCTATATTTTAGAGTGCTTAGTTTGTTGGGATAATGACTTCAAGATTAGAGAGGCATTGCATTACACACCTATACATTTCTTCATAAACAAAAATGCATCAATACACCTGCACACATATGTATCTTGTGTCTGTAAAGTCTGTGTAAAACACTGGTCTTTTAAAACTATCAATTTATCATTCAGGACCTAATTATAATAATACATTTATAGATATTTTGGGTTGAAAGAAACTTGAAAGTATTTTTTATTTAGTTCCCTTACTTTACAAATGAGTAAACTGAGGCCTGGGGAGGTTAAAAGAATTTCAAGGATTACACAGATGCTAAGGCAGAGTAAAGACTAAAATCTGGTATATAGGCATTCATTATTTTTTGAAAAATATCTTTTGTGAAGAAATGTAATGGAAACCAACTAACGTTACCCTTGCAGATCCTATGGTGATGTTGAATGTAGCTCTTCTTTAAATAAATGTGGGAGGAAGAGAAAAATTATACAAAATCAGAGAAGAGTCAGAAAAGCAGAAGTTTCTCTTCTCTGTTAGATACTGCTTTTTCTAGTAACCACAAAGCTTGACATACATTAAGGGCAAATAAAGATGAGAGATGCAGTGATGGTAAAGGGAAGGAAAAGGGAGAGAGATATCTGGAAATTTTATGTACTTACACAATGTTTTGTTTTGTTGCAATCAGGGTCTCAACAGAAAACAGATGTCAAGCATAAATTAAGAATATTCCAAGAAAATGTATTTACATAAGAACCAACTACAGAAGTGTGGACTTGATAGAAACCACAAGAAATAGTACAGTAACACTGGATTAATAACCATGGAGCTGGTACCACCTCTAGGCCCAGGGGAATGAGGAGAGAGAGAGTGATTACTAGGACCCAGAAGGGAAAATTTTCTTGAGAAGGCTGTCTTGAGAGGAGTAGTGACCTTCATTGGAGAGACACAGCCAGGTTGAGACAGGGGATCCCAGCAGAAAAAATATCCTGTAATGTTTTCTACTCATCTCTGATTTCTTGCTGATATCCCCATTGTTAATTCTAACTGGAAGTCAGAAAGCAAGGAAGAACCCATTAATGTCATCTGCCAATGGGGAAGAAGGCAGGTGGAAAGGTGTAGGTAAGGATTTGGAGTTGCAAACAAATGGCACAAGGTACACTCTTCCAAAAAGAAGCCAAGCACTCTTACAAGACTATATAGAATGTCAGAAAATGACATACATTAAAATACTATGAAAGAAAAAAAGAAAATAAATAAAAAGAACTGACGCCATTGAAACTAAAAGACTGATTTATACAATTGCTCACACTAGATGGAAAATTATTTATCTCTAATACAATCGTTCAGAGATAGGTGGATAGTCTAAGGGCAGCTCTGCTCCACGAGGGCATTGTTCTTACTTTTTGCTTTGATCAGCACCACACCATATTTAAATTTTAGTCTGTAGGAAACTCAAATTACCGTGTGGGGAGCAAGCAGCTTCCCCTTAAGGAAGTGGCTGAGACATTATACGCCTCTCTTCTGTAGCTCCTCGGAGTCCCTGGGTGTTGGACCCTTCTGTGACTTCCAGGTATTTGATTCACTTTTCCTGTCTGTAAGTTCTGGCAGTTGGACACCTAGGGGAGATTCAGCCTTTTGTCCTCAGAAAGCTCTCTACTTGGCCTCTACTGATCAGCCAGGCTTCATACCTAAATTGTTTGGCTGTTTCATCCTATCTGAACTTACGTGAATGCCAGAGCGCATGGTGTTGGGGCTCTGAGTGCCTGCCAATGGGTCAAATACAATCTAGGCGTGCAGGTAATTCTCCATGGGGTAACTTGGGCCAAAATAGAAGAATGGAGGAAACCCAGTTTCTTTCTTCTTTATCATATGTACCCTTTCATAGTCCTTATCAAATTCTTTGAAGCACAGTGTTTCTTGGTAGTCTATCTGGAGAAGTTCTATGCATGAAATACATGCAACTGCCAAACAATCAGCTTTGTGTTGTTGAAACATCATTTTACATCTTGCATAGCTCAGTTGCCTTTGTCCTCATCCTGGATCCTCTGAATGTATGCCTTGCCAAAAAGCATCTTCCTTTCATCCTTGATTCAGACTTTGTGTTCTAGGGAAGCTGATATAGAACATATCTATTCACATTTAGTTGATCAGTCCTGGTCCGTGATAAAACTTGAAGTACACAAGTGTTTTGCTGAATAAGACAAATAAGAAAATCATGGAATTTTGGAAATAGTGAGACATTTTTGCCAAAGAAGAAGAAAATAAAGTCAGGAATGAGACCAAAAAAACCAAAACAAAATAAAATGTGTAACATAATTATTTACACCAAGTAGATAAAAAACTCAATTTAACTTTTAGAGAAGCCACCACAAAAAAGAAAATATTGTTTATTTTTGTGTTCAAGATACAACGAGTAGAAAAAAAAACCCAGAAACCCAAATCTTTAGGAAAAATCCAAATTCTTTGTATAAATTTCAATTAAATTTTCTTTCTGAATCCCATATCACTTATGAATACTACCAGAAATAAATAACACAATGTACGACCAACAGTGACTTCATAATGAAGACATTTGATTATCTCACTCAATAGGAAGTGTAGAGGTAAGCATCCAAAGGTTTATTTCCCTTTAGGATCACTGAGGATCCATGTGATTTTCATCTTTTGCTCTCCCATCTTCAATACATTATTTTTGATCCTTTAGTTTGTCTTCTCTTGGTGGTGAGATGTCTGCCGGTGTTCCAACTATCAAAGGTAGGAAATGGGGAAGGAAGTACAGGGCAGGAGAGAATTTTTGCTCTAATGTCTTTCATGGGATGGGGGAAGGCCTTTCCCGGAATTCCCCTACTTCAACTTCTGTTTATGTCACATTGGCCAGAACTGGGTCATCATGGCCATTCAAACCTGTAAGAGAGGCTGGGAGTTTAAACACTGGCCTTTTTGAGTGTAAGAAACTCACAAGGAGAAGAGGGTTGAGAAAAGGCAGATGGAGACACAACTGGTAGTGGGGTTTTTGTGTGTGTGTGTGTGTTTTTTATAGTTCTCATAATGAGAATTACCAGTGATATACTGACTAATATCCTAGGTAACATGTTACAGTAGATATGTGACATATCCTATAGTTGTACATAAGTGCTTTCCATACATGCTGATGACATTATACCACCATATGATGCAGTAGAAATAATTCCTCATAGTGGGAATAGGTAGGGTAGAAATGGTTGCAGTCTGGGTGTGTAGGCAACTGACCTAACTTGCATATTTTAGAACATGGGACAATTTGGTCTGTGTGTTCTAAAATCCTGTCCCTGAATCCAGATTTGTAAGGCTAATGTACATGTTACATAGCTCCAGATTACACTTCATGGTGATGCTTGAGTATGACTCTTTGATTTTGTCATTTCTATATAGATCCACAATTACTAGGAGATAAGTAAGAAATAAAGTTGCCTGATTTGGGGGAGATAACTAAGAAATCTAGTACGAATGCATGCTATCTCTGCTTGGATGTAATCATGCCAGGGGGCCAGGATTCTGTTCAGAAGATTGCTTCATATTGGCTTCAGTGCCTGCACAAATGGGCAATAAAGGCCCCCAAGATATACTCCATATTATATCACACAAATAATTATACCTGAAGAATTTAAGGCAAGTAAAATCACACGCTTGCCTGGACAAAAGTAAAATGCTAAACTTTCAGGAGTGCTATTTTCTGGTGTACCCTCCAAAATAAACTGTGAGTGAATATGCACCAAAATAAGTAAACAAGGTAATTTATTGTATGCTGTTGTTATTTATATACCAATTGAAAATAACAGAATGGCTTCCAGAAATAACTACTTTAGTTTTAGAATAGTTCCTCTGCACTCCCTTTTGGCAATAATCAGCAAATAGAATTGATGATTCAGGCCACTAGTAGTATGACATAATAAAACTATGCTGTCTTTATATAATAAAATATTTGCCTTTTTTGTGCCAGTTTTGCCTCTTTTCTTAAGAGTAAAATAAGTTAATATTTATTAAGCCCCATACTTACTTAAATCTCTTGATATCAATGACATAGACACTATCTTCAAAATGTTAAGTGACTCAGAAAACTTAAGGGGTTTGTCCAAGTTATGCAGTTGTAAGTGGTAGATCTGGGATAACGAGGAGGCCTGCATTTTGTGAATCTAAAAGTGGATTAGAATTATTAGGAAACAAGAAAGAGAACTGCCCAGAATTTCTGCTTAGCACAGACTCAGGATCTCTGAGTTCAAGGTCATATATGAGGGAGGTACAAAGTATCTGTTTACCTTTTTCTCAGGCTGTGTTTATTTCATGAGACAAAGCCTATCAATGTCATAAGGTGAAGACTTCACACATTTTTTTCATAATCCATCTCCACTTGCTTCATGGTAACTGAAAATCCCACTCATATTCTAGCGTTGGGCTGCTGGTGGTGGTGTTAGCTTTCACCCTCATCTCTGTTTTCATCTGTGCCGCAATTGAAGGGGTGGCCTGCTCCTCCACACCTGTGGGGGTTTCTCGTTAGGTGGAACGAGAGACTTGGGAAAAGAAATGAGACAGACACAGAGACAAAGTATAGAGAAAGAAAAAGTGGGCCCAGGGGACCAGCGCTCAGCATACAGAGGACCCACGCCGGCACCGATCTCTGAGTTTCCTTAGTATTTATTGATAATTATCTTTACCATCTTAAAGATAAGGGAGTGGCAGGACAATAGGATCATTGTAGGGAGAAAATTAGCAGTAAGACATATGGATAAAGATCTCTGTGACATGAATAAGTTCAAAGGAAAATGCTGTGCCTTGATATGCATATGCAAACATCTCCATAAACCTTTTAGCAGCATTGCACCAGCAAGTCCCACCAGCAAGTCCCACTTTATGCCATAAGGCAGTTTTCTCCTATCTCAGTAAACAGAGCATACAATCGGGTTTTACACCCAGATGTTCCATTGCCCAGGGACGGGCAGGAGACAGATGCTTTTGTCTATCCCAACTGCCAACATCCGCCAAAAGGCCTTCTTTCCTCTTGTACTAGTCCTCCTCAGCACAGACCCTTCGCGGGTGTCGGGCTGGGGGACTATCAGGTCCTTCTCTTCCCACGAGGCCCTATTTCAGACTATCACATGGGGAGAAACCTTTGACAATACCTAGCTTTCCTAGGCAAAGGTCCCTGCGACCTTTGGTCGTGTACGTGTCCCTGGGTACTTGAGATTAAGAGAATGGTGATGACCTTTAACCAGCAAGCTGCCTTCAGGCACTTGTTTAACAAAGACACATCCTGCACAGCCCAAAATCCATTAAACCTTGAGTCACCACAGCACATGTCTCTTGCAAGGACAAGGTTGGGGGTAGGGTCACAGATTAACAGCATCTCAAATACAGAACAAAATGGAGTCTCTTATGTCTACTTCTTTCTATATAGACACGGTAACAGGCTGATCTCTCTTTTCCCCACACCAATGATAACTTGGATAGAGAGTATGTCAACTATTACTAATTAAAGGCAATTTTAAATGGAAAGTCTTGTTTCATGGAATTTTAAAGTGTATTCATATATGATTATTTACTTTTTCTCCTATTTCTCAATTCTTAATTCTATCTTTTAAGGCTGATATTCTAGTTTTATGCATTATAACTTTCAGTACCCTGCTCCTCCCCCACCCATACACATTCCACATATAGTACAAGCCCAGAATACACACACACATACACACACACACACACACACACACACTCATATACCATGCATACCACACCATCACACACATTCACATATACCTGCTTTCTTTTTTTTATACCTTGCAGTAGTCACACATAACTGAGCAGACAAGAGGGCACAAAACATGGCGCTTTGTACTCTTGGAGCTGCAGCCTTCTGATGTTGAATAACATAATTAAAAGAGAAACATGGAAAGCCATCATAGCAATGCCTAGAGATATCTAAAGTTTGTCAAGTCATTCATGAATTCAGAGTATCAGAGACACAGGCCTACCTGTGTCAATATGTGCTCTCTTGGGCACATTATGGGCAATGTAGTCCAAGGGACAGTTGTGGTCCATGGTAAGGTTTTCCTGGTTTTTAGTATTTTGCCCATAACATCCTAGAAGTGTCTTGTATCTAACCTAGACTAACCAAACAAAGACTCATTCACTTCTACCCATATCAGATTTGTTTTTTTCCAAATAGGTGATAAGCATCAACATTTACAATTTAGGAACTTTTGTGAAAGTACATCCTGAATTTTAGATGACAAGAATGGAAGACATCAATACTATATGTGGGGAAAAAAAGAATTGAAGAACAATAGAACCCAAGATAGAATGGATTAGAAAAGATTCAAGTTAAAAAGGCAAAGAATATCTCAGATATATAGCTATCTCAGATATGTATATCTATATATTCCATCATATATTCTCTCTGTATATATATGTGTATATGTATATGTGTGTATATATATGTGTATGTGTATCTGTTTACCTTCAGATTATGTCTCATGTATTTGAATTGAAGCTGTGTTTTCTCCTTATCTTGAAAGATTTACCTTTATATTCCCCAGAATTTACTGAATGAGTTTTCACTTTGTTGATGAAAGTTGTACTTCCAAGAATTTAGCAGACAGTGGTGATTGTCTTGAAGCTAAATTGCAGCAGCATAATTATTTCTATCCAATATAGAATACTACATGATACTTTGTATATGGTATAAATTTGATTTTGAAAACTGTTACCAAAAATGAGAATAACAACATTTTTCTCAATAATTTTTCTATTTTAAATTATTTTATTTGGATTTTCAGGGCAGTTTGTTGATAGAGTGCTAAAATAGTACAAAGTCAGTGCAAAAGTGTGGCAATAGCTAAAAAATTAAGTACATTGTTCATTGTTTTGGTTTCTTGACAAAGATATCAAAAAATATATCACCCCTTCTCATAAAGGGACACATAGATAACCATAATGACAGATAGAAGTTCTCTAATCTCTGGCTTAAAATGGCAGGTATGGGCACAGAGACGAAATAGGATTTAGTTCTGCCTGGAAGACAGAGTGGCAGAAGGAGCTTTGTGGAGGAGATTAAATTTGAACTGGACCTTAGAAGATGGTTAGAATTAGGATTTCCATCTAATGATGGTGAACTAAGTAATTTGAACCAAACTTTCTCATAAGGACAACTTTAAAAACTGCTTAAATCTTTAAAAAGTAGTTTATATATTTATTAGAAATCATAGTTTTTAATTTATTATATGTGATTATGTTTATATTTAGACCCAATTATTTAGATAGATTAAGAGATGGCCAAGGATATTTATTTCATCTCAGGAAATTTTAGTCTGACTAACCGCAAAATCTTATTTTGTCTTATATACTCAAACAAATGTGTCTATATATGTGTGTGATGTATATGTGTATTTATGTGTTTTTTAATCGAACTTTTATTTTAGTGTCAAGGAGTACATGTGCAGGCTTGTTACATGGGAAAATTGCATGTTGCAGGGGTTTGGTGTACAGATAAGTTTGTCACTCGGGTAATCAGCACAATACTTGATAAGTAGTTTTTAAATCCTCAGTGTCCTCACACTCTCCACCCTTAAGTAGACCTGGTGTCTATTATTCTTTTCCTTGTATCCATGTGTATTCAACATTTAGCTCCTACGTGTAAGTGTGAACATGCAGTATTTGGTTTTCTGTTCCTGCATTAATTTGCTTAGAAAAATGCCCTCCAGCTTTATCCATGTTGCTGCAAAGGACATGATCTCATTCTTTTTTAGGGCTGTGTAGTATTCCATAGCATATGTGTACCACTTTTTTTTTTTTTTTTTTTTCCAAATCTACCATTGATGGGCATCTAGACTGATTCTATGTTGTTGCTGTTGTGAATAGTGCTGTAATGAACATATGCGTTCATGTGTCTTTATGGTAGAACAATTTATATTCTTCTGGTGTATATCCAGTAATGGGATTACTGGGTTGAATGGTACTACTGTGTTAAGTTCTTTGAGAAATTTCTGACTGCGTTTCACAGTGGTTGAACTAATTTACATTCCTACCAGCAGTGTGTAAGTGTTCTCTATTATCTGCAACCTTGCCAGTATCTGTTATTTTTTGACTTGCTAGTAATAGCCATTCTGACTGGTATGAGATGGTTTCTCATTGTGGTTTCGATTTGCATTCCCTAAGGATTAGTGATATTGAGTGTTTTTTTCGTACACTTGTTGGTCATGTGCTAAAAAAGGCATTTTTAAATGAATCAGACTATTAACAAAACTATGAAGACTTATCAAGTAGAAGCCAGGAGAAGGTAAAGATCCAAAGAAGTAACCATGGCATTTGGGTTTGTATTCCTCTTGGAAAAGCAAGTTGAAATAGGTACTTGTCAATTCTAGAAGGTATGGTTGAGAGGACGAGGGGCTGAACAGCACTAAATGGGCAATTATTGAAGCCCAGAACCAAAAGGCAGAAAAACTCATCTTAGCCTAGTAACCCAAATGGGCTGCATCATAGGAGTAAAGACAAACTATTATGCTGCCAGAGGACTTGTGCAAAGATTTTCCCAGAGAGTTAATGCCCATTAGTACTTGGCAAAAGCAAAGATAAATCCTCTCTGGAGAAAGATAACGTTCCAACTCTCAAACTATTTTTACGAATGATTTATAAATGAAATATTTGGTACAAAATAAAAATAATCAGGCATTTAAGAAGACAAATTCATGTGAAGAAAAGCCAGAATATACAGCAGATGAAATAAATAACCCATGAAATCAAATTAAGATAAAGTCTAAACAATTCCTGAGAGTTATTTATACATAAACACTAAAATAACAGGGATTATTAAGTTAAAAAGTAAAGATTCAACATTTTGGCAGAGAATCAAATGAAAATTCTTGAATGGAAAAAGTGATCAAAATTTAGACCCCAATGAATAGATTTAATAGCAAATTAGACACAGTTGAACAGAAGAATTAGTAATCTAAACAACAGGTGAGAAAAAAATCCCAGTGGAAGCAATGAGATCACCAAGAATTAAGATACAAAATAAAAGGTGATATAAAGAGAAGGTATAACATTTATTACTTGGAGTCAAAGAATAAGACAGAAAAAAATGAGCCAGATGCATTTTTGGAAGAGTTAATGACCAAGACTTTTTTTCAGGACTAATCACAGATATCTAGACACAGATTCCAGAAACTATATGAAACTGAGGTGGATACAGAAGTTCATGATTAGGCTTGTTATAATAATAAAATTGCTAAAAATCAAAGATAAAGAAGAAAAAAACCTTAAAAGCAACCAGAAACCAAGAGACAGACTTTAAAGGAGCAATTCTTAGACAGTAGCTGACTTTTCCACAGAAGAAAATTAAATGATGCTTTTATAAAACAGAAAGAAAATGATTTCCAATAGAGAATTCTACATTCACTAAAAATATTCTTCAAAATGAAGGTGAAATAACCATTGTGGAAGACAGTGTGGCAGTTCCTCAAAGACCTTGAAAAAGGAATACCATTTGATCCAGCAATTCCATTACTGGGTATATGTCCAAAGGAATAGAAATCATTCTACCATAAAGATACATGCACACGTATGTTCATTACAGCACTATTCACAATAGCCAAGACATGAAATCAACCCAAATGCCCATCAGTGATAGACTGGATAAAGGAAATGTGGTATGTATATAGCATGGAATACTATACTGTCATAAAAAGGAATGAGATCATGTTCTTTGCAGAGACATGGATGGAACTGAAAGTCATTTCTCAGCAAGCTAACACAGGAACAGAAAACCAAATATTGCACCTTCTCACTTATAAGTCGGAACTGAACCATCTGAACACATAGACACAGGGAGAAGAACAACACACACTGGGGCCTGTCGGAGGTGGGAAGGGGGAGGGAGAGCATCAGGAAAAATGGCCAATGCATGCTGGTCTCATTCGTAAGCAATGGGTTGATAGGTGCAGCAAACCATCATGGCACATGTTTACCTATGTAACAAACCTGCACATCCTACACATATACCCTGGAACTTAAAATAAAATATGAAGGTGAAATAAGGACATTTTAAATATTATATTTGTTGGAGTAGATTGAAGTAGATTTATCACCTGCAGTCCTCCACTGAAAAAAATACAATAGGGTATTTTTAGGTAGGAGAAAAATTATTCCAGAAGGAAATAAAGTGATGTTGGTAGAAATACAGGGCAAGGCAAAATGTACATCCTTGGGTTAATCTAAATGAACATAGCCTACATAAATAATAATATCAATGTCATATTTATTGTATCATATATATATAAGTAAAATGTAAATACACACACACAAATACATTTCATTCTGCAAAGGAATTAAAGAAGACAGAAGTGCTTGCACTGCCCACATAGAGGGTCACATAACTACCTGTTAGACTTGATTAAGTCTAGAATACAACAAACTGTAAATAGATGAGGCGCTCCAATTGTATATTGTTTTTTTAAAAATTCAACTCTATGCAGTTTAAAGAAGACACATCTAATACAGAAGGAGTCAGATAGCTTGAAAGGACAACGTTGGGCAAAAGGATTCCTAATAATTCCACAGACAAGCCAGGGTGGTAAGTAGTATATTTATAGCATTGTGCAAAGACCGCAATTCACATGAGTGACAGTAAGGGAAGGGCCCTTTGTTAGTAACATTGTCTTTAGTGGACATGGTTTACAGGATGAAGGAAGACTGAGAACATTAATGTATTAAGAAATCTTGTTCCTGGTACATTTATGATTGAGACAAAAAAAAAAAAAAAAAAACAAACAAAAACGGGAAGATCTTTTAGTCCCTTTCAAGTGACTTGGTTGATAGAATTATAAAATATTCTACAGGATCAGTGAGGATCTGGCTATCAGTGACACTGGTATCTTTCACAGTTTGTATACTAGAGGAAACAAAAATTTATACTCACATAAGGAAATCACTATGTTTCTCTGAAAATAAGTAAAGGGAAATGTTTGCTATTATATTCAACATGGCTGTTGTAATTATAACCCATTTGGTCAAAATTCACTTAATTGAGTGCAAATAATAAATAGTTACTCAAGAGGGTGATTCATTTATATCTAATTAAATAGACACACAAAAGTTGTCACGCACAATGATGAACAGACTTCACCCTTTGTTGATGTAAAGAATGATTTTTAAAAAACTTTATTATCCACCTACTTCTCCACCCACAGGCTTGAGCTATTTCACTAATATAAAATTAAATCTATTTTATGTAGTACTTTTATGAACTGTTTTTAACCACAAGGGCTATAATAGCGTGCTGTATTCTTTTACTTTCTACACATTTCTTTTTTATTTTAATTTTTCTCTGTTTGGTCAAAATTTTAATTTACCCAGTATTGCGTGCTTTTCTTATATGGCGAAGTTCATATCCACGAAGCATTTTATTTAGTTCCTGGAGTGGGTAGTATTAGTTGATACAGTACATTTAGTTAATGAGACAATGATACAGTTAATTATTGGTAAGAAAACTCAGGACCAATATGAGCATGACCCTCCATTTATAAGTGAAGCCACTGCATAAATATTTATATTAGTCTCTGCAGTGTGACTAATGTTGGAAATTCATTGTACTTCTGAAGAAAAACCACTTGGAGACCTTCAAGTAGGATTTACTTTCCTGATCAATTGTTGATGAGTTTTTAATCCTTGATAGTAGGAAGTAGTAAGTACAGGAGGGAAGCAGAGGAGATGGGGAACAATTTGCTCTCAGAGAGGTTGGGAATCAAGGCTGGGATGGGGAGAAGCAAGTTGAAAAAATAAACACTCGATATAGAATTAGAAAATAATAGATGACAGTGCGGAACTCATTGTTTAAATAGAAGATAATTTGTGTTTGGTTAAATTAATTTAGAAGGATAATGTAAATTTAAGCCATGCTCAGTGCATTTGGGAGAAAATATACGAGGAAGATATTTTTCAGTGGGTAGGAGCAAAGTAGCAAACTGAAAAACTTGTCTTGCTTCAGAGGTAGTACCATAATCTGTAAGGAGCTAGTTGTTGTGACAGTATTTACAAATGACTCAGGGGCCTTGAGATCCTAGAAATTACCTGAAGGAGAATGGTGGCCTCCAGGCAGAGTTGCTGAGCTTCGTACATTGTGTCAATCAAAAATCTACGAAAATATGGCCTCTCAAAGTCCCGAGTGATAGAGCAGAAGCCTTGGAAGAGCAGTTTTATCTTCCACAGTCATCAGATTTTACAGGGCAAAGTGAAAATGAAACCAAGTTGTGGACACGCTGATTTGACATCTGTGCTGGACAGCACCCCTAGCTCACTCTAGGCTAATGCTCTTAATCTGCGGATTGTTGGAGAAAAGACCAGCTCTTCAAATCTCTTTGAACTTTGAAGTGGAGAACTTGTTTATGAAGGAAAAGAGGCTAATTATTTAGGCAAATTCAACCAGGAACTCACTAGTGATTTTGGGAAAGAAGCTTATATATTTATTCAAATGCCATTTGACCTATCCAGGGTGTCATTGTCTTATACTTAATGACCATATTAAGAATTTGAATAAATGGTTATTGCCACATTATGTGGGTGTAAAGTTAAGAATGAGGGAAATGGAAAACATATTTTTAAGGTCAAGGTTTGATAAATTTTCTTTTGCCTTTAATCTACCGACTCATGACCTAAAATTCTTTTTTGTTTGTGAGGTGTTTCATGTTACAGATCGTTCCTGCCTTCCAGAGCTTTTACTCCTACAAATATTACTAGCTTGTATGTGACAGATACTTTTGTTTATAATTTTAATTACTTCCGCAAATATAAATAGGTGACTCAGTCTCTGCAAAAGAAATATTTGGGAGTCCTGTGGAACACAAGCCACCTGTATGCCATCTCTTACCTCAGCATCCTTTGTGGAGGAACAGTTAGGAAGAGAAGTAAATCTTATGTGATTGTTTGCCCAACAGATAAACATAACTGGAGTAGTATAAGACATTTGACTGTATCCATGGAAACCTTCTAGACTACCTTTCTTAGATTTTGCTTAGGCTAAAGCAGGTGACAGGGTTCACACGTTTTAAAAATGTTTTTGAGGGGGCATGGGAAGCTAATGCTCAGTGATGACAGAAATCTAATAGTTAAGGAAGGTTCTAGCCCTTAACAATCAGGAAGCAACATATAAATCCTAGGTGTGAGTCAAATGTGACTCAGGTAATGATAAGGGCAAGTCACTCTCTTACTAGAGAAATGGCATAATTTCAAGACCTGCCTATGCTACAGTAATCAGTATCATCATCACCACCATTTTACAGTCAAAAAGCGCTATTAACTCTACAAAGCCATTTTATACTAATGATATCCTTGATTCTCATAGATAAGCAGATAGATATTACTATGGTTCATTTTAAAGATGAGGAAATCAAGGCACCTAGCCATTAAATAATTTGCTTAAAGTCATATAGCTAATTAGTATCAGATCGGAGCCTCTTCACCATCAGAACTGGGCTCCTTAATAGCAAAAATTTTAAAATAAGAAATCAGCAACCTAATTTATAACCTAGGCAAAGGCAGTGAAAAATATTAATGGCTTCAGCAGAGAGTGCAGTAAGAGCTGGATTATATAAATGTTTAAGAATAAGCTTATCCTTCCTGATTAAGATCTTATGTAAAAACTTTTGAAAACAATATAGAATTTTTATTGTTTTGAAAACAATATATAATTCATATGCTCTAAATATAAGGTAAAATGCATCAATGTAGTGGCATAAGCTTTCAGAACTGCAGAATGGTGAACTCAGGCTAAAAAGATATTGATCTACTAAAATTAAATGATAGGCACTTCACTGTTTCATTTTTGTTTTAAAAAACAGCTTTGAAGCATCTAAGTCTTTATCAGAGTGAGTCTTTTCTGTTCTGGGTGAGAAAGCAGAAAATACTTTTGATAGGGAAGACAAGGTTCAGTTTAACTTGTGTTGGTCAATGCCACATGTAAGTAATTGCCAATACATGTGTTTTGATCATTAAGAACATGTCTTCTTGCTAAATAACTTAAATTATATTTGAATTACTTGCTCCAGACTATTGATTATCTCAATTGTGTGAGTCAAGGAAACCATTTAACTTTTGTAGGTGTCTCAGTTTCCTTGTATAAATCAGGCGTTGTCCCAGTTTATTTCCAAATTCAAATTCTAGCACTCATCTTGACTAAGGGCTAAAAAATGGACCCATTTGCTTTTCCTGTAAAACCTGATTTTATTTTCATTATCTCTTACAGGTGAAGAGAGGGCATGAGGGAACCTGTCACAAAACTACTTACCGAATAGTAATTTTTCCGTTTTATTTATTTATTTATTTATTTATTTATTTATTTATTTATTTTTGAGACAGAGTCTTGGTCTGTCACCCATGCTGGAGTGCAGTTCTTACCTAATCAATTGTCACAAAAGGATAATTGTGTTTGCCTTTGTTTTGTTTTTCTTTTTTGAGACAGTCTTGCTTCGTCACTTAGGCTGGAGTGCAGTGGTGCGATCTTGGCTCCCTGCAAACTCTGCCCCCTGAGTTCAAGTGATTCTCCTGCCTCAGCCTCCCAAATAACTGGGATTACTGCCCGCAAACCCGGCTAATTTTTGTATTTTTAGTAGAGACGGGGTTTCACCATGTTGGCCAGGCTGGTCTCGATCTCCTGACCTCAGGTGATCCGCCCACCTCAGTCTCGCAAAGTGCTGGGATTACAGGATTGAGCCACTGCCCCTGGCTGAATTGTAATCTTTCATTTCCTCACTATCATATTACAAAATAATACCTTTAAGAATTTTTTTGTTCTTTCCATTTGACCCCAGGCTGGTTTCCTATCCTCACTCTCATCCTAAGTGCAATCATTGCAATGGCTTTGCTGCTGTATTGGTTCTAGATGAGGTAAAACATTGCCAAGAAATCATCAGAGAGGGAGAGACCTTAAACTTCTAGGCCTGACAATTTGATTTTATCCTTACTTTATCCTTTTGGTGCGTTTTAGGAAAGAGAGCGAGGGAAAGAGAAAAAAAGGGTTTTTCCGAATATGTGACCCTTAATGAGACTATTCCATTTTCCCTCACATCGCATTAATTGTTTTTAATTTTTCTAGCTATCTTGACATTCATGTCATATGGAAAACTGAAGGAGCAGAGGGAGGTATTTATTTCCAGGAGAGGTCAGAGAGCATAATCAGGGGACAGAGACTAGTAAGTAATCAAGCATGCAGTACACACTTTCATTAAGGCCCATGTGTTACAAAACCACAACATTTTAATATTCTGGTTCCTGCTGTTTATGCTGAAGAGGTTGTGTTAAGGTTTATTTTAGTTAAATTTTACAAAGGATAAAAGTGTAACATTTTCAATCTTATTAGAGATGCAATGTGTTATTCTAAGTTTCATCTTCATTTACACGAAAGGAAAAAACTTCTCTTGATTAAATAATAAAGAAGTCTGATTGTTTACAGAGCCAAGTAACAAGACTCGATTGTGTGCCATGAACCAATCTCTCCTTAAATCTAGAAATTCTTATCCAACTTAACGATGGCATCTGCTGGGAGGGGAAAATTTCCATAGCACATCTTTGCAACAACCCCAAATCTCATGGAAACAAGCCAGGAGACAAATTTAAATGAGTGTAATCCTCTAGGAAGATACACTTAGAATTTTTCTCTTAATGGGAACTTTGTTTGCAGACACTGAACAGTCTACCCAGATAACGCCAACAACATCTGCTGCTGTTGGTAAGAACTGACCTCTTAATCATGAGCTATTCACATCAAAATGACTGCAGGCTGTTGGAACAACACGAGTTTTCTTCGAGAAGCCCCTTTCAACAGTATCACACAGACTGAATGCCAAAATTATCTTTTACCTCTTTGTTTTAAATGCAGTTTGCTAAGACAAGGTAAAAGGAACACACGGAACAGGGAAGAGGATCAGATCAATCAAGCGAGATGAAGGCGATCTGATTTGTTTGGCATCCGCTCTGGAAGAGTAATGCTCTGGCATGCCTTTATTTCAGCTTAGATTTGTCAATTTGAGGGAATCATCTCTTTCCTCTCTCCACTAAGTCCATCTTTACTGTGACTGTACCAGCTGTTTGTTTTGATTATAGGATGGTAGACACCAGCTCCCTGACCATAATGTCTGTGGGAAGAAGGACATAGGGGCAGGGAATAGCCATCCTTTACAGGCCAAAGGTCCTTACCTTTAAATCTCTGTCTCAGGACATTGAGCTGATAGAATATGACTTATATGTCATATAGTTGGAGACTTTATGCTATTCTGTTTGCTGTGATCCACAGTGGTTCGCTTTATTCTCAGTCTGTTGCCATTTAAGGTAAAGCAACAACGTAAAAATACCTTTCTGTTGATACTCATGGCTAACTTGGGAACTATATCTCTTGATCCAATATCTCAGGATATTTTACGTTATCGAAATCTAGTGTAGAATCAAAGAATTTGAAGGGACCTTAGAGTATCGAGTCCATCCTAATCTCCTTTTTATAACATTCTTGAAAGAAAATCGCCATTCTTGCTTGTATATTTCTAGGCATTGTGTATAAGCTTTTCTGTAGTGACAGTAGTGAAAAGCAAAAATTTGCCTCTAGTTAGTTTCTACAGTAATTTTTATTTTTTTTGTGAATCTCTGTTCTACAGAACATCTCTTCAGATACATGGAGAACACAAAACAAAACAAGAAAAAACATTTAACTATCGCATCCTTCCCACACCGAGTCACCTTTTCAGGACTATAAAGTACAGATTTCTTCTTTGATAAGGTTTCCAGATCCCTCTCTGTCCTGGCTTGCTTTCTGCGCACACAACCTAGGACATCTATGTGTATTTTAATGTGTATTACAAGGAGAGCAGAACATAGCAGAGCTGATAGATACAAAGAACTTTAGAAATGAAAGGAACATCCACATTTTACAAAATAGAAATGGGGTCCAGAGAAGCAATGCAAACTGTTCTTTGTCACACAAATAGTCTCGTCTCTCCCAGAACAATGCACTTTTCACTTTTTTCTAGACTGAATTGCTTATTAACTAGATAAAATGCTTCAGAGGTTATCTGATCAGCCCAGAGCTGGGGATTGAATGCATTTTGCTCTATTAACAACCATACTATTTGGCTGTTTTATATTATTTATATAAACTGTAGTTAAACTAGGTCTTATATTTTCTATTATATTTTCTCTTATTTATCTTGTGTAGTTTAGCCAGGGTACAAACTTCTCAGGATATTTTTGAGTCCTAATTCTTTCATTTCATCAATACATTGTCTATTGCTTTTTGACTCATGCAACTGTTAATTCTCAGAATGCTTACTATGTCCTTGTTCAGATTATTGTTAAAAGTATTCAACAGGACAGGACCAAAACCAAAATGAAGCCAAAAACCAGAGAACAAACCTGCATTCTATTGGATCTCGTTTTAGATTGAAAATTAATTAACCAAGATATGTTGGAACTGTTGTTGAATCATGCATGTTTATAATTGATTGTGTATTCACACATATTATGCTTTCCTCCTTGCCCAAAAACATTTTATGAAGGCCCTTTTGCAGATGCCTTACTGGAATTAAGACATGGTTTAAAATCTAGTAACTCCATAGAAAAGGAAAAGGAGACTATTGTGAAATGATATATCCTTAGTAAATTCCTTAGTAAAGGAAATAAATATTTCCTATGAACTCACTAATCTTTTGTTTAGTAACTTAGTCTAGAATTTTGCCCAGAATTGATAAAAATTCATAAATCATTGATAATTCTTCTTTTTGAATGTTTTTGAAAATCAGGACATTTCCTGGACCTCACCTGTTCATGAATTCTCAAATATGGTAGTATTTTGGAGATGATATGTGCAAATGCTTAGTAGCTTGGCATATAAATGTAATGGACTTAATTCTGAATGTATTTAAAGTTGTTTGTGCTCTGTTACAAACTAATTCTTGATTTCCTTTTATTGATGTATGCCCTGACATTTACAGAATTTTTAAAAAATTAAATACGAAGTAAATAAAAAGGAACCCTTATAAAATATGTGTTAGTTATAGAGACAATCACATAGAAATATCCAGGTATATAAGTGCACGTTGAGCATGAGAACATTTCCATTAACCATGAAGTCCTTTGGGTACCCTTGCCAATTTCACCTCCTTCCCTGCCCCTTAGAAAAATACTGCCATACTAACTCCTCCTTCCTTGAAGATATTATTCTGTTTGTTCTACAGCTTCTCACTTAAGCTGTGTCCCCTCGTTACCCAGCATCAAGATATGCAATTTTCTATATATTTCCCTATGAATGCAGTGCCAGCAGTCGTACTTTTTATTTACCATTATGCTAGAGCTTTGAGCTTTGGGAAATTCGAATGTAAGTGTACGTCTGTTTCCTATTTGACTTCCACCTTTACATACCTTTTCTCTATTCCTTGGGGACTGTGAAAAGTTCATTAGAGTTCAGCAAATCCCTTCATTTTAGTCAGCAAGTGGACTTCTGTGGGCTTTGCTCATCTCTCTGCATTCCTGTTTGCTCTTAGTTTTTAACACAGGTGTGTGTGTGTGTGTGTGTGTGTGTGTGTTTTCCATGTCTTATTCAACAAACGTCATTTTCAGCAGAAGCACTGGTCAAGAAATGAAATGTGCACTATGCTTTTCAGTTTGAAGGTGTTCTTGATGGGGAAGGCAGAATAAAAACAGGAGTTCAGTAATTCTGTTATTCAATTAATATCACGTCTTTGTGGACCTACCTTCTGCTTTCATCATAGCTGTTGCCTTAGACTTTTTTCCCAGGCCTTTGTTGATCTTCACATTCTACTCTTGCTCTTATACTTAGCTCGGATCTGTATTGATATGTATTGTTTTCAACCTCATAATTTCTCTTTTAGAAACGTTTATCCTTTAAACTCTTTAGAAATGAGGTCATAATTATCTTTACAATGATACAACAGAGTCTCAGAATCAGAAACAAAATTTCTAAGAACTTGCATAAAGTTAGTGTTTTTATGGACCTTTTTATGGACCTTCCTTGTCTTACCACCATCCTCCTTTATGAGAACATCTCGGTGCCATATATTATGGGAGTCATAAAACCTTCTCTGGCTCATTATATAGCTATACAGAACATAAGCTCTGTCCTCTGAAGCCAGTGATTGCTCATTGTCCTGGGAATACTTCTCAATTGAAATGGGATATCAACAGGTTTAATGGGATTTTAGGACAATACAGTTAACCAAGCTGACTCAGCTTTTTAATGCACAGTTGGATTTCATTGAAATACTTAGAAATAGACTTAGATTCATTTAATCAGGCTCTTTCCTATAAAAATAAAGGGTAGGTAATTCTTATTCTTAGTATCCTCCAAAGACAGGGTGCGATCAGGGAACATATAGTAAGTGTTTGAATACCTCTTTGATAAGATGAAAATGATTTTTGGTGTATTCTGCCAGATTCAGATTCTCAATATCACTGGAACTCCTGTGAGGAATGAGAGAATGTGAAGACATAGAAACAATCTGGTATTCATCATACAGGAATCTGTTATAATCACCTCGAGTTTGTAGGGTGTTGATTGTGAGAAAAATATTATGCTTTGGCTATAATTGATATGAACATAGGAATATGGTATTTAGACTGATCTAACACTTCAGCAAGTATCCCTGGTCCAAAAACAGTTATGATATATTATCCAATCAAGTGATACTACATAAGACTTAAAGAAAAATGGAATTATTGTTATTTGTAAATTATTTTCACAAACTAAATTAGAAGCAAAATTTGATTAACTTTAGCATCTATAAAACTAGATGTAGTTAAAAAAACACTTGACATGAATATATTTTATATCTGTGAATACATGACTTTTATGGGATATTCAAATTAAACTATCCTTTCTTACTCTTTGTATTTGGAAATTTATATTTATTTTAATCTGAAATATTGTTGGTTAGTTTTGCAAATCTTATTGTGACTTGAAATTTTACAAGTAAAATTGCATCTGGATTTTCCAGCATGTATTATTTATAGATTAAAAATAATCTTGACTTCCTGTAAATGTTATGAACTTTGTTTAAACATCATTGGCAGGATAAGCTTGTTCACAGATTCCTATTTCTCATATATCCTTTTAGAGGAGGTTATATACCTTAGGAGTATGAAAATCCCTAAGATACCGTTTCCAGACTTAAAGAAACTTAGAGTTTCTTTACAGGGGAAATAGAAATGCTTGCAGATGATGTAGGGAAGAAAAAGAAGGCTCAGATAAGAACAAAGAGACCTGTTTATTGTCAAAGCTCCAGGTTGGAACAATTGCATTATGGATTGTATTGCTCTACAGTCCCAGTCTTAATTCCATTATGGCACTTTTTCTTCATAGACTTGTTCAAGAGAGTAAGCCAGTGGACAAACCATGGTAAATTATATTTCAGTGATATAAGTGATTTCAACCTATTTGTTGTCTGAAGGATAGAGGAGAAGAAAAGAAAGAAGTAACACTTGAAATCTGGTCTCTGTATGTTCAGCAGAACATAAAACGTCCTTCAGAGGTTAAATGCTGAAGGAGACATTCTTTCTTACCCCTTCAGTCCTTAACTGTGTTTGTACTTGTGGTTTTCATGAATAAAGACAAAATCCAGATTAGTATGGCTATCCTAGTTTGAATGGTAATTCTTCATACTTGCTAACTTTCAATAATGATGGGATTCCTAAATTAAAAGAAATAGACAACCATAAAATATCTTGCAATATTTTATTTTCACTGGAATCAAATTTTAATCTTTGCAAGTAGCAGAGAATCGGAATTTGAAAGATTTGTGTCTAGTGGCAAAATGACTTTCAAAGAGAAGAGAAAAGCTTTCCTTATTGCAAGCTAAGAAGACTTTAAATACTTAGTTTTTTGATGCTTGCACAACAGTAGGTATTACATTTAAAATCTTTGGTAACCTTATAAGCAGACAGATTATGTTGCATATTATTTAATTTCCTAAATTACTAATGAAATACATCTATTGACTATTTGCTTTTTTTTTGAAAAATAATAAGTCTGTTGCTTATTCATCTACTTGACTTCTTGTCTTTTTGAGACAGTCATCTTTTTATTGTTGATTGGTAGAAAAAAGACATCAGTTTCTGGCCATGGTAGAATAACAGGGTATCGATATACTCCCCCTATAAACAATCAGAAAATTGGACAAAGTATATGAAACAACTATTTTCAGATATCAAATAGTTGTGATCATTAGGAGAAGAGAAACAAGTGAGGTAAGCCTATGATCACCCCTTCTTTCAGTCCAGTGACACATTCTGTATCTTTTCTCCTAAAGAAGAGTCACTCAACAGAGCATGGCAGGCTTGCTGAAGTTTAGAAGCAGAGTTTGTAACTAAGGATGACTGGGACATTCGAAGTTGTTTTGGAAGGAAGGAAAAAGCTACCGAGAAAAAGCTTTCATAATTTGGATAGGGATTTCTTTTTCAGTCTTTGCTTAGTAGTAAGCTTTGTGAAGCTGAGCAAAGGATGACTGAGGAACTATAAGCTGTGCAATTCCCAGAACTCACACAGAGTGGCTAAATGATTAATCTCCAGTCACCCAGAGTAGAGAATCCTCATTCTATACCAAGAGAATTAAGTAGTGACCCTGGTAGAGTGACACATTAGTAGTAAGGCTGAGTTATCCCTAGAATAAAGGCTACTTCAGAGCATGCTAACAAAGCTTAAAAATAAGGCTTGAAAAGAGCGAACTGAACTGTAAGTGGTTTATCTGCCTTCCAAAATGAATTTCAACAACATTTACAGAAAGACAACAAAATCCAAACCCACAACAGCATATGACTGCAAATTTCAGCATCTGAGCAGAAATATGAGCTATACAAACATATGTCTATTAGATAGTAGAAAAATCAGTCAATAGAAAAAGGCCTATAAATGACAAAAATGATGGAATTAGTAAAGACCTAAAACACTTATTAAAAATATGCTTATATGTTTAAGCATTTAAAGGAAAACATGAATATAATGGATACATCAAAAAGAACTCAATGAAACCTGTAGAAATTACAAAAAAAAATTGAAGTGACAATTTTACCATATGAGAATAACAACAGGTTAGAAACTACAGAACAAATATCAACATATTTGAGAAAATAGCAATAGACTCTATGCTAACTAAAGTACATACAGAAAATGATTAAAAATACTTGACAGCTAATGAGTATTGGCAAATATTCAGTAACCTGCTGGACAATATGTGGAACACACAGTTGCAAATGTAGACCTAGGGAAAAGAGAGAGAGAAAGGCAGAAAACAATGCCTGAATAAATAATGGCTTAAAAACATTTCAAATTTGATACAAACAATAAATCTAAGAACCCGACAAATCCCAGGCATGATAAATAAAAAGAAGACACATACTAAGGCACATCAAAATCAAATTGCCAAGAGCCAATGATGAAAAGAAAATCATCCAGGAAAAAACAAAAATGAAAACATTGTGTACAGAGAAAGAAACAAAAGATTGACTGCAATTTTTTTTTTTCAGAAACTCTGAATTCCAGAATATAAAATGACAATTTTAAAGTTGTTAAAGAAAAACTTGTCAATCTAGAATTCTATATCCAGGGAAATTATTATTTAAAATGATAGCAATAAAAAGACTTTTCAGAAAAATGAGAGCTGGGCAGATTTATTGCTAGTAGCCAAGCTGGATTAAATGTTAAATGACACCAGATTGAAATTGGAGTCTGTATAACGGAATGAAGAATATCATACATGGAAATAAATGGGCAAACATAAAACAAAGATTTTTATTCTCATTTTAAAATATTTTTAAGGTTATTTACTGCTTAACACATTATGACTAGGTAGGGTTTGTCCCAGGAATGTAGGATTGTTTTAACATTCAAGAATAAATTTAATTTATCATATTATAATAATTAAGAAGGGATAAAAACCATGTATTTACTCCAAGAGATGAAAGAAAAGCATCTGGCAAAACTTAACACCCAATAATGATAAAAACTCTCTGCAAACCAATATTAGAAGTAAGCGTCCTCAATTTTATTAAAGGCATCTATAAAAACAGTTAACATTGTACTTAAGGGTGAGATATTGAATACTTTCTCCCCAAGACTGGGAACAAGACGAGAACACCCACTATTTTCCAAAACTTTCTACCAGAAACCGAATTCTAACCTATTTCTAAATTCTTAAATTTATGTGTAAAGGCAAAGGATCTAGAAGAGCCCAATGATTCTAAGAAATCTTCCAAAAGTTACTGAAACGAATAAGTGAATGGGCAGGTTCATAGACACAGGATCAATGTGGGCCGGGCGCGGTGGCTCACGCCTGTAATCCCAGGACTTTTGGGAGGCCGAGGTGGGTGGATCACCTGAGGTCGGGAGTTGGAGACCAGCCTGAATAACATGGGGAAACCCCGTTTCTACTAAAAATGCGAAATTAGCAGGGCGTGGTGACGTATGCCTGTAATCCCAGCTACTCGGGAGGCTGCGGCAGGAGAATTGCTTGAACCCGGAGGCGGAGGTTGTGAAGAGCTGAGATCGCGCCATTGCTCTCCAGCCGGGGCAGCAAGAGGGAAACTCCGTCTCAAAAAAATAAATAAAATAAAATAAAATAAAATAAGTTGCATAATATCAACAAACAAGTGGAAAATCAAATTCAAAAAATGTAATTTACGATGTAAAACATAAAATTCCTGAGAATAAATTTAACAGAGTATGTTCAACATCTATACAGTGAAAACTACAAATTATTACTGAGTAAAATTAAAGAAGGCTTAAGTAAATAGAGTGATACGTTTTGCTAATGGATCAGAAAGCTCCATACTGTTAAATGCTGATATGCCGTAATTGATCTATAGATTCAATCAGTCTTAAATAAAATCTCAACCGGCTTTTAAAACAAACGTAAAATGAATTGTAAAATTTATGTGTAAAAGCAAAGGATCCAGACGAGACCACTGAATTTTGAAAAATAGCAAATTTGGCTTTCAAGACTTACCGTAAAGCTGCAGTATCAATACAGCGTGGTAATGGCATACAAATAGTCATATATATCAATGGAACAGAATATAGTCCGCAAACAGACCCATACATATACGGTTAAGTGATATTCAACAAAATGCCAAGATAGTTCAATGGGGGAATGAAGAGTCTTTCAAAATTTGTGCTGGAAAAACTGGTTATCCATGTGGGGGGAAAAAAGAATGGAGACTTTACCTTATGTCACCCACAAACACGAACTCAAAATAGATCTAAATTTAAAAGCCCAAACTATAAAAATTTTAGAGAATAACATAGGAGAGAACACGTTGCAACTCAGTGGTAGGTACACTTTTATGGTACACAAATATCTTATGAGAACTCTAAAATTTAAAACAAAAGTTGATTGAAATTCATCACAATTAAAAACTTCTGGGCCGGGTGCAGTGGCTCACGCCTGTAATCGCGGAACTTTGGGAGCCTGAGGCAGGCGGATCACCTGAGGTCAGGAGTTTGAGACCAGCCTGGCCAACATAGTGAAACCCCGTTTCTACTAAAAATACAAAAATTAGCCGGGCATGGTGGCAGGTGCCTGTAATTGCAGCTACTTGGGAGTCTAAGACAGGGTAATTGCTTGAACCTGGGAGGTGGAGGTTGCAGTGAGGCCAGATCACACCACTGTACTCTAGCCTGGATGGCAGAGCAAGACTTCATCTCAAAAAAAAAAAAAAAAAAAAAAACCTTCTGTCCTTTGACAGACATCGTTAAGAAAATGAAAACGCAAGCCCTAGACCGTGAGAGTATATTCACTATACATGTACTGACAAAGGTGTTATATCCAGACGTATAGAGAACTCTTGCCACTCAATAACAAGAAGAGAAATCACTCAGTAGAAAAATTATCAAACATCTTAAAACAGGCACTTCACAAAAGAAATATACTAATGGACAATAAGTACATGAATGTTCAACATTATTAGCTACCAAAATGGTGCAAAATAAAATGACAAGACGATGAGATATTAGTACCTATACATTAACCTGACTAAAATTAGAAAGACTAGCAATACCAAGTTTTGGCTAGTTTGTATAATAACTAGAACTCTCATATATTGATGATGAAAATGTCCAGTTGTATAATAACTTAAATCGTTTAGCTATTTCTCATAAAATTGATCATATTCCTAATATATGACCTAGCCATTCTTCTCCCCAGATGTTTACCTGAAATAAATAAAAATATATGTCCACACAAAGACTTATACGGGAATGTTTCTAAGTTTTACTTACAATTTCTGAAAACTTCAAACAACCCTAATGTCCATCATTAGGTAAGTGGGTAAACAAAATATGATATAGTGGTAAAATATTATCTGCAGTAAAAAGAAATTAACTACTGATAAATGCAACATGGATGAATCTCAAAATTTTAGAAACCAGGCATAAGAGAGTATATACTATGTGATTCCATATATGAACATCTAAAAAAGATTCATCTGATTTACGGTATCAAAAAGCAGATTAGTAGTTGCTTGGGACCAGGGTCGAGGAATGACACCAGGATGGGGAGATGATTAACTGGTAATGGGCATAAGGGAACAATTTGGAGGATAGAACTAAGTCTAGAATATAATTGTGGTTGCAATATTCATAGCTTGACAAAACCCACTGGACTACACACACTTAAAATTGGAGCATTTGAAAGTGTGTAGCTTATACCTCACTAAAGCTGATTTTTTTTTTTTTAAAAAAAGGATAATCTTTTCCTTTAATCATTTGTTTGCAGTAATTTTGACATACAGAAATTCAAATTTCTACACAGTCAAAATATATCAATCTTTCATTCACAGCTTTCGAGTTTTGTGTCATATCTAGAAAAGCTTTCCCTGCACGTTGCATACAAAGGCCATTTAAGGGAGTGTTTTATAATATGCATCTTCTGGCATCAGAGGCCATCAAGAGATTGTTTACACTTGAGCACGTTACTTAATCTATCTCTTCTGTAATTTCTTCGTGTATAAATCTGTGCATGATTACAGCTTCTACCTTAATGACAGAATGTGACAAAATGCAGGCAAAGTAATTAGAGTACTAATGGATACATTGGAAAACTTAACACAAAATTTTTTATTATCATATTTTCTTAGAGTATTTTTTATTTGAATTGTTACACATGTTAAGAGAAGTCTAGAAATTATAATGAGACCTGTGTAGCCACTACTCCATTTGGTCAAATCTTAATTTAATGTTCTACCAAATTTGTTTAGAATGTCTTAACTTTAAGAACTATGGTTAGAATTGAATCCCTCTTGGCACTTTTTGATGCTTGTCTTTTATTATACATAGGTTGATGCTCCCCAACCTAACATCACCTCACAGAAATTTATGTGTATTTTTCTTGTCCATGTAGTAAAGTGGTACTATATATTTTAAGTATTTTAAATTTATGTAAATAGAACACCATATGCATTGTTATACAACAAGCAATTCTTAGTGACTATAATAATATGGTTGAAATGTATCTATGTTTGTGTATTTGTAAGTAATTTTACACTGTTATTTTTCATGTTTATGTCTCTAACCTATCTGGATTTTAGTTTACTATACAGTATGATGTAGGAATGTAATTTACTGTACTGTTTAAAATGGTTAGCTGGTTGTTCAAAAATCATGTGTATAATACAATCTTCATTTTTCTTATAGTTTTGAAGTTGTGCCATTTTATATTTTACTATACTTAAGCATATATATATATGTTTAATTATATTTCAAATATGTTTAAAATATTAGGCATGTTTCTTGACTTTCACTTCTGTTCCATTGATCTATATCTTGAGTTCCATTACATTGCCACATTATTTCAATTATTTTAGCTTTTATATAATTATCATAGATTTATTATATTTATGTTTAAGTGTACATATACATTTGAAAAACTCATATAGTCATAATATTATAAATTGTCAGTTTTTAATTTTAAGATTTATAATACACAGAATAGAAAGATAATTATTGTTGTAGGAGAGAGTATAAACATGAATCTTGACAACTTAAAAATAATATTATAAGTAACAGTTTTGGAGAAAAGGAAGACTGGTGGAAGAAGTTTAATGGTGTTACACAATACTTATTTTTCTAAGTAAGGGGCCAGTAGATTTTTCCTAAACTTATTTAATCAAGTAATGGAAGTCTAAATGTATTACTTTAAGATATAAACAAACAATTACAATTATAAACAAACAATGGAGGATTAGAGGAAGAAGTGGAGGAGTGATGTATATATACTAAGTGTTTTATCTTTTAAAGGACTGTCAACTTGCACACGCATATTTATAGCAGTACAATTCGCAATTGCAGATATATGGAGGCAGCCCAAATGCCCATCAATCAACAAGTGGATGAATAAATTGTGATATATGTGTATATATATATCATGGAATATATATATATGATGGTACATATATATGTGTATATATACGATGGAACATATATATGTGTCTATATATGATGGAAGATATATATGTGTGTATATATATGATGGAACATATATATGTGTGTGTGTACATATGATGGAATACTACTCAGCCATAAAAAGAAATGGATTAATGGCATACACAGTAACCTGAATGGAACTGGAGACTATTATTCTAAGTGAAGTAACTCAGGAATGGAAAACCAAACATTGTATGTTCTCACTCATAAGTGGTAGCTAGGCAATGAGGATGCAAAGGCGTAAGAATGATACAGTGGTCTTTGGGGACTGGAGGGGAAGACTGGGAGGGGGGTGAGGGATAAAAGGCTACAAATTGAGTTCGGTGTATACTGCTCAGGTGAGGGTGCACCAAGATCTCAGAAATCGCCACTAAAGAACTTACTCATGTAACCAAATAGCACATGTTCCCCAAAAACCTAAGGAAATAAAAAAAAAAAATAAAAATAAAGGACTGTCAATTCATACTATTCAAAGTGGCTATGTCAAGATATAGTTACACTGGTAACTATCAGAATGTTTAGAAATAGAATTTGTTAATAGTAATTATCTCTAGAGAATGAACTAGAGGTTCAAGAAGAGATTTATCTAATAACTTTTGGTTTTTAAAGGGGCTAGTCTTAATTTTAAATTGTTTTATTTTTTGCTTAGAATATTCGGCTTTCTTAGAAGACTGGGTTTTTATTAAAGAGGTGGTTCTCCTTTCAAATCAGTCTTATGTCTCCCAAGAAAGACATCATGGGAATGTCAAGATTGATCCATTAGTGTCTTTTGTCTGTCATCTATGTGCCACTCTTAGGATGACTAGAGTGTCAGAAGGGTGAGTTGTTGAGCTTCAAGGCCACGTTGATAATTCTCTTGATATTATGCCAATTTCCTCTTGTTTGATCCTCTATCAGTTATTACTGAAAATAAATTACTTCCTTAGAAACACTGTTGCCCGATTGAGAAGTCTGGCTGTACACACACCTATTTTAAAAAGTAATTTATTCTTTGGCCCTTTACTCATTGAAACATAAGACCACAAAGTGACATTATCTCCCAAATCTTGATCTAGTCATTTGTTGACTCCTCTTTCTTTTACTAAAAATCCTTGAGAATTACACCTTTTCTCACTTATAGTTCCACTGCTAATGCCTTGGTTTAGGAAGGCTTAAGAAGTTTAGGTAAACTCATTTTCTATTAGGACGAACTTGTTGGTTAAGTTCTATTTTGGCCCATTTGACCTGGAATATTGGGGTACACCACACAATGGGAAAGAACAGCCCCAAGTCATGAGGCAGTAAGAGCCATGGAAGCAGATTTTTAAATCTGATAGAATCCTTAGATCACGCTCCACAGTGACCAAGTATTATTTTAGAAAAATGGCTCATCAGGATCAAAGAAAAAAAGTTATTTTACATATTTTTAGGGATTTTAGAATCTATGCTTGTAAACAAATATAAGTTTTTTGTTTTCAAGGTTTTGGACTTTCTGTTTCTGGCCATTGGGGTGTAAAAGGTTACATGTAGGAATAAGAAGGTATTTTCATGTATTGGCCAAACTTGCTTTTTAAGTTTTAGGGGGAACTGCTGTCAAGCTGCCCAACTAAAATGATAAGAGTTATTTTATTCTGATTTTTATATAATTTCCTGGCAAGCAGAAAATGATCTGTCTTAACACTTATATTCTTCCTGCCAACACGTATGCAGTATGTTTGGACATATGGTCTCATTTTTATGATCTTTTAACCTTTATTTATTTTACATACCCTGTGGCAGAGCTAATCTCTCATGGGACTTGAATGCCAGGGAAGGGTCCCATCTGGAGCCTCTGAAAAAAAAAAAAAAAAAAAAAAAAAGAGGATTGCTTCTGAGGGAAAACTTTTAAAGATAGATACATTCATGTAAGTGAAATAATTTTAGTTCTACTCTTGATTATCTTAACCTGGTGGCTTAATATTTAGGAAAAAATCTATGGGACAAATTTCCTATCTCTTCTGTGGGGTTTAGTATTATAAACAAACAAACAAACAAACATGTAATAAGCAACTTGTGCTGCCAACGAACCTTGGTTAGAGAACATTCTTTTAAAGCTTTGGCCCTAGAAGTTCAGAACTGTATTTTCACAAACAGGTGATGCATCAGCTAGGAAAATGAGTTGCCACAAATAATAGGAAACCCCAAGTACCAATGGCTTAAATGAGATAGACATTTAATGTTTCTTATGGAAAACAAGTCCCTTGAGTTGTGCAGCTCAGTGGCCTCAGTGTGTTGGCTCTGCTATTGTTACAGTGTGGCCTTTGCCTAAAATAGCTTCCAGAGCTCCAGCCATCTGGATCTCAGATAGTAGAATGCAGGTTAAGGACCTTCTGCAGTAAAATGTTGATGAAAGCAGTAATGGAGGCTGTCCTTGCCTCTTTCCTAATCTTGGAGAATATTTTAATATTCCTTTATGTATAACGTTTACATTAGACATAAAACTTTTAAAATAAATACAAATCTCCTTTTTATTTTTACTCCACTAAGTTTTAAATTATGAATGGGTATTGATTTTGTCACATATTGTTTTTTGCATTTATTGTGATATCCAAAATTCATTTTGCATATTGATTTATGAAATACATTGGTTTCTTCTTCTTCTTCTTCTTCTTCTTCTTCTTCTTCTTCTTCTTCTTCTTCTTCTTCTTCTTCTTCTTCTTCTTCTTCTTCTTCTTCTGCTTCTTCTTCTTCTTCTTCTTCTTCTTCTTCTTCTTCTTCTTCTTCTTCTTCTTCTTTTTTTTGTGACAGAGTTTCACACTTGTTGCCTAGGCTGGAGTGCAATGGTGCTATCTTGACTCACTGCAACCTCCACCTACGGGGTTCAAGCGATTCTCCTGTCTTAGCCTCCCCAGGTGCTGGGATTACAGGTGCCCGCCACCACTTTCGGCTAATTTTTCTATTTTTAGTAGAGATGGGTTTCACCATATTGGTCAGGCTGGTCTGGTACTCCTGACTTCAGGTGATCCACCCGCCTCAGCCTCCCAAAGTGCTGGAATTACAGGTGTGAGCCACTGGGCCCAGCCACTTGTATTTATTCTTAAAAGGTGCCTATAATTATCTATTGTTACTATGTCCTTATCAGGTTTTATTTTATTTATTTATTTAAAGATTAGCTTCATAGAATGAGTAGACTGAGCTGGGAAGTGACCATTATTTTTTTCTTTGCTAGAAGAATTCTATAAGATTGAAAGTTTTTTCTATTTTCTCTATTTAGAAGAATTTATTGCTGCAAACATCTGTAGGTTCATTCATTTATGATATCGGTAACTTTTGCCTTTTTTTCTTACCAGTCTGCTAGAGATTTATCAATTTTGTTAGTCTTTTTAGAGAGCTAATTTTTGGCTTCATTCATTTTTCTTAATTATAACTTCGTTTTCTATTTCATTAATTTTTACTCTTATCATTAATGTATTCCTTCAACTTTATTTGGATTTAATTTAGTTATTTTCCTAGTTTTGGAGACTGCTATTTATATAATTTATTTTTAGCTTTTCTATATATGAATTTAACACTATAAACTCCCTTCTGGGACTTTCTTTTGCTGTATTCAACAGGTTTTCATATGTTATACTTTTCATTTTCATTCAGTTAAAAATGTTTTCTAACTTTTGTTGCAAGTTTTTCTTTGACCTATAGATTATTTAGAAGTGTATTGCTTTATTTTTAAATATGTGGGTTTTCTTGTCATCTTTTTTTTCATTTCAAGCTTAATTTCAATGTGGTCAGAGAATATAATATACATGATTTGAATCTTTTGTAATTTGATTAGACTAGTTTTATGGCCCAACATGTTGTTCAATTTGCTTCATGAAAAGAAATCTGCAGTTGTGTGAAGTGCTTCATATGTGTCCACAGATGTCAATTAGCTGAGTTTATATACTGACTGATTTCATGTCAGCTTGGTTTATCGGTTATCAAGAAAGATGAATTGAAGCTTTTTACTCTGACTCTGTTTGTCTATTTCTCCTTTTAGTTCTGTCAGTTTTTTGCTTTATGTTTGTAGCTATATTTTTCATGCATATAAATTTAGCATTTTAAAATTTATTTCATTGTATATATTTACACTGTAGAACATGATGTTTTGCTATACACATATACACAGTAAAACAATTACTATAGTCAAACAAATTTATAAATTCAACACTTTCTTTGGTTGACTTTTATGTGTGTGTGTGCGTGTGTGTTAAGAGCATCTAAAATTTCTCTTATCAAATTTTCAGTGTACATTATTATTAATTATATTCCTCAAGAAATTTAGCATTTTTAAATCTTCTTCAAAGTTGACCTTTGTATTATGAAAAAAAATTCTTTTTCTCTAGTAATGATTGTTGCATTAAAGTCAACTTTAACCTGTGTTAGTACAGTTATACCAACTTTCTCTTGTGAAGTGTTTACATGGCATATTTTTCCAGTGTTTCAATTTTTCTGTGGTCATATATTTTAGGGTTGTCTATTTCAAACTGCAAATAATTAAGTTTTGCTTTCTACCTCTGTCTTACAACCTAAATCTTCTAATTGGAGTGTCTAATTTATAAGAATAATTATACAAATACAATTTAGATATGATTATATCAAATATCTTACTATTTGCTTCCTTGTTATACATCACACAATTTTTTAAACTCACTTCACATCCAAATGGTATTTTTGCAGAGTGTAGTACTCTAGGCTTGCAGTTATTTTCTCTCAACATTTGAAGTGTACCATTCACTTATGTTCTGTTTCCACTGTTTTTGTTGAGAGGTCAGCTGTCACTTTTATTACTATTTTTTCTTTGACGTAATGTGTCTTTTTACTTTGGCAACATTTTTTCTTATCTTTAGGAGTTTTATTATGTCATTCAGAGTTGTGATTTTCTTTTCCTTTATCCTGCTTAGAATTTTGTTTTTCAAATCTGTGCTCTGATTCTCCTATAAATCTGGATTATTCTTGTTCATTATTTCTTCAAGTATTGCTTCTGCTTCTTATTTTCTCTCCTCATATTCTGTATTTGCAATTAAACGTATCTTAGACCATTTCATCCTATTCCATATGTAATTTATATTCTTTTTACATATTTTCTATATCTTTTGTTCTCTATGCTTTACCCAGATTATTTTCTATTATTCCATCTTCTGTATTAAAAACATTGTTTCCTGATGTATCCCTTCTGTATTAATCCCACTGTTTATTTGTTAAATTCAGTCACTGGGTTTATCTTTGATTGCTTTGTATAGTTTATAGTTGTTTCTAATTTTTGCATTTTGTTGTTTAGGTTCTTAGACATATTAATCACATTTAAGGTCCATGTTTGTTAACTCTAATATTTGAATTGTATATGGGTCTGTTTCTATTGTCTAGTTTTTCTCTTGGGCCTTTGTTGTGACATGTCTAGTAGCTTTTAATTTATTACTAGATATCTTAAATAAAATTATAGAAGTTCTAGATGATGATTTTTCTACTGCAGAGCATTCACCCTGTCCTATCATAGAGAGCTTGAATGAGGCCACATCAACTTATTTCATTCAGAAACTGAGCTGAGTAGAGACCAAGCTATAGTCCTTATACGCTTTGATCTACCTCTGCATTGTCTCTCCTTCTGCATTGTCTCTTATTCTTGAATTCTAAACTTTGGGACTGGCATGTTTAATATTGTTTCTATTTTCAACTCTAGTTTTCTTTTTCTCATCACGATGAGACTGCTGAAAAGTATCTGCTTTTCAGAGCGTTTCCATTTGGCTTCTTAGCTTCTTTCCTTACGCAGTTGAAAAGTTCAAGAAATACTCAAGTGAAACACTATTGAATGCTAGGCTCAATTCACTGCACCACCCTCTTTTAAAAAAATTTTTGCTCCTTACATCTAGCTGCCTGAAAGACCTGAACTTTATCTCCTCAGACCATGAGAATTTCAAAAGCTCTTCTGGTTTTTCTGCCTCTTAGCAATGTCTTCCTTCCCAGATTTTCAGCCTCTCATCTGCACCAAAAATACAAAAATGCCTTGAGCAGAAAAGTAGCTCATAGGACATATCAGCTCACCTCTCTGTTATTTCCTTCTCTTTGAAATGTCTGCCCCTTCAGTACTGGCATCCTGGACAGCTATCTGATGCTTAAAAACAGGTTTTGTTTTTATTTTTATATAGATTTAGAAAATATTTTTAATGTACATATTGGTTTGCCAAAAGCTACTGTATTTCATCTGGGGATAAAGTCCCTCTCCCCACTTCAAAATTAATATCATATTAAATCTTTGGCTGCAAGACTCAATTAATGAAGAAAGTCACTAGAAGTTAAAAATGGTAATATTTTACTGATGGGAAATTAAAGTAAAATAAAATATTTATAGAGTGCTTTTAATGAATAAAGAGTTGAACTATGCTTTAGATACAGTAATTATAATAATTACTTATAATACTGATAATAAAAGGCAAAATATAGTCTTTTATTTGATAAAGCTTATAATTTTAAGAAAACAAAAACCCAATGTACTTAATTATTAGAGAACAGATATACACAAAAAAGTAAGTTTACATTCTAGTTCAAGAGTTGGTAAACTATAACTGTGGTAAAACTCTAAGTGTGGTAAACGAAAATGTGGTAAATCTGGTCCACATTCTATTTTGGTGAATAAAGTTTTTTTTTTTTTTTTTTTTTTTTTTTTTTTTTTTACTGGAACATGACCATAATTATTCCTGTATATATTGCTATAAAAACAAAGTTGTTGCAACAGAGATTGTATGGCCTGCAAAGCCAAATTTGTATTTATTGAAGTATTGAGATCAGGAATTACTTGCAAACACCTTTTCTAGTTTTAGCATTGTTTTGGGCCATCATTTTATTTTATTTTATTTTTTTGGTTGATGGTTAATTTCAAAAGATCCATAAGACTGAAACCACTTCTTACTTTTGTGGCTCTTTAACAACTGTTTGTCCTCGCTGGGGTTGTTATAGGTAGTTAGGCATGAGTGGGGCAGGAGAGGGGTCTTCCCCCTACTCACTAGAAATGTTCAGTGATGGTTTGGCAATGATCACATTTGCCTCTCTAAAAGTGATAAATTGGCAGCTGTTGCCAGGGAGAGGCCGTTTCCTGATGGTCCACATCAAAATGTTAATTGAATGTAGGCCCCAGGCAGAAGCAACTTCCTGGGCATGCACGTTAAGAGACAAAAATGGTGAAGCATGATCTTCCAGAAAAGAAAAGCACCTCAGATGGGCGTATGTATAACTCCGCAAACACACTGCCTGTGCTCAGTTTCCCAAGGTAAGGAGGGCACCGTGCTTGAGGAAATCCCACCCTAAGGAAAGAATCATGGGAAAGAGGTGAGCCTATAAAGTCCAAGGTAAGAAGACGTCTTTTTCTCTCTTTGACATTCAGATGCCCACTTGGGTCTCTTCCAAGAGATCTTTCCTTTCTTTCCTGTTCTAAGGCCTTTATTATGAACTTCCCATTCCTGCTCTGGAACTTGCCTGGGTCTCTTTTTCCGCCTTACGCCCCTCAGTCAAATTCTTTCTTCTGAGTAGGCAAGGGCTGAAGATGCTGCAGTCATGTACAGATTCGCTGCCTATAACTCAGGGTAACTCGGATCTCTTCCACTGCTAACAGGTTCAGGTCTGATGACTTCATTTCTGTGATTGCCATCTTCAGTTACTCTTGCTTAAGCTGAACCTACAACCTTAATTTTTTGTTTGCAACTGACATGGCCTTCTAACTCCTATGCAAAGTTTTTGTGTCATTTGTTGTGTCTTTTCTTATCTGGACAAAATTTATCTAGCTGAGATTATGACTGCGTAAAAAAGCATTTTGAACTGTTGCCAATTTTGGAGCCAGAAGGCTCAATGGGGAAGAACAATCACTTTCATGCCTCGAGACATCCCTTGAGGCATTTTACTTCTCAAGGACCAACCCTTAGGGAGTATTGGGCCAAGTGAAGTATTCCCAAGAGAAAGGGAGGGCTCAAAGCAGCCAACTGTAATCTTCATGTATTTGTCAGCTTAGCTTTCTCAATGAAGACTGCGTTTTGAAATCTTACTCTTTCCTTTCTGGTTGCATCTTCTTTGCCTCCCCTCTGATTTTTATGGGGCGCCTTCAGTCTGTGTAGCACTTCCTGCCCCTGCCGTATTAAGAGAGTCCCTCTGTCTCTGATTTGAATTACACACAAGTGTTTTGTAGTAACTGGTGCTTATTTTGGCTCTTTATGTAAGTAATTGAATATCCATTAACAGAAGATAATTGGTTGACAGTTTCATTATTCTTGGAATAAATGGAAAGTCTGTGGACTGAGATTGAAGAGGCAAAAAATAGTCTTGGAAATGCAGAGGGTAGATTTATAGAATATATTTCTGTATTTAAGTGTTAATGCCACACTTAAATAGATGCAGCACAAATTGCTTTCATGTTTCAATCCGTGTTTTTTACCTTACTTAAAGTTATTCAAATGACATAAAAATATATGAATGGGTGGAGCACTAGAAACCAAAGGTAAAAAATTCATTTTTAAAGTAGAAGTTCTTGTCGGGTGAGTGAGATAACACATCTGAGGTAACTGGATAAAAATAAAAGTTATTTGTCTATGATTTGTTTCATTAGCATAGCATCAAACTAGAGTGTGATAGATTCCCCCACTCTTTAGCCAGGTTGATTGCTTAAATTATAATGTGCTGCTAAAATGATTTTGTCAATTCCATGTGAATCTTCCACATATATAGGGGGTTATGGGTAAATCTCCTGATTTTTTTTTGTGTGTGGGTGAACTCATCAGGTAGCATTGCTGAAAAACTAGAAAACCTCAGGTATCATTCACCAGCTGAAATTTTAATTGATGATATTGCCCTGGTATTTGTAGTAAGTTTTCCAAAACGGCAGATTTAGGGTAACTGAAAGAGTTTATTGATGATCACAATTTATCCCAACTAAATTTGATAATGATATTTCACACCTATCCCAAGTAAAGAGCTGAACACTTACGTAATGAAGATCACACTGTTAGTCCAGTGTAGCCCAAGCCACAACCCAATGTCTACATCAATAGAAGTATTAGATACGACCCATCAGAGTTAGTAGAAGTCATGCAATTCATGCAACTGATAATTCCTTCTTAACCACTCAATACATTATTGTCCTATTAGATGTGAAAGATTTAGAAATTGGGCTCAAACTTGGACTCTTGGCTATCTCAAGAACCATTTTGCCACACTTACATTCTAATTTCCCTTTCCCTTCAACTTCAGTGATTCAAATGGAGTGCAGTGTTTTGCTTGAAACAGCCATCGATGGGTTTTTAGAAGAAAAGTATCTAATTACTGGCCATAAAATCCTTCTAGCTCTCCTCTATTTTTTTTTTTTTTGAGACAGTCTTGCTCTGTTGCCCAAGTTAGAGCTCAGTGCCACAGTCTTGGCTCACTGCAGTCTCTACCTTCCGGATTCAAGCAATTTTCCTGCTTCAGCCTCCCGAGTAGCTAGGATTACAGGTGTGCACCACCATGTCTGGCTAATTTTTGTACTTTTAGTAGAGATCAGGTTTTGCAATGTTGGCCAGGCTGGTCTCGAACTCCTGACCTCAGGTAACCTGCTCACCTTGGCCTCCCTCCCGAAGTGCTGGGATTACAGGCATGAGGCACAACAATGGGTGCTCTATTTTTGAAAGATAAATGAGGAGACTGTAGATGTTTAACGAAGTTCAATTATGTTTCCTTTTAGTTCTTGCTATTGAGGTTGATTTATATGTAACCACAGTGAATTATTTATATCCACAATCAGAGTTTTCTTCTTGTAAGTGTGAGAGATCACAGTGGCATTTATACCTGCTAACCATAGGCTTTCATTAAGATGATTGATTGCTTACATTGATTTATTTGATATGTAGGCATTCCTGTGGTGTGAATTTTCACTTTAAAATGTACACAGTTCATCATTTGGACTCTTCTCTTGGATTGCCATTAATGGGATTTTAAACATGCATTCTTCCAAAATCGTTCCCTTGATTAGGTAAACATTTATTATCCTTGAAGGAATAAGATAGGAATCATCGAATGTTTTTCCGGATTTTGTGGGGGTACTTAATGAACATTACTATTCTTAACATTTAGATGTTTCTTCTACTTGATATCAGTGATTGCCAGTTTCTTCAGACCCCTATAACGAGAGTTGGAAGCAGATTTATAATCAAAGGGATATTCAACTTTAAACACTAAAAGGAGTAGAAACAACTCACACTAGTTCTTCCTAAGTGCTGGATTACATTTTAAAACTCCTTTTGAACTATGATTCTGTGGAGACACTGTACTGAGTGCATTGCTGCTTATTAGAAAATCTGACTCAGGAAACAAGTATGCATCCACACATATGAATATATACAGGTTATATACTACATATGTTTTATATTAAAATATAGTTTAAATATATACATATATTTTATATAAAATATATACATATATGTATATAATATAGTTTGTATATGTATATATTTTGTATATAAGTATATATTTTGTGTATGTATATAAGTATATTTTGTATATAAATAATATGTATATATTATATATAAAATATATGTATATATTTATATATAAATTTATAAATTTGTATATATAATATATTACATATATAATGTGGGTGATTTGGTACAGAGAGAGAGAGAGGAATATAGTCAACCAGATACACTTACTGAAAGTTCTAGAGAAAAAGTTTTGGTAAATAAGATTCCCACTGCCTAGTACAAATTTCTAGAATCCGTAATTTGGAAACAAATGACACTTACACACTTACAGTAGCTTGTATTGTATCCCTCAAAAGATATGTCCATGTCTTATTTAAGTACCTGTGACTATGACTTTATTTGGGACACAGGGCTGTTGCAGATATAATTAAATTAAGGATCCAGAGTTGATTTCATTCTGGATTTAGGAATGGACCTGAATCCAATGGTTGTTTTCCTTATAAGAGAGGAGACAGAGATTTGACACACACCGGGACAAAGGCAATGTGTAGATGGAGGCAGAGATTGAGTTACACTGCCACAGCCAGGAGGCTTGGAGTGAGGAGCCAAAATGCCCGCTACCAGAAGCTGGAAGAGGCAAGGAAGAATTTTTCCCTAGAGCCTTCCCAGGAAGCATTACTCTACTTATACCTTGAATTTGGACTTCTGACTTCCGTAACTGAGAGAGAATAAATTTCTGCGTGATAAGCCACCACATTTTTGGTAATTTGTTGTAGCAGCCTTGGGAAATTAATACAATGTACATACTGTCGTCCACATGAAGTGCCCCCCCTAGATTTGTGCCACATGACACCTGCATGATCAGATAGCCCAGATCTTCATGTTTAGAACACATCCAGTTGTCCTTTGCAAAATTTACTCCCCACTGTTGATATTCATGAAATTTCTGTACTGTACTTTGAATTACTTGTTTTTTAATCTTAGTCAAGAAATTCTGTGTTCCTATTAAGCTTTCCTAGGCAAATTTCAATCAAGATACTCTTGTGGACTTGGACACTTTACGTAGATTACTTAATAAGCATGCTTTATATTCTCTATGGTTATCCCTCTGGCTTTTGTAAAATGCTTACAAATTTAGCACTTTATATGATCATATTTTTTTATTGTTCTGCACACAAAATATTTATGCAGTAATAAAATTGGAAAATAAACAGGTTAAGCCTCCTGCTCTTAGACTAAAAATGACAGGGACTCAGAAAGGGAACTCTCCTTTCTCAGAACTATTATTGTATTTATTGTCAGTATACTCAGGTAAGCACTTGGCTATACAAAGATAGGCTTCATCTCAAATCATTTCTTAGGCATAAATCTTATCTCCTCAACTATTGGCACCAGCTTTCTGAAAGCAACAATTGCCTTAAACCCTTCACATGACCATCGCCTCTCCAGGGATGTCTCTGATATAGTTGCTTGATAAATGCTAATCCGACTAAATTGATGTGTGGGCTTCCGAGTCACACTTCAGCATTTTAGATCATTTCCAGAAATTTCTACAGGATGTGAGAATGTATGATGATGAAAAAATCATCAAACCCCTCCCTCTGACATCTATTATTTAATTGGCTGTCAAGTTTAGAAGAAAATAACTTTAATATTATACAGAGAAAAGATTTTATAAACTGTAATCAATTGTTTAGGAGTCTACTAACCTCAAAAAGAAATACACATAACATATTCCTAGAGGAAGGTAACTTTGGAAGCTAAATTTGTGACAAAGTTTTTTTTGGGGAAGATAGGAAAGAAATTAGATGTATGGTTACAAATAGTTCTGTAGATTGAAAATTAGGCAGCTCTTTCAATTGGCAGGAGTGAAGGGGATGGGTAACTTTAGTCCAGTGCGGAAGAAAAAAAAAGCATGGACTGGTCACTCTGTATTGAACTTGAGTATTTCTTATTTTAATTGACAACATTCACGTCTCTGAGCTTCTCATTTAGACTTTGATAAAATCAACTTGCAGAGGCAGATGGCAGGCTGTTATTTTTAATTCACAAGCCATGTTAAATGTATGCCATATGTTATAGAACTTTTCAGGCTCAGCCTTTTGAGTGCTACCACAATAAACTCACCAACTTACAGAAAAGGAAATCTGACAGGAAGAATTATGCACTTGCGGGTTACATTTTTGAAACCGAAGTCAGTTACTTGTCTCTTTGCCTGATTTAAGGAGGGGGTGGGTGAGGAAGAAAAACCTCTCAGCAAAATGAGAAGCCACACATTGAAATGGTAATATCTGTGTAAAAGAGAAGTGGGATTAGAGTGTCTGATTGTTGCTTTGTACTGAGAAGTGATATGTCATATCAACAGTAAGACACCTCTGAAGAATATATAAGGCAGCCCAATCTAATCCATAAAGAGACTCAAACATGAGTTCTAATTTGTATACTGCCAATGACCTTCAGCAGAGGACTCAACTCTCTGGCCTTCAGCAGTACATATGTCAAATAAAAAAGAAGTTGAATTAGGTAATCCCTAAAACCTCTTCCCAAATTTACATAGAATTTACATTTATATTTTACATACTACAAATCACAACCCATACTCCTGGCTGCTTATGGTTAATTACTGACATTTTTATAGGTGCCATATTATACATAATTGTTTCCTTTTTGAGCAATTCTTCACTTGACAGACTCGTTCAGTTGCTATTAGTGAAGGTCGCCATGGTCAACAAAAGTCTTGTTGGGTTACTTTTATGAAATCTGTTTATTTATTCATCATATGCCTGTGATCTTTGTCTGCAAGAGGTTTGATATCTGAGACGTTACACTGGTAATAGACATACAAGCGAAACTTTTGAGCACCTGCCTCTGCTCGCCTGCAGACAAATCAGTTTCTGGAGACATGATTCTACAGATCAGGATTGCTAGTTTCTAGTGAAAAGGATTTAAGAAACCTTTATCCATTGATGAGAACTTTTGCCAGTATTTACTTACTGTGCTATTTAATATTCATATTCATATTAAATTGTCTGTTAAAATGAATTTTTATGAACATCTCACTTTCCTTTTGGATTCATTAAGTAGAATAGGAAATGCCTCCTGCTGCATGAGCAAGAAATGCGAGGGAATTGTCAGATGACGCCAGAAATATCTGAACTACCTGGCTGGGGTCTAGGGGTAAAGAAAGGGGGAAGCTTTACAAGAAAAATGCAAAGGAAGGCTATGGCTCTCAGAGAATAATTTATGTGCTGCTCTTCTTTCCTTCTCATGGGATCCTCATCCTTTTAGTGCTCTGTTCTTATCTGGGAGTCCTGAGTGTGACACTCGTGTTCAGCCAGAAGCACAAGATGTAAGTCAGGGCTTACCTGGTGTGTCTTGAGTGGGGTGGAGGCAGGTAGTAGGGATCTGAAATTCTTTCATAAAGTATTCATATCTTTGAATTAAACTGTGTCCTTTATTAAAGGTGAGGATTGCACAGGAAGTGTGCCCTTTTTCATAACTCTGACTCACCTTTGTATAACCCTCAGGCTTTATTCTTATTGTAACTTCCTAGTTTCTATTTCAATATGGTAAGTGAACACAGCAGCTCCCTGAGATGATTTTCCTGCTCCTACCTGGTTTTCCTTTTGCCACCACAAAAAACATTGCAAGAGAGCCTTCCCTTACTCCCATGCTCCTACTTGCACTTACACCCTCCGCCTCTCTCTCTCTCTTCTTTCACACTTCTATACACACGCACACACACAAACTTACACGTAAAGATGTGTTAGGCATCTGGTTTTGCTGTTACCATTATTACCTGCCACTGTACAAAATGTTGTTCCCTAAGCACACTACTTTCAGAGTCATTTCTTTATGTGTTTGTCTTTCCTACTTCCTGAGCCTGTCCTCCTTGAGGACAGGGGCTCTGTCCTATTTATATTTATATTCCTAAAATGTTGCTGGATCTCGTACATAGGAAGGACACAGTTAGGTGTTTATTGAGTCAAAACGATGAACTGAGTAAAAAAGTTCAGTAAAGTATGAATTAACAAACAGTCTATCTGGTTAGGTCAAGAACTTCCTTGATTTCTAGGTCATTTATTTATTCGGTCATTCATTAGGCAACATTTTCATTAATGATTTCACAGAAGAGGTTGATAACACCGGAAGTGATTGCTTGCCCTGCGGAGTTTGTCGTTTGTGTATGTATGCGTGCATGTAAATCTGCACATGTATATATAGAATGAGAACAGCTATTAAACGGAAAATTATTTGTTTTACAATGTCGGTTTAATCATTTCCACTAATCTTTTTGTTGCCTTCAAAGTTTTTGGAACATTTTTATATATAGATATCTGGTCAAAGTGTGCTGCACTGCCAACTGCAGTTGAGATTTGAGAGTCCAGAATAGACGGACCAGATGGGCAGCTTCCCTCACAGTAGAGTTTCCCAAAGTGCATTCAGCAGAATACTTGTTTCGAGGGGTGTTAAATGGGATGTTACTAGGTGTTATGAGAAAAGAAACAGAGATAGAGATAAAAGCAGAGCATGAGATTTACATACTCATATCATATACATATATGAGAAACATTTGAATTAAATGAAGGTAAACAGATTTATTCCTTCAAGATCATCTTTCAGAACCTTTAATTCACCAACATACTTTGAAAAGGAATAAGAAACAGAAATCAATTTGATCATTTCTCCAATTTATTTTCTAGAAAACTTCTAATTTGTAAAGCATCCCCACGGACTGTTGGTCTTATAAGACCATAGGAAATTGCTGGATTATTAAATGGTAATTGAATTGTGCAGTCCTGATTGGGCCACACTTTGTGAATTCATAGGTTTCTGTGGGTATGGTGTATATCTGAGATCTCTGCTTGTCCTGAGGTCTGATCTACATGTGTTTCTAATTTTTCTGGATGTTATTTGACATCTGGCTTCTGGCCACAGCAGTAATATTTCCCACTCATCCTCTTGGTTTCCTTCCTTTTTTCAGGCAGTGTTCAATTAGGCAATCGGAAACATCTCAAGATATTTTAAGCAGAGATTTGATTCATGGAATTGTGTAAAAGGTATTGGAAAGTCGGAAAGCAAATAGGAGAAGGTAGAGAGGGACTGGAACAAACCAAAGGACATTTTTGGTTGTGTTTTCTAAATTCATGTTCTTAAAGCTTCTAGGCTAGAGCCACCTTGCTCTTCATACTGAGTTGCTGGAGGTGCTGCTGCTGCCTCTGCTGTAATTGGAACCACACTGATGCCACTGAGTTGGACTCATCCAGGAGGTTGGAATCTCACTGATGCTGCTGAAATGACCACCCACACAGCTAGAGCTCAGTTACCCGTGGTTGCCTTTAGTTGCCTGTGGCTGGTACTGTCAATGAGTTGGCCAAAAGGAAAGATAAATGTCATTTCCCTTCTCCCTTATTTCAAACCTTCTGCTATTGTCTCCCATTGAAAGAACTCATTAGGAGGTCAATTGGCAAGGGGGTTTTACAAATGTGGCATGCAAGTCTCCAGCCCTGGTGTACACAGGAGATTATAGAAAGGCAAGTATAGAGATTAAAGCAGCAGACACCCTTGAATGCAGTCCACTTTTTAAGGTACTCGGCATCCATAAGCACCTTTGTATTCATACTTAAGCTTTGATAGAAGAATAAGAGGCATGGATCTCTCCTTAACAAGGTGTACTATCACTTTTTATAAATAGAGACAGGTGATTAAACCATTGGTAAAATTTATTGACTTTATAAAACTGTCCACTGTATGGATCCTCTGTGTAAAAGCCTCTGCTGACCTGCACTTCTTTACGTAGCTTATATCCTAAGGTTCGTAGTTAGAGTCATTGCCTTACAAATTTTCTCCACTTCCTAGTCTTTCTCTATTTTCCCTGACAAACCTCAGTCCCAGATTAACCTCAATCAGCTAATTTCTTCTATATCTGGTCCCTTTGCAGGTAAGTGTTACTGGGGAAAACTATGTAAACCAGCAGACTTGTATCAGAATAAGTTAAAATTACTAGCCTCAAGTGAGCATTCTGTATTACCCAGCTCTTCTCTACTAAGTTTGTCCTCTACTCTGTTCAATGGTTATTTCAAAACCCCTGCTTGCTTCCTCACATTCATTCAATAGTACTGGGAAAAAAGAAACCAACAGCTCTGAGATCTACCATCTTCCCAAGAGAGTCTTATACGAATCCACATCTGCACCTGACCTCCCTTCTATCCTTGTGCTGCTGTTCTTCATTCTCTTAAAGGCCAATGCCTTCTGGTGTATTACACTTGTTCCTTCAAATAAAGTTTCTATTACTAGTAATACACTTACACTGGAGTGCAATGTCTCTCACTTCCTCAAGATTTCTGCTTTTGTTTCAAGAAAAAATTCACACCATCACTGACAATCTCTGCCTCTGCACTACTCCTGTCACCAGATGAACATGATCACAAATTTTAAATAACAAAAAAAGCAAAACAACTCTCGATGTTTTGTCATTATCTTTTAGCCACTTTATTTCTCTGGTCCATTTCAGAGGTTGCCTCTGCTTCCTCATTTCCCACTTATTCTTTCCTGTGCCCCAGTTTGGCTTCTTCCACCAACTCGCCACTGAGACTGCTTATGTCAAGTAACCAATAAACTCCATTTAAGGAAATCAAATGGACAGACACTTCCACACTTGATCTTAGCCAAAAGGCCGAGAAGCGATATGGACAGACACTTCCCTGCTCATTTTCCTTGGCACAGCTGATACTTTCTTCTGAAAATTTACTCTTATTTTCTTGTTGTTTCTTAATATAGCTCCTTTTGGAAAAAGTACTTCTACTTGTTGACAATCTTCAGGACCATATTTTAGGGGGATGTTCTCTTTCTGTATAGTCTTCCTAAAAGTTTTCATTAATTGCCAGAATTCTTGATGACTCTAAAATCCCCATCTCCAGCTAAGAGAATGCCTCTGAGCTTCAGTCTTGAATACATGACTAAATTCATCACAACATAACTTAAATATCTCTCAGGCACCTCAAACCCCAAATCTCTAAAATTTAGCCTGTAGTTTTCTTTTTCAAATCTATTTTTTTGAGTGCATTCCTCATCTTAGAAAATTGTCCTATCCACTTAACAAAACCAGATTATTTGAGAATCATCCTCATTTATTCTTTCTTTTGTCCTCTATGCAATGAATCTTCCTCATTCATTTAAACAGTATGACCTGTGGATTTAATAGGAAATTATGTCTCTTCATCTTCACTGCTGCCCAACTTGTGCAAGGCTCCATCTTCTTCCGGTTACGCTAAAAAGCCATCCTCTGGCCAATGTTTTCAATGCAGTGCATGACCCTGACCTTGGTCTACAACTTTAACTTCATCTCCAGTCTTATTCATCTCCTCATTTACTCTTCAAGCACCCTTGGACTCCTTTTGGTTTTCCAAATACATCAACTTGTTCTTTGCTTTAGGATCTTTTCTCACCCTGTCTTCTCTTTTGGGAGCTCCCTCCCTCCAGGAAATTCTGTCATTTTCTCATCCTTCATAACTGATCAAAAAATGTTTACCTTTATTGTCTTACTTAGGTCCTCTCATTTTCCTCTTACAGCATTTATTTTACTTTCATCCTAGCACTGATTTCAATGTATGATTACCTGTATATGATTTTGGATTTATGAATTGATTGTTTGGATTCCTTTCTGAGATATAAGCTCTATAAGACAGGAACTTTGTTGATTTCATTTAGTAATAGGTCCATTGCCTGATGCATAGTAGATACTCCATAGTATTTGCTGAAGGAATGAAAGCATGAAGAATAATATCTAAATGGAATTGTAGGAAGAACTCCACAGAGAAGTGTGATTGTTTGAATCTCATCTCTTGGGCTCTAACAAGAAGCCTAGATAGAGAATTGTTTGGTTTGAAGGATTAAATACAGGGAAGTAAGAATTTTCCACTTTAATTTGGACATTAAACATCTGTGACTAATATCGAGTCTGTCCTCATAGAAGAAACTCTTTGTCAGCCAAATACTGAAGAGGCTCTGAAAATAACTACAGATCAAAACTCCTGCTATGGTTTGAATGTGTCTCCCAAGAAAGCCTGTGTTGGAAACCTAATCCCCAGTGCAATGGTATTGGAAGGTGAAACCTAATGGGAAGTGTTAGGTTACAAAGGCTCCACCCTCATGAATGGACTTCAATCTCTTGCTCTTTCATGTTCTATTGACCTCTTAATTTCTTCCATGAGATGACAGAGCAAAGACACCCTCACTAGATGAAGCCTCTTGATCTTGGACTTCCTAACTTCCAAACCCATGAGCCAAAAAGATTTCTTTTCTTTATAAATTATCTGATCTCAAGTATTCTTTTATTAGCAGCAAGAAGTGGATTAAGATAGCTCCCAAGAGAACACCATCATTAAGCTGTTGGCAGATGTCTACCAGGATTACTAGTTTCTTTTAAAATGCCTTGGTTTTGCCTGTGGTTTATTCAGTAACACAGGATTCTGGGCTTTGCATCACTTTATTGTGTAACAGCAGGCTAGAACTTTTGATATTGTTGAAAGCCTTGGGAAAAAACCAAGATAAATTCCATTTCGAATTGTCTTCTCTTTGTCATGCAGTAGAAATTGAATAGAAGAAAGGATCCCTGAAAAGTAAAAAAGTATATTATTTTCTTTGGCCTGACAACTTTTACGGGTGGGCAGAAGTTGGGTACTGTTCTTCTGTTTACATGAGGAGAGAAGGACTTTGTGAAAACTTCCCCTTGCCTTAGTTGATTAAAACTCCTTATTTAATCTCATGGGAATAAGAGCAGTAAGGCCATTCACAGACAACCATAGAGAGTCAACTCTCCCTGGCACACTTTTGCTATTTACAGTCAAGAGCTTGTAGGTAGAGTTGGCTACCAATTTAAGAAGATTTAATTTTTGTATTTTGCCCAAGTTTTATTTTTTAATGGTGCAGTTTTCACAGTACTATTTTAAAAGGAAAGAAATAGAAAATAAAAGATGAAAAACAAAACTTATACAAGATCTCTCCGTGATTATAATTTGTGTAACCTTATCTGGGTCTGTGTATCTACACTATATTGCTTAACCAAAAGGGCTTGCCTGCGTGCTTGCTTTTGGTGGCTGTGAGGAAAGGGTGAAATATTTGGAAGACTGATTCATACTTTGTAGTAAGTTTTAGGGTGGTGAAAACCGGTCTTCCAATCCAATGGCAGTTTGGATGATGAAAAAGGGTCAAATTTTGGAAAACTCAGTGCTGTTACAGGAAGAAAGAATGAGCAGAGAATTGATGGAGAAGTGACTCTGGAGGTATAGACACACGTCGGCCCATTGAGCTCTATTATTTATTGAACCTTCTCTTTGGTTCATTAAACCAAACCGAAGCTATTGAACATCATAGCTTTTGTGTTTTCTCTTGAGAGCTTCTGCAAAATGAGAGCCTGAAGATTCTAAAAGGTACCAATTCATAGGAAATAGGAGATAATGGCAATAAGAAAACTGGACAATCGTTAGTCCTGTTTTTCAAATGATCAGAATACATTTTATCTAGTTCTCATTTTTTCATATATTTCTGTTGTCCTAATTAAGGTTTATTATGAACACCAGGAGTTGAGGATCATTGTATTTTGCTCTAGTTGGTGAGACTTTTATAATTAGTAAATTATAGCCAACTAGGAATGATTAGAGGACTATCTGGTTTTCAACAGCATTTTTCATTCCAGTCACTAATTTTGACTCTCCTTTTCTCCACAATACTGTGTGGAAGACAAAGTTAGGGTCAATACTAAATGCAGACTATATGATTCTGTACTCATGTAGCCAAAATTTAGTTCTAAGTTCCTAGCATTCAGGGCAATGATATTATTGGTATTAAATAATACCAATATTTAATACCATTTATTGGTATTTATTGGAGTTGCTTCAAGGAAGTATAACTGTCTTTGGGACCTGGAGTAGTGTCTGATATGGGTTTTTACGCAAAGAAGACATTCTATAATAGAGAGATATATACCTGCAATACCTTCTCTACAATACACCCAGCAGTGAATTTTGTATGCTAAATCTTATATAATCCTTCAGTAAAAAAGTTTGACTACCTCAAGCTAAAGTATGATTGAATATTGGTAAATACATGAAGGAACAAGAAAAGTGGAAAGAAAGAATACTTTACATTGATTCAACAACAAAAATGTAGAATACCTGGGGAAGTATGTCATATCTCAGAAAGATTATGAACTAGTACTAGAAAGAAAAGGTAATTCTCTCCTATTTTACCAGGAGACTTTTTAAATTATTATTATTTTTTTTTTATGGAGTCTTGCTCTTTTGCCAGGCTGGAATGCAGTGGCTCAATCTTGGCTCATCACAACCTCTGCTTCCCAGGTTCAAGTGATTCTGCTTCTTCAGCTCCCGAGTAGCTGGGACTACAGGTGCACGTCACTACACCTAGCTAATTTTTGTATTTTTAGTAGAGATGGGGTTTCACCATGTTGGCCAGAATGGTCTTAATCTCTTGACCTCGTGATCCGCCTGCCTCGGCCTCACAAAGTGCTGGGATTACAGGCGTGAGCCATCACGCCCGGCCTAGAAGATGTTTAAATAGAAACTTGGACTACATTTTTAGACTTTTTTTGTTGGTGAAATTGGGCAATATTGACTCCTCCTTGTCTGAGAAACTAATTAAAATATAAGTGTTTTGTATTGTACAATTAGTTTATAATTGGCTTAATTAAGCAAACAAATAGAAACATCACTAGAAGGACCATTTTCTTATTTCAAAGGCAATGCATTCCAAAACATAACACACATGGCCACAAAGAATTGCTAATTGATGGTGCTGAATATTTTATTTTTAGATTACAATCAAAAGAATTTGACTTACAACTTAAACAAGAGACATTTCATAAAAGGAAAGAATTTTTCCCCTGAGTAGTTTTGGTAAAGGACAGAATTCTCATTAGGAATAAAACACAGCTGAAGATCCATCCGTTTTCTCTTTTATTATGGAAACATGGGATTTAGTCCCCACAAATTCTACATATCCCTTAAAAATCATGAAAACGAGATGGCCGTATTAAGCTTATAGAAGTCAGTTAGGTAAAGGTCTTTGTGGAATCTCTGCCAAAAGGTACTAGGCTGGAAGGAGGTATTTATACTCTATCTTAACTTGGATTGTGACACACCATTTAAGGTATTATTAAGTTTTTATTGGCGGAGTCAAAGTACGTTGAACCAAAACTAAACTGTTCACATTTAGTTCGTATTACATATTTTCCATATCCCTTAAACATCATAACATATCACTGATTTTCGATCTTGCCAATTTTGGCAAAACAAATATTAGTGGAGAAGCTTAGATTTTGGTTCTCTCAAAGTAATCACATAGTCAGGTAACCCAGATATATCTAAATTCTCTTCTGAACTTCAGCCTGTTTTCTGTGATGTTTCTAAGGCAACTGTACATCTAAGGTATAATATGAATAGAAATCAAAGTATAATTCATTCAAAAATTTTCATCAAGTATCAACAAGCATGCCAAGCACTGTCCTAAGGTGCTAGGGATATTGCAGTGAACAAAAGAGACAGAAATGCTTTGTTGTCGAGCTTACATTCTAGTAAGCAAATAAATAAAATGTAGAACAGGTTAGATTCATTTAAAAGATAATCCAGAGTACTTCTTAATGTCTCAAAGCAGACATATGTGTCAGAGCTGGCCTAGAGCATCTGACGTAGGCTCAACTCACATGAAGAAGCTCTCCTTTTATCTTTTAATTTATTTACTTATGTATTTATTTTTAAGTTTTAGATTTGTAGGCCCATGTGTTTGTTTACTACATGGGTATATCGCATACTGATGGGGATCTGGCTCCTAGTATACTCATTACCCAAATAGTGAACATTTCACCCCATAGGCAATTTTGCAACCCTTGCTCCTCCTTTACCCTCCGTGCTTTTGAAACTCCTGGTGTCTATTGTTTCCATCTTTATGTCCATGTGTACCTATTGCTTTGTTCCCACTTACAAGTAATAACATGTGGCATTTGATTTTCTGAGTTATTTCACTAGGATAATGGTCTTAGCTCCACCCATGTTTCTGCAAAGGATATGATTTCATTCTTTTGTACAGCTGCATAGTATTCTATGGTAATTCTCTCCTATTTTACTAGAAGACTTTTTTTTTGATGTATATAGTATATATAGTATTCCACTATAGTATATATAAAGTAAATATGTATAATACCATATAAAGTATTACTTTATAAAGTACTATAGAAAGTAATACTATATAAAATATATAGTATTCCACTGTATATTTTTTTCATCCAGTTAACTGTTAATGTTATCCTTATCTTTACTGTACCCCAGTTGGCCACAGTGGTGCCAGTGGTGAGTGTGCCCTACCCACAACACAGGTGAGAGAAAAAGCAGAGAGAAGTTTTATGGCAGTGATTTTGCCCACTGCTAAACATGATCATATAATGCCATAAGTCAACATTTGTAACTTCTTCTTGAGATAGAGCCAGTGTGTGGGAGAGGTGGAGACACTCTCAGAGTTAGAAGTAATGTGGAAAAAGGAAACTTCCCCCTGTCCATTACCTGCTGCACAAGAAATCATGTGTTACCATTTTCAGGAAAATACTTACTATCCATGTAATACACACAAATTCTTCCGATTTGGACTGCACTCCTCCATTGACACAGAACCAGTAAGTATACTCCGGTGGTGTTCATTGGCTTCATTTTCTGGAAATGTCACAAAACCTAAATATGAATGCCTGTAGCCCAGGATACATAGCTTGGCTATGATCTGCATCAAGAGAATCCCCCTTCAATGCACTCTCACAGCTGTGATGCTTCTTTTTAATTTTTATAGTTAATTTATTTTGCTTAAATATGGAGTAACAAGGATAACGTTTCCTTCCTCCCTGTAAGATTACAGTACTACAGTCAGGTAAAAATTTCTTGGTATACATGGTAATTATCTGAGGAGTATATAATTTCTTGTAAATTGGCTGCTGCTACTGCACTAATTCAGAAGGCACTAACTCATTCACAAACAGGATCATTAGAAGCCAAGCCAAATCTACCTGGAACAGTACACCAAAGCTGCTTCAGGACTCCTCTTTCTCTCTCTCTCTCTCTCTCTCTCTCTCTCTCTCTCTCTCTCTCTCTGTCTCATTAATTCCATTTTCAGGCGGCTGGAGCAGGTGGGGCATTTTATCTTCTCATCTCATTAATCACTTGTGGGTTGCTGAGGAGAGCTCTATTATTGCCTGGTCAAAAGACAGCATAATCCATAACATCTTCTAGCAGCAGCACAGCCAGCTGTGGGGCCAAGGTGTTACTATGTAATCAGGCTGAAGTAATTTATGCAAACTAACATGATACATCTGCAAAGGAAACCTGCTTGCTCAACTAGGAGCGAGATGATTGCTTTAACCCCCACCTGCAGGATTGGCCCCCTGCAGCATCGTCATGTGATCAACCGGCTTTTACTCTCCTGACATTTCTGCTCTGTATCTTCTCTCCTTCCTACCTCATTCCACACTCCAGTGTCCCAGGATCCTTCCAGAACTCTGCTCTATCTTGCCTCTATCTCATTAACTGCTCTCAGATTTCTGATCCAGACATTGTTTTCTAAAAAAATGCATCGCCCCTTCCACCTTTTTTTTTAACTATGACTAAATTTTTAGTTAAAATGTAGCAATTTGAAGGTGAAATTCTGTTAGTGTTACTTGACGCTCCTGAAATTCTATATAGGCTGCTGCTTTTCAACTATTTTGTCACTCTAATTTTTCATGAACGTCACAAAAATCTGCATATGTTGACTGTTAACTAATATATTGTATCATTAAAAAATCACAGCCATAACATAACTGCTAAAGTGATTATTTGATGACGGAGTTGATGTAATTCTAGCCAAAAGTGAAGGACTCTGACACTTTACTAACTTTTCAGGGGGAAATAGAAGACACACACTAGCTCTTTCTGAGATACTTAAAATAGGTTAGGGATCCCCATTACTTGGGTTTCAGAATAGATGGTAACTTGTAGGTAAGGTGGCCCAGGCTTCACGCTCCCTGAGGAACCCAAGATATAGCTCTAGCAACAAAGAGCATTCATTTCGGAAAGTTGGACAGGTGATGCTTTTTGCTATTATTAAAGGAATGGCAACTGAGGTATTTAGTAAAGAGACTCAAAAGTATTAAGCCTTACTCTTCAGAAGAAGGTTTGCGAAGCCTGATATTTAAAGACTTTAGGGACATTTTTTGTTCGGTTTTGTTTTTGTTGACAATCAGATTATAGCAGTCAAGTAGCTAGATGCCAGATGATAGAGCAGGTTCCAGGACTATATACTTTTAAGGTGTTATTTAATTCTTTAATAACATTTAAATATGGTTATCACTTGGTTAGAATGTTGGAAGAAATAACTCCGGTAAACATTGGCTGGAATTATTAGTAATTCTGTAGTTCCTCTTTTTAAAGCTGTGCTATAGTAAATTTGTTTTAAAACCTGCATCTAGCCTAAGGTCTGGAGCATGGTTTCCCACCGAAATTTACTGTATGTGCTGTGCTTAACCTTTGGTGTGTCATAGACTTGTGTGGCAGCTTGGTGAAGGGAAGGGATCCCCTAACACAACGGTGATTTATTGTTTGTCACAGGGATAATTGAAGAAAATGATACATGTTAGAGGTTAGTAAAAATAAAAGTGAAAATTTTTCCCCATCTAAGAATTTGGCCCCTCTGCATTCTCAGATTAAGAACCTCTGCAAGTGTTTTGTTTTTGCGAGTTGTTGGAGTGCAGTCAAGATTTGGTATTGGTTAAGTTTCACGTAACAAGATAATGCAGAGGATTTTTCAACTATTAAATCAACCCACAATTTTATAACCAGAAATGCATATTGAAGCAGAGCTCTGATGCTTTCTCTGCCTTTGAAGTCTTGATTCTCACTCTATGCTGACTTGTTCCGCATCCACCTGAAGTGCATTTCTTTACCCTTTCTGCAGTGAATGTATGACTATTGTCCTACTCTATAGTGTTCGCTTTGCTTAAAACAAGCAAACAAACAAAAAGCACCAAACAAATGAAAGAATCTCCTCTTGATCTTCTGACTTCCCTGTAGGTCGACATGCAGTGGTCTCAGGACTTCTGTCATGGCTCTATCTCCCATGAATGGCCCATCTCCAACCCCCATAAAGGAATTTGAACAAACGAGAAGAACCAGTTTCTCACATTAATTAGGGTAACTAGAAGTTTCATGAGAATTTAACATAGTACTTTGCCTTTTGCTCTGACTTCTTTTTGGCAGAAAATTGAGTTACAATACCATGTGTATGAGTCTGTTTTTATGCTGCCGATAAAGACATACCTGAGACTAGGTAATTTATAAAGAAAAAGAGGTTTAATGGACTCACAGTTCTATGTGGCTGGGGAAACCTCACAATCATGGTGGAAGGTGAAAAGCATGTCTTACGTGGCAGCAGATGACCAAATGAGAGCCAAGCGAAAGGGGTTTCCCCTTATAAAACCATTAGAACTTGTGGGACTTATTAACTACCATGAGAACAGTATGGGGGAAAGCACCTCCATGATTCAATTATCTCCACCTGGTCCCTTCCAGGACACATGGGGATTATGGGAACTGCAAGAAGAGATATGGGTAGGGACACAGCTAAACCATATCACCATGTTTTTGTATTTTGGGAATGCGATAGAAACCTGTTAATGCAGCGCAGGCCACCAGTCTCATTCACATTTTTGTGATGATTCCTTCTAACTAGGATACAGCAACAAACCAAAGTCTAGCACCCTGAAGTGATCTGGCTCCATGTCATATTTGGTTGCCAGATAATATACGAGTCAGTTTGTTAACTTGCAAGAGAGCAGACTTCTCACCTTCCTGGATGAATCAAAATTTGCTTCCTTAAACATATTCTGCAAGTTTCTCTAAGTCTTACAAAATCTTACTGAGCAGAATGCACAAGCTAGTTGATTACATTGAGTTTATGACTAACATGGCTTAGGTGATAGAACCTGTGATCAAGAACAGTTTGTCATACACTTTGCAATCGGTTGACTTCTTCTGTTACTTAGATGCACAGTGAACAAATCCATAGTATAAATGTCATATTACACTCCAGCTTATCTGTCAATCTTTTCAAAAAAGTTTAATTTGAGATTTCTGTGGGTTCGTAGTAGGTACATATATTTATGGGATACATGAGATATTTTGATATAAGCATGCAAGGTGAAATAAGCACATCTTAGAAAATGGGGTACCTATCCTCTCAAGTGTTTATCCTTTGTATTACAAACAATCCAGTTACACATTTCAGATATTTTAAAATGTACAATTAAGTTATTATTGACTATAGTCCCCTCTTGTGCTATCAAACAGTAGATTTTATTCATTCTTTCTATCTTTTTGTGTCCGTTAACCATCCCCATCTCCTCCCTCCCAAGACCCCTACTGGTTATCAGATTCTGAGAAGGTAGTAGAAGGTAACCACCCTTCTACTCTATATGTCCATGAGTTCAATTGTTTTGATTTTTAGATCCCACAAATTAGTGAGAACATGTAATGTTTGTCTTTCTGTGCCTGGATTATTTAGCTTAACGTAATGACCTCCAGTTCCATCCGTGTTACAAATAATACGATCTCATTCTTTTTTGTGACTGAATAGTACTCCATTGTGTAAATGTACCACATTTTCTTTATCCATTCATCTGATGATGGATGCTGAGGTTGCTTCCAAATCTTAGCTATTGTGAACAGTGCTGCAACAAACATGGGAATGTAGATATCTATTTGATACGTTGAATTTAGGTATATGCCCAGCAGTGGGATTGCTGGATCATATGGTAGCTCCATTTTTAGTTTTTCGAGGAAGCTGAAAACTGTTTTTCATAGCAGTTGCATTAAATTACATTCCCACCAACAGCGTACAAGTGTTTTCTTTTCTCCATATCCTCACCAACATTTGTAATTGCCTATCTTTTGGATATCTGTTGATATTGCATAAAAATGATAGATGAAAGCCTATGGAGGAAGGGCCATGAACCTAGAAACTGTGCCATGGAAACTTTGGTTGAGGGAATTGGGGTATTTATCTTGGAAGAAAGAAGACCATGAAAGTAACATTTAAAAATCAGAATTAACAGTCTTAAATGAGTTGCAATGTATTTTCTATTGTTCTAGAGGGCAGAACCACTAAAAAAAAAAGAAAGGTATATTTTAGCTTAATCATCTTACAATGTAAACACATATAGAAACATCACATTGTACCCCATAAATAATACAAAGATTATTTATCAATTAAGAATAAAAATTTTTGGTAGGCTGAGGCAGGAGAATGGCGTGAACCCGGGAGGCGGAGCTTGCAGTGAACTGAGATCTTGCCACTGCACTCCAGCCTGGTGACAGAGCAAGACTCCATCTCAACCAAAAAAAAAAAAAAAAAAAAAAAAAAAAATTAAATTACATAAAACTAAATGATGTAAATCCACAAGTAAACAAATTATATTAAAAATGAAGGTAAAAATGTTAAAAAAGAAAGATTTCTATTAATTATATTTTTAAGAAACAAACAAGCACAAACAGAAGGCAATGACTTCTTGATTCTTTGAAGTCTTTGTGGGGGGAATGGGAGGGGTGGAAGAGATAGTGAAGGTGAGCTTCTGTCTAAATGGTGGTGAAATGAGGGTGTGTGTGGGGGACAGTGGAGACTTTCCAAGGGCTCTTTCAACTCCGTGATCTAGGGTTCTGTGATTTAAGAGGGGATGCCAGAATGAAGCTCTCACTCTGCAGAAGGTGGTTTAATGATCTACGTTAACATTTTAGTCCATTATTCATATTTCTGGCATATGTCTATTTTCTTAAGTACACCTTTCTGGGGGCCACAGCTGTGGCTGCCATTAACATAGAATGGCATTTTATCTCTGCAAGTCTAGGAACAGAAGGACATATTAAATATTTTTACCATTTTTATCCAGGATAAAAGCATCTCCTCCAAATCCTAGCTCATGGGATCAAAGGTTCATATTTTTTTCTTTTTTTTTTTTATGCCACAAGACAATCTAGATGTTTTCTAGAAACTGTGAATGTTAGTCCCATTAAAATGTACACGTTTACTAGCCCACAATTTTTGCATACAATTCTAGGGGCATGTGCAACCCCTGAAGCCCGTCAACATTAGAGCTCTTTGGACTGTTTTTATTTCAATGCAGAAAAATGAATCTTAGGAAGAAACCATAGTGATGCCCTGTTTCCTGGTTTCTCATTTGCTCCTTGTAGTTCTTTCCACTCTACAGTGTGGCAGGGATCTCAGACAGCGATCTAGACCATTCCCGTGCTCCTTCTTTAGCATGACTTACCTGGACATCCCACATGACTCCCAGAATGATGCCAAAGATGATTTTATAATTTATAGCATTTTATTAGCCTTAGAAAATTGTTTTGGTTTGTTTGCATGTTTTGCTTTGTATTTAGCTAAGCAATGTTTTAAGTTGTCTTATAAAGCATAACTGTCTTCCTTCAAAAACAAACCTCTAGATCAAGTGCAAGTAGCTTACTCAGAAAGTGTAAGAAATGCAGGTAGAGAAGAGGGAAGACATGAAGGAAAGAAAGTGAATAGAGTTTGTGGGATATTTGAACACCAACCCACATCAGTCATTGTTTGAAGGCTGCTGGAGGTGGGTATCCTTCTTGCATCCTGAGCATGTAGCAAAGAGGGCTTCAGGATCTGGAGAAAGCTCTTCCAGAAAAGAAATTCAGGAGAATTCAGGAACTGGTATTGGGGAGTTGGAAGACTGGTATCCACTGAACTGGTGGGACTGTGTGGATATAGATGCATTACCTACAGAATCTGCTGCAAGAGTTTTCTTATGGTGTGCTTGAGGTTTCTTTCAATATATATTGCAGCAAACCTAATAATATGTAGAATGAGACAACAAGTTTGTTAATCTTATTTAAAAATGCTTTTTTTTTTTTAGATTCCTACTTTCCTAAAAGTATCTACTATTGTGAGTAGAACTATGTTGTTGCATTTTCTTAGTGGAGGTAAATTGGTTTAAAGGCACCCACAATTCACTTTTGATCATAGGTTCAACTTACATCAAATGTTTTTCCATAGTTCCTGCGTTTAGGAAACATAATGGCTATAAGCCTTATGTCCCTTTAGTCTTTTGATATAACCTGGTAAGAGAGTGCTTGTGTTCCCAGGCAGAGCGTGCATTAGAATGAAGTTTTGAATTCATTAAGCAACTGCAATATTTTACAGATTTAAACGCTAGGAGCATCTCCCAGGTGTATGTAAGTGAACCTCTCAATTAATCCAAATGGATATATATATTTTATTCCTCAGAGATGCCTTGTATTGCCTGTGAAAGTAATAAAATTACCTAAGTTAGTGCTACAGGACATCCCTGGATTTCATTGTCAAGTGGGATCTACACATTATTAGATCATCCTCCCTGTGTCCACAGTTAGTACAGACTCCCATATGCCCATAGTCTTCATTCTCCTAAAATATCCAATCTTATCACCTGCCCCACTTTTTTAGCAGATGATGATTTTCTCTCCTATCAAGGAGAAGCCACAAGAAGTGAACTCTAGTTTCTTGCTACCATGCCCATAGTAATCTGTACACTCATGCTTCCTCATTTCCCCTTCTCTCTCCTCTGAAGATATTATTTCCACCTCCGTTCAGGATATCTTCTGCTTCTCCCTACCTCTTGTGACTCTTCCTTAGAAAACTCATTGCTTTTGATTATTTCTTTCTCTCCCATAAAATGCACCTAAGTCTCCCTTGTCTTTGAAAATAAATCACTCCATTGAGCCCATTACTGTTTTATCTGCTACTTTATCTTCTTTCCTCCTCAGAAACAGGCTCCTTGAAAGACTTGTTTTACACTTGCTGACTATGGTAGGCAGGATAATTGTCCCCTAAAGATATCTGTGTCCTAATCCCCAAAATAGGTAATATGTTATTTTACATTAAGGTTGCAGATGAAATTGAGATTGCAAATCAGCTGACTTTAACATAAGGTGATTATCCTGTGTTATCCAGGTGGTCCAATGTAATCACCAGGGTTTCTTAAACTCAGAAGAGGAAGAAAAGTCAGAGTCAGAGTGAGGTGACATGACCAAGACTCCACAACTACTGCTGGTTTTGATGATGGAAGAGCACTGTGAGCTAAGGAACGCAGGCAACTTCAAGAAGCTGGAGAAGGCAAGAAAATGATTCTCCCTTAGAGCTTCCAGAAAGAAACACAGCTTTACGAACACCCTGACTTTAGCCCGGGTAGACTCCTCACCAACTTCTGACTTCCAGAACTGTAAGTTGATAAATATGTGTTGTATTAAGTCACTGTTTGTGGCAATTTGTTAGAGCAGCAATATAAGCATTGAATTTACTGTTTTACTTCCTATTAATTCTACAATCTGTGAAATAAAACTTTTACTTTTAACAGTTTTATTAGTCAAGCTTCTCCAGAGAAACAGAACCAGTAGGATCTATCTATCTATCTATCTATCTATCTATCTATCTATCTATCTATCTATCTATCTATCTATCATCTATCTCTCTAATATATGTATCTACATATATAAAGAGATTTATTACAAGGAATTGGATCACATAATTATGGAGGTTGAGAAGTCCTAAGATCTGCAATCTGATAAGCCAGAAAATCCAATGGTGTAGTTCCAGTTCCAGTTCAAAAGTCTGAGAATCAGGAGAGCCAATGATGTGGTTGCATTCCGAAAGCCAGGAGGCTCCAGACCCTGGTAGAGTCAACATCTCAGTTCACATCTGAAGGAGGGGGGAAAATGACCACTGACATCCCAGCTCAAGGCAGTCAGGAAAAATGAATTTTCTTTTATTCAGCCTTTTTGTTTTATTTAGGCTTCCAGCAGATTAGATAAGGCCCATCCGCATTAGGAAAGTCAACCTCATTTAATCAGTCTACCAATTCAAATGTTAGTCTTATCAGAAACACCCTCACAGACACACCCATAATGTCTGAACAAATATCTGGGCACCCTGTGGCCCAGCCAAGTTGACACATAAAATTAACCATCACAAAAATCAACTAGAATTTGTCTCATCAAGGCCGCCCACCCACGTTTATTTTGTGGCCAAACCCTGTGGACACTTTTCAGTCCTTATCCTACCTGACTCCTCATTAGCATATAACATGCTTGCTCTTGATAAGCTTCTCTAATCTCATTGATAAGTATAATTCCCATCCTAAACACTATATCCCAGCATATAAACCTACTTTAAGTCTTTGTTATATGTTTTCTTTCTCTTGTCCCAGAAACTTTGCATCTACTGCTTGCTGTGCTTGAAACTTTCTCTGCAGCCCCAATCCCTGTTCAGTGATCCTTTTACCTGTATAAATCTCACCCATCCTTCATTTTGCTAAAATGAAATCTCCTTGAGGGGAATTATCTTGGGTCTTATAATTATATTCCCAACACCTAGCACAGTCACTGATGCAAAGTTGTTAAACAAATGGGAGAAAACCAGTAAACATATTTTACTCTGGGGAAAAGTAGAATAAAAATTAATGAGCTTAGTCTGGGCACAGTGGTTCACACCTGTAATCCCAGCACTTTGGGAGGCAGAGGCAGGTTGCTCACTTGAGGTCAAGCGTTCGAGACCAGCCTGGCCAACATGGTGAAACCCCGTCTATACTAAAATACAAAAATTAGCCAGGCATGGTGGCACATACCTGTAATCTCAGCTACTTGGGAGGCTGAGTCAGGAGAATAGCTTTAACCCAGGAGGCAGATGTTACAATGAGCTGAGATGGTGCCACTGCACTCCAGCCTGGGTGACAGAGTAAGAATCTGTCTCAAAGAAAAAAAAAAAAAAAAAAGAAAAAATTATGAGCTTATAGCTAACCATTTCAGGTAAAGAACAGCATAAAAACATTATAAACAATTCTATGAATTTCTTTTGGTTTTAAGGATAAGCAGATTATTGAGCATATTCAGTAATGTTATTAGAAGAAAAACAGGAGACACCCTATTTTTAAAAATCCAAAACCGAAGACATTCAAGAAAAAAAGAGAAAACACTCCATTATCTTAACAACTTTATTGAGATATAGTTCATTTACTATTCTAGTGACTCATTTAAGGTGTTGCTTTTAGTATATTCACAGATATATTCACCAATCACCACAGCCAATTTTAGATTTTTTATCACTTTGAAAAGAAACCGTATCTATCACTCCTCATCTCCCATCCCTGCCAGCCTTAAGCAACCACTAATTTACTTTTTGTATCTATAGATTTCCCTATTTGGACTTTCTAAGGACTTTCTAATCTACTTTCTGTATCTATAGATTTCCCTATTTTGGACTTTCATATGAATGAATCATATAATAAGTGGTCTTTTGTGACTATCTTCTTTCACTTACATATATAGATATTTTTAAGGTTGATTAAAGTTCTAGCATATAACAGTACTTCAGTCTTTATTATGGCCAATTAATATTCTATCATATGAACATTTCATTTATCCTTTCATCAGATAATGGGTATTTGGATTGGTTTTGCCTGTTGGTGCAATATCTGAGAACTATTTGCCAAATTCAAAGTCATGAAGATTTACTCTTGTATTTTCCTTTAAGAATTCTATAGCTTTAGCTCTTTTGGTTAGGTGTTTGATACATTTTGAGATAATTTTAGTAATGGTATGAGTTAAAAATCCAACTTCAGTCTTTTGCGTGTGATTATCTAATTATTTCAGAACCATTTGTTGAAATTAATAGATGGAAGGGTTTATTTCTGGACTCAACTCTATTCCATTGGTCTGTATGTCTATTCTTTTGCCAATATCACACTATCTTGATTATCATTGCTTTATACTAAATTTTGAAACTGGAAAGTGTGAGTGTTCTTACTTTGTTCTCCTTTTCAAGATTGTTTTTGGATTTGGGGTCCCTCACAATTCTGTGTGAATTTTTGAATAAGCTTGCCAATTTCTGTGAGTCAACTGAAATTCAGATATGATTATATCTAATTTACAGATCAATCTGGGGAGTATTGACATCCTAACACTGTCAGCTCTTCCCATGCATGACTATGGAATGATTTTCCATTTATTTATATCTTTTTAAATTTATTTTATTTTAACAATATTTTGTAGTTTTCAGAGTATAAGTTCTGTGTGTATTTTGTTAACTTTATTTTTAAGTATTTCATCCATTTTGATGCTATTGTCAGTGAAACTTTCTTTTCATGTTCAGAAATTTTTACTGTAAGTAAAAATTACAATAGAAATATAATTGATTTTTGCATTTTCATCTTGTATCCTACAAACACTCTAAATTCTTTTTTGGTTCTTCTTTCTTTTAGTGGATTCCTTAAGGTTTTTTATCTATAAGATTGTATCTTCTAAGAATAGAGAGAGTTTTACTTCTTCCTTTCCAATGTTTATGGAACATTGGATTCCATAATGACAAGTGAATGAACACTTCATTTTCATTTCATTTTCTTGCTTAATTACTTTGGCTAAAACCTCCAAAACAATATTGATAGAAGTGATGACAGTGAACATCTGTATTTTATTCTTGATCTTAGGGTAAACCGCCAATCTTTCACCATTAAACATGTTTTTCCTGTGAGACTTTTGGTAGATGCCCTTTATCATGCTGAGGAAGTTCTCTTCTATTCTTAGTCTGCTGAGTGTTTTTATCAAGAAAGGGTGCTGGAGTTTTTAATCAAGTGCTTTTTCTGTATCTATAAAGTAATCATTTTATTTTTCTTTTCTGTTCTACCTGGTATGCTATACATTGCATTAATTTATTTTTTGATATTAAATCAATCTTGCATTGAGGGAATAAATTCCAGTTGGTCATAGTTATAATTCTCTTTATGTGTTGCTGGATATAGTTTGCTAGTATTTTATTAGGATTTTTGCATTCTTATTCTAAGAATTATTGATCTATAGTTTTCCTTTCTTGTAATATCTTTGTTTGGTTTTGGTTTCAGGGTCATACTGGGCTTATAGAATGAATGAAGGAGTGTTTCCCCCTCTTCTATTTTTTTGGAAGAGTTGGTAAATAATTAGCATTACCTGTTTTTCAATAATTTTTTTCTTTTGGAATTTATCATTGAAGCCATCTGAGCCTGGGCTTTTCTTTGTGAGTCGTTTTTGATTACCAGTTTAGGCTCTTCACTTGTTATAGGTTGATTCTCATTGTCTAATTCTTCTTGAGTTCGTTTGAGTGATTTTCATCTTTTTAAGAATTTGTCCATTTCATGTAAGTTATCTAATTAGTTTACATGCAATTGTTCATATATTCCTTTATAATCCTTTTTATTTCTATAAGGTCAATAGTAATGTCTCCTTTTTGAGCCTGTTCTCTCTCTCTCTCTCTCTTTCTCTCTCTCTGTGTGTGTGTGTGTGTGTGTGTGTGTGTGTGTGTGTGTAAATCTAGCTAAGGCATTCAATTTTGCTGATCTTTTCGAAGAACCACACTTTGGTTTTATCGGCTTTTTCAATTTTTTTTGTTTCTTCTTTATTTCATTCTTCTATTTTCATCGTTATTATGCCCCTTTAAAATTTCTTGCTTTAGGTATAATTTCCTCTTCTTTTTCTTATCTTGGTGTAATTTTTTTTTGTTGGAGATCATTCTTCTTTCTTAAAATAGGCATTTCTAGCTGATGTTTTCCTTTAAACACTACTTTACCTGCATCTCATAATTTTTGATATGCTGTGTTTTTATTTTCATTGATTCAAAATGTTTATTTTCCTCTTGATTTTTTTCTTGACACTTTGGATATTTATGTGCATTGTTTAATTTCTACACATTTGTTAATTTTCCAATGTTTTTTCTGCTATTGGTTTCTAATTTCATTCCATTGTGGTCAGAGTACATACTTTGTTTATATTATTCTTTTAAATTCATTAAGGTTTGTTTTATAGCCTAGCATATGGTCTATCTTGGAGAATATTCCATGTGCTCTTGAGAATGATGTACACTCTGTTATTGCTGGATGGAGTATGCTATTGCTTTCTATTAGCTTCAGTTGTCTATCTTCAAAATGGAATACTAATCTTTGAATTGCTTGTATTAAGTGGATAATGTTTGAATCACACTTGATAATACATATGAAACAATTTTGTGATTGGACTGCTATACTAGTGACTTTCAACTGGGGTTATTTTTGTTTCCAGCTATGGTTTGAATGTCTCCCCTACAGTATCTGTGTTGGAAGCTTAATCTCTAATACAACAGTGTGGAGAAGTGGGACTTTTAAGAGGTGAATATCTCATGAGAACTCTGCCACCATGAATGAATTAATGCTGTTATTGTGGGAGTGGGTTCAGTGTTGAGAAATTGGAGTTCTTCTAATGGATGAGCTTGGCTCCCTTTCTTCTCTCTCTTGACATGTGATGCCTTCCTCCATGTTATGATAGAGCAAGAAGACCCTCGTCATATTTGACTTTTTGATCTTGAACTCTTTAGCCTCAAGAATTATAGACAAACAATTTCTGTCCTTCACAAATTAACCAGCCTCAGGAATTCTGCTATAGCAGCGCAATATAGACTAAGTCACCCCCTAAGTGACATTTGGCAGTGTCTGAAGATGTTTTTGATCATCACAACTGGGAAGGTGCTACTGGCATCTAGTGGGTAGAAGCCAGGACTGCTGCTAAACATTCCACAAGTCACAGGGCACTCCTCTAAAATATGTGGTCTAAAATATCAATAATGCCAATGTTAAAAAAAAAACTCCATAGTATTCATGGGTGGCCCAGCAGTTGCAGAATAAATGCTAACAGGAGATAGAGGTAATATTTGTAAACTCATGGAGAACATACATAAGGGGAAGTTAGGTTTAGTCTCAATTCATTCATATCTTAAGAAAGGATGTATTCACTTGACTTTGAAAAAGTTGAAAAATGTATATACTGAGTAGGTCTTACACTATATGTGCAATCACATTTTTAAAAATGTGTGCAAAATAAAAATTCTAGGCCGTCCATATTTTCCATAAAAATGGTACAATAATAGTAACAATAATTGGAAAAAAGAAAGCATTTATTTGGATTCTCATAATAAAAATATGTATAAAGCTATAAGTAAAATTTTAAACAACCAGTATATTAGAAAGAAATGTAAGACCTATTTATGTAGAGAGAGGAACAATTTTCAGCTCAAATCAGGAAATTCAGTTTCAAAGAGGAAGATAGGTGTTTTGACAACCTGAAGAGTAAAGCTTTTCTAATTTAAAAGACATAAACAGCCATCTAAAGGAAACAAAATGGGTAAGATCATGAGAAAGATAATTTCTACCATGTAATAATACACTTATTCACATTTTGCATTTTTCTAGAAAAGATGGATCTAGTTTTAAAAACTAGTAAATTATTTGAACCTAAAGATACCACAGCGTTGAGTTTCTGTGAGTTCAGGGCAAGATAGTTCTATCTCTGTTTATTAAGGGACACCAAAGATGTTATATAGGGCACCTTTGACTTTTTATAATGAGACACTGAAAACCACTTCTGATCTACCTCAATATTTTTATCGCTTACGTTTCCCAAAACACAACGTAATTCTAAACAAGTATGACATTTGGATGTTATTATTACTGTGATTGTTCTGATATTTCTGAGTTTGCAATATGTACCCTCAAATCTGATTCACTCCTACATGTATCTTGAGAGGACATAAACACAATCACAGGAAAATGACAATTTCCTTCACTAAGTCATATCTCTGGTACATTCATTTTAGTCAAACTTCTAACTTAGCTGTCTTTCAGGAGCTTTAATGTTTTCAAAAGCTCCTTAGAGAAACTTTCAAGCAAAGGAGACTTAGAGTCACACATTGTGAGGCTGAACAGTCAATAGGAATGCAGATAATAAGAACTTAGCAAACCACTAGCATGCAGCTGCTTCATTTCTTAGAGGATCATTTTTTTTTTTCAAGCGGACGTCATTCTTTCTGGGTTGCATTTACTGCAGACCACCTCAGGAAAAGGCACCATTTGCAAGATTTTTAGTAGAATGGACCATCCCCAGAACTTTTCCAATAGCTCACCCTTTGTGTTGCATGTGATAAAGATCAATAAATTTCATGTGATTCTTTTTTTTTTATGATAGGCTGCTAATCACCCTTGATGCTATGATAAATTTAAATACTAACTAATCCACTTTGAATAGGGATTAAGCTTCAATGTAGGAGGAAAGTATTCATTAGAATTCATTATATCAATTTGTAATTTGAATGATGCATCTTCTAAATAAGATACTGCAGTTTCTAGTCGTTGTTAACTGGGAGCTTAAACATCCTTATCATTAATTAATGGAAAGATAAATAAAATCTGTCACAATTGAGGGAATGCTTACCCCCACCTCCCTTAGCTTTTAAAGTATCTAGTTATTATTTTTAAGATGAACAATGCCAAAATAGAATAATCACCATAGTAGAAGGGAAAAATAACAAACTCAAGCTTCCTATGTCAAGGATAATTTGATGTGCATGCAAAATGGAATACATATTGCAGACTTCCTTATTGTGATGTATGCTTTATTCATGCTGAGCTCATTGTTGTCAAATTATCTTATAAATTCAACATGGAAATCAGATCAGACAATCATCTATTACTGTCTTACATTTTCCATATTCGGAATAAAAATATCTAATACCACTGAGCTAAAGTTGAGTGATAGCTCCCAAACCTAAGTAATATTTTATTCCAAGTAATTGCTACTATAGTACAATGATTTAAATTTTGATCTTAAGATATTTAACTCATGAAATCAGAATGAATTAGACATTCCTCTTTCTCTCCCTTTAAAAAAATAAAGACTTCCATAAGTAGTCATTTGTGAACTTAATGAAGAACATTAAATTTCTGGGGCCTCAGTACTTAAGAAAGTACTTCGTTCAACTGAAAACACTAAATCATGACTTAAGCAGAGTGAATTGTTCTTACGTTTTAATGCTATATTTGTGTAGACTGTCATAAAACTTGATATTCAGAATTTGTATTCTGCTGAATTTTGTGGCTTTTTAAAAGTAATTTTGTCAAGATTGATAGGAATATAATAGTGAATGCTTGCTTAGCACTTGATGTGTGCCAGGCACTGTGCTAGTGCTTCATGCAAAATAATTCTTTTAGTCCCCATAACAGCCTCATAATGCAGGTACTGTTAGAAACATCATTTTATAGGTGATGAACATAAGGCTAGAGATTAAACGTATCCAAGCTCACACAGAGGGTTCATAAGGGAGCTGGGATTTGAACCTGGGTAATGTGGCACCAGAGTCTGTGCTTCTATATATTCTGTTATATGTAGAGTTTCTTGGATGCTCTACGTCTCTGGCATGTTCATTTTAGTCAAACTTCAAACTTAGCTGTCTTTTATGTCCTCCCAGTGGTCCACTTCCTGTGTATTTGGGCATGTTTTCCGGCTTCCATAGCAGAATAATCTCCTAGTCCTCTTCTTCAGCTCGTGATAGAATTTTTTCAAGCTTGTGTCTTGAAAGGAGCCCAACTCACTTTCATAACCCTAAAGCTGCTCTGGTGAAAAGTGCCATAATTGCAGGCAATTTCCAGAAAATTTATTTGATTCTTCTATTTACTGTCATATTCTTCACTTTCTTTTTTCTACCAGTTAGGTCCTGATCTCCTACCATGCTTACATCGTAGAACTGGTGGTAAATTTTGACTTCTTTGATTTTGACCCTAAATCTTTCATAGACGACAACTTGTGTGTTATTCCCTTCATTTTCTGCTGCTGGTCTTATATATCATTTTATTCTCTGTATCTTCCTCGGTTGATATCGTTCACATGTTAATGAAAATTGAATTGTTTATGTAGTGGCAATGGATATACTCTGAAATGTCAGTGCCATAACGTAATAAAGCCTCCCACCTCCACCTCGGCTCTGCTGCCAGGAGCAGGTGGTATCCAAGGGAAAAAGAGTATGGTGGATATACGCTGATTCTCAACTGCCTTAACCCCAAAGTGACATATGTTCTGGTTGAAACTAGTTTATTGCTACAAGTTGACTGAAAGGGTGAAAGGGAAGCATAGGGGACCACATAGAATATCTAGTGGGCATTGCCGCTCTTTCCCACAGTATACTAAGACCTCAACAATTTTTTCTGTATAAATTATCTAACAGTCTTTTGTCCTATAAAATGAATTTATAACGTGCTTAAACTATTTTCTCTTGTACTATTGACATGTAGTAAAGATGACTTTACATCATTGAAAGCCTAGAGCACAGGAATATTTTTTAATACTAAAAATATAATAATATTTTGCTATATTAGTAATAAGCATCAGCAGATTCAAAGTCAGGCAATAAAGATGACATTTAGTTAAGTCCATGAGGACATAAGGAAAAAAATTAAAAAGAAAAAATACCTAATTTTACCAGTGTGTTGCATTTCCTCTCAATTTCTCTTGCCCTGTCTTCCATAAATTTTATAAAGTGGAGCATATATATCAAGGAAATTCCCATAAGAGTATATTACAGACCAAAACAACAAAACTATGTG